>NW_022156771.1:0-530760 GCF_004353045.1 Thyridium curvatum | reverse complement strand
CTCCCCCCCCCCCCCCCCCCCCCCCCCCCCCCCAAGTAAAACCCCCAAAAAAGGCAGGCGGATGTAAGAGTCCCAGGGCCACCTTTGGCACTGGGTCCTGCATTCAAGTAGGGCCAAGAGACTGCAGATACGACATAATATAACATTGAACATACTACAAGTACACAGTACTCTGAACCGGTTGTAATGTTTCTCCAGCCAGCGTGGTTGGCTGACAAGGAAGGGACATTTATTCACTGCACGTTTGTACAAACCTAGACATACTTACCTACCTTAGGCTTGAAGATAGGGAATCGGACCAAGACGAATGTAGGAGTTCCGATGGGATGTCCTGAACTGGCACATGCATACTCTACTCGAGGAGATCATTGTTCAATAGACCGCGCTTGCTGTGTGGCTCACCAATCAAGTAATGGGCTAGCGAATGGCTCAATGCTCCTGGAGTTCAAGATCAAAGATGTGGTTCAGACATGCACCTAGTCATAAGGGGGTGGGAGAGGACGTCGACGATATGCACCCTATCTTGAACCATGGTTTCACCACGTTGTGACCTGGATGGATGCACCTGACGCGATCCATACCGGATGACACAGATTCTTCACATGCAGCATCTACATACAGCAGCGCTGTCAAGCTAACAAATCTCCAAGTGGCATGCATGTCTGTGTGTCCCTGTGATGGATGCATCATCAATGTGCGCTTTATTGAGATTCTCATTTGCTCTGCATCGGGGCGATACCATACATACTATCTGTGGTCAACCATTCAGTTACAACGCTTCGACAACCATTTTTTCCCCCTTCGCTAGGCCGCCATCTGGTGCCATCTCCACGACCGCCTCCATAATGTTCCGCCTGCAAAGCGGCAAGAATTGTGCCAATACTAATGACTCGTTCAGAATAGCCCTCGCCTGGAAGAAATACAAAGTAAAGAACAAAAAAGAACTCAATCCTGCGGGACAGGTCGTACACGAGACAACAGTAAATGTTCCCCCTTTTTTTGATAGTCCCAGGTAATGTACAAACATGTCGATATAGTAGTGTGCCATGGGAGAGGCACCGGGATGGCTGCAAAAGAAAAGAAGCCAGCATGAGTCCTGTCTGACATGGTGAAAAAACACTTAACCAAGCCAGCGCCACCATTCGGGCAGTCTAGCCCTGTGCCCTGTGCCCCTCCTAGACATCCCACTCCTCCTCGTCGTCCTCGTCCTCGGCAGGATCGTCAGTGCTCAGGGCAGCAAAAGAGGACGTCTGGTGGAACGGCTTCGCTGGCCGTCCGTTGGCAGGCTGAGACTTGACAGCGGGAGCGGCAACGGCAACGGCAGGTTGGGAGGCCGGTGCCGTGGTGGTGACGCTCTCGGTGGTCTCATCCTTCTTCTTTCCCTTGCGTGGCTTGGTCTTCACGGTGCTCCAGGCATCGTCATCCTTGAGAGCGGCCTCCATCTGCTCCTCCTCGGACGGGAGTGAGGAAACCCAGCTGTCACCAGAAGTGGCGGCGGCCTTGGGGGGATTGGGAACGGGAGCAGGCTTGGAGTCGAATGTGTCCAGGGGTTGAACAGGGATGAAGTTGCTCTCGGCGGCCTTGGAGCTGCCGTTGACGCCATTGTTGGTCCAGGCGTTGCTAGCAGCCTGCGAAGCCATAAAGGCGGAGCCATCCTTAGCAGCCCGGCCCTCTGCTATTCTTGCGGTTCGGCGTTGCTGCTCCTCGAGAACCTTCCTTGCCTTCTCGGCCTCCTCGCGATCAGCCTTGGCGGCCTCGGCCTTTCTCCGGTTCTGGCGTTGCTTCTTGGTCTCGGTGGGCTGCGGCGCCTTGGTCTTCTTCTCCTTGGCCTTCTTCTCCTCCGTGCCAGTCAGGCGCAGGACAGAAGGGCCCGAACCAGCTGGCTCGAGCATGTCGGAAACATCGCCCGCCTTGGTGGCGTTGATGGAGGGAGAAGCCACCGACGACTGGTCATCGTCTGCATCAGCACCAGTGGTAGACGAGGGCGCGGATCCCTTCTTCTCGACGGGTGCGGGCATCTCCTTGGCGCGGGACTGCTTGACAGACTTTTGCCGCGTCTCCTCCTTGGACTTGGAGGTGAAGTTGGTGCCCTGCTTGGCATTGGACAGCTGTCGAGCAAACTCCCGGTTGTCAACCTCCTCATCGGAGCTATAGCTCGCGGGGTAAGTCTGAGGCTGCGCCTCCTGCTTGAGCTTGGAAGCGTACGAGTCCCTCTGTGTGGGCTCGATGCGCTGTCGCTTGGGCTTGGTCTCCTTACGTCCGAGTTGCGTCTGGCGCTCCTCCTGTTTTTGTTTCAGCGCAGCGGTCTTGGCCGCTTCACGCTTGTGAGCCTTGTTCCGCTCATTGATGATGTAGAAGCCGGCGAGACTGAAGATCACGCCCCAGCCCACATAGGTGGACATTGACGCGCCCATGGTGTCGAGGATCGGGGTTGACAGGTTCGTGTGGGGGCGTTGAAGGTGGGTGATGTGTCGTTGGAGGTTATTGTGAGAACCGTCGTCTAGCTTGGTGCTTGTCACCTCGCCTTGAACCGTCGATGCAGCTCCGAGATCAGCTCCCGGTTGTGTTTGACAGCTCTTCCAGAGCTAGAAGAAGTGCGGGGAATTCTGGCCTGTGATGGGAGGCTCTGCAATTGCCCTAGACTCGTGGGCGAGGTATGTGGCTGATAGTGATGGGAAGCTGACTTTTGCGTGCAACGTTAGTTAGATTCCATGTGTGATGTGCATGTGGGAGAATGTTGAGCTAATCTGATTCACCAGCTCGGCTTGGACCCGGTGACGATCTGGTTCAGGGGAAAGGATATTCACTCACCCGCTGGCCGCTAAAGAGTTGGGTTATCCTATTTGGATAGAATAGAGTGAAGAAAAAACAAAGAGGAAAGGGGGTGAGTGCAGAGTGGTTTGTGTAGCAAAGAGGGAGGATTTGATGAAAGTCGAGGTCGTTCGTTGATGGAAAGTCTTGGCGTTTGCCTCTGTTCAAGCTGGTGTGAAATAAACAGGTGGCTTCAGCGCGTTTTTTGACGGCACCTGCCCTACAGTAGCACCGAAAAGCACGGAGTCAAAGGTTGGTCGGTCAAGCCAAGCCCTTGGAAGGCCAAGTACTTAATGGATGCGGTATGGGACGGAGAATGGGTGCGGATGGCGACTGGGGCGCGTCAAGTCTGGTCTGGTGCGGGCAAATCAAAGTCAGGGGTCCGGGCTGAATTGCCGCCAATGATTCCCTCCCACCCCCAAAAAGTGACTTGCATTTGATTTGATGGATTTGATCTACCAATCGCCAGAGTGCAGCAACCACCACCCACTGCAAGGGCCGCGTCGCCATTTCCACCACATTTCCACCACCCCTGGGCCCACTGTAACACGCAGAAACAATCCCTGTAGCAGTTGAGCGACCTCCAGTTCTTCCAGGCCTTCTCCTCGATGTCTTCCGAACAAATCAGAACAATGCTTTCAACAAGAAGAAGCTCTCCAGTTGACTACCTATATTAGTCATCCGGCATAACTACCTTAGGTAGTCAGTACTAGAGCAAGTGATGGTCAAATTGACAAAGAGCTAGTTACTGGGCTGGTTCCGGAAGGACTCGACTATGTGACTCGCAGAGCAAAGACATGCATTCTATGTTCTTAGTTACCAAAGCATTGAGATAGCTCCTGATGAACTTCCATCAACTACCTAGGTAGGCACCTAGTGTAAGCAGATGTTCTTGGCCTGTGCAGGTCACCACCTTACCTACCGGATTTGGTCTAAGACTAGGTAGGTGCTGGTGCAACTCCTGCACACAACCTGAATACCTAGCCTACCTGGTTGCATCATTTGACCCTCCACCACAACTCGGAGCTTCTGCTCAGATTCGGCCAATGGTCTCCGTGGGGTTCAGCCAACCTGCCCCGCCAAGCTCCGTCCAGATAATCAATCCTATGAGTCTTCCAAATGCTTCATTTCACCAGCAGCCTCACGAGGGCAGTGTTCAGTAATTTGCAAACGGTCTATCTTCCTTCCGTGTGGATGTAGGACGTTGCTTCGGTCAAATACTCTAATCTGTGAGTTACCCTGCATAGCTAATAAAAAACTGTGTGCTGACCTTATCATTCAGCAATTACCTAGTCCACGTCTTGCCCATCCCACTCTTTCATATAAACTAGTTTGACAAGATTTGCTGTAAGCCACATCACCACTCCTCACGAGCAAATATCTATCGTTGCCCAACAGATATTTGTCATCATTATCATCGAGTGTATCTTGAATTTGCACTAGGTCTCGCTGTGGTACCACCAGAAACTGACCTGTCTCAATCAACCAGGTGAAACACCAACGCTCCTCCAGAAAAAGGTCGCTCTACGCCTCTTCACGATGGCGCCAAAGAACCGTATCATCCTCGATACAGACCCAGGTACGATATGGCCACGAGCTACAGTTTATTCATCCAAATTAATCTTTTGTCCGATTAGGTGTCGATGACACCATGGCCATGCTCTTGGCCCTCAGCGCCTCGCCTGAGGACCTCGAGCTGGTCCTGCTGTCTGTCACTTACGGCAACGTCCCTCTGCAAAGGTCCGGGTTCCGCGCCAAACACCTGATATAGCTGTAGGAAAATAAGACTGACCGGCGTGCAGCTGCCTGCGCAACGTTGTTGCCCTGTTCCATGTCATTGAGAAGGAAATTGCTTGGCGAGAGGCAAACTCAAAGCCCAACAGCTTCGAGTCCCTGAAGCACTTCAAGCCGCTGGTGGCGGTAGGCCCTGATCATCCGTTGGAGGAGGACTGCCTCATGGCAGACTATTTCCGTAAGTATCGTCCTCGTGGGAGGCCAGGATAGCAGCCCCTTGCTAACATACCCGGAGATGGTGTTGATGGTCTGCATGGCGTCCACGAAGCAGTAAGGATGCTTTCACCCACATACCCTTTCGCCTTCCACATGCATGGACTGACTGAAGTAAGCACCCGGACTTGTCGCCGGCCGACACCTGGCAATCTCTCTTCAAAGAAGGCGACAGCTCAGCCAACCCTTCTCCGTACTTCACGCCAGCCAAGCTCCCAGCCCACAAGGAGATCCTTCGAATTCTGAGGGAAGAGCCCGAGAACACGATCTCCATCTGCGCAGTCGGCCCGCTCACCAACATCGCCATGGCCGCCGCCGAGGACCCAGAGACGTTCCTCCGCGTCAAGGAGCTCGTGGTCATGGGGGGCTCCGTGCACATCCCCGGCAACATCACCCCCGTCGGCGAATTCAACACCTATGCCGATGCCGTTGCCGCCGCCCGTGTGTACGCCCTCACTTCTCCCACCCCGGCCTCGACGATGCCTCCCGTCCCCAGCCACGCGGCGACCCTCCCGCCCTACCCGGAAAAGCTGTCGAAACAGCTCAAACTGTCGCTCTGCCCGCTGGATATCACCACGCCGCACTCCCTATACAAGAGCTTCTTCGAGCGGAGCATCAAGCCCCACGTCGACGCAGGAAGTCCGCTGGCGCGATGGATCGGCCATATCCTCGCCGGCACGTTCAACAAGATCACCGACATGGTGGGAGATCAGGTGGAGCCGGACCTGTCTTTGCATGACCCCCTGACCGTCTGGTACATGATGACTCGTGACGATCCGGCCTGGCAGGGCACGCCCACGCTCGAGGACATTCGTATCGAGACCTCGGGCCAGTGGACGCGCGGCATGCACCTCGTCGACAAGCGGAATCGCAGCAAGCCCGCTGCCAAAGAGAGCACCCAGAGCGTCGAGAATCCAGATGACTCCCTGCTGCTCGACGAGGTGCCAGGCGACACGCAGGGCTGGCTGAGCCACACCAAGGGCAACAGGATCAACAGGATTGTCAAGTCGCCGGGCGAAGACAAGCTCGCGCCTCTCTGGATGAAACAGGTCTTCGGATAGTCTAAAATGTGGCTGTGTGCAGCCATTCTCAATTGGTTGGGGGTATCTCATTTATAAGCGTTTTATATCGTCCATCCTCCCAAAGCATCCCGTACTTTTTTTTTTCTTGCAGTAGGCGGTCTGTTAGCATGGCGAACCGGGAAGAGATAGAGATGTCAAGGCATACCCTACTCTGTGTAAAGAGTCCAGTCCCTGGTCGTGACAGTCATGCCCGCGGCTAGTCCCGCCTTTCCAGTTGTAGTCCCTGCCTTCTCGGCCCGTCGTGCCCTTCTCATTCCCATCTCCTCGCGTAGTCCTTCCGCCGCGGCCAGCAGCCTTGTCTGTCATGAAATGGCCAGGGCCGGTCGGAAGGTTTCTGGCCTCAGCTGATCATGTCGCGGACCTCTCGATGGTCCCGGCGAGGAGCCGGCTACCTATATGTGCTTGATGCCGCCAATCACCTCGCCCTTGACCTTGGTCCAGTTGATCTCCGCGTCCAGCTTCTCGTCCACCAGGCCGACCGTGCACACATTGTCGCCGCGGATCAGGTACAGCCCCAGGGGGACCTCGACCGACGGCTCCGGGTTGTCTGGGGTGTTGATGACGCGCTCGACGGCTGACTTGAGGACCTGCGACCCGCGCCACGGGGTATTAGTATGGCATGCTGCTGCTGCGTGCTGTGCTGGGCACACGTATACCCGGCCTCTCCTCGATCTCTTCTGCAGGGGCAAGACGTACCAAGTTGGTCTGGTTGTCCACGCTGACGAGCTCGCCGACTATCGTCCGCGAGTCGGCTGTTATGACGAGTACCTTTTCTGCGCGAAAGGCAAAGCAGGGTCCAAGGTCAGTTGCGCTACGCTCATGTATCAAGTTTCAAGCCTCGTGTGCCTCCTGGGGGAGGAACCTACTATCGATGTAGCCGTTCAGGAACGACATGGTGACTGACAAGTCTGGCGGTGGGTCTGGGCTCCTCGGAAGCAAGCAAATAGTTGGCGTACAAGTCGCAGCAGGAGATCACGGAATTGGCGGTGAAACGTAAACGTCGTTGTTGCAGAGTTTGGTTTGCCGAGCAGGCACGCAGTTGGACCCGGCTTGTAGCGAACGGAGGTGGTGAAGGACCAGCAAAATAATAAGTACCGCCAATGAGGGGGAGGTTATCCAGCTGGGCAGACTTTTGAGTGAGAAGCTAGGGCGATTTTACGCGGTGTGGGGTGAAGCTAGGACCGTTGGATATGTACAAGTACCTTTGGGTTGATGGATTCCACCACCTACGTTACCTACCTACCTCTTTATACGAATCTCGACTTATCTCCAGAGACTTGTTTACTCGTAGTTAGGTATGTAGATATAGTAGTAGGATCGATGGCAGTAACGAGAAACAGTTCACTTCGTGAGGATCCAAACCCTCGTATCTGTCTAGGGACCAGGGAACTTCGGAGCGTGTAAGAAACGATCTGTGCAGCTTACTACTAAATAGCTTTTGACTTTTCTCGTGAGCTTGAGAAACCTGTGAAGACAAGATGTCTTTATGAGATCCAACTAGTCTAGAGAAGAGGTCTTGAGTTTGGCATGTAGTTGCTGGTGGGGAGCACATCCATGCTGACCCCGCAAACTGCCAGTGTGAGAAGAGAGTACCCCCGAAACCCGGAGACCTATTCTCTTCCCATTATTTGTCTCCAGCAATACAATTAAGTACTTCAAAAGCTCGTCTACACTTGGCAATGTCTCGCGTGCTACCGGCTCTGTTCAAAGGAGCGCCGAGGGCACGACCTCGTCATTGCTCCTTTACGGCTATCACTGCGAATCCTACAAGAGGTCCTCGGCATGGATCCTCGTTCGCCGGCAGGACGCAGCTGGCAAAATCGAATAAGTTAAGGCAGGCCTTTGCAGAGAACCGGCCGAGTATGGGCGTCTGGCAAATGCTCCCGGGAGTCAACATATCCCGAGTGCTGGCACGGACTCCGGGTGTCGACTGGGTCATGGTGGACTGCGAGCATGGGCAAATGACAGGTACCAGCTTCCCCAGCGAGTGGTTCGGCGTCTGCAGGAAATATGGTTCTAATTGGTTCCTAGATGCGGCCATGCACGAGGCCGTCCCCGTCATAGCAGCGACTGGGACAACTCCTGTTGTCAGAATACCAGACTTCCAACCGTGGATGATCAAGCGTATGCAACGTCTTGTCTGACGCGGACTGGCGAATTTCACTAACAAGATCTCAGGCGCTCTTGACAGCGGAGCCCATGGAGTTAGTTTGTCTTTTCCCGAGTCCACATTGACCTATATACATGCTGACTCCAGGATCAGATTCTCGTCCCACTGATCCGTACGGTAGAAGAAGTAAGGTCGGTTGTGAGATCGTGCAAGTTCCCGCCGGAAGGCAACCGGGGCTTTGGCTCGCCACTTTCAATGGAAAACTTCAGTCCGGTTCCGTCTCTGACCGAGTATCTTGAACAAGCAAATGACGCCTTGCTGGTCATGGTCCAAATCGAAACCAAAGAGGCCCTCGAGGCCGTCGATGAGATCGCACTACTCGTCGACGTGCTCTTCATTGGTCCCTTTGACCTGGGCAACAACATTGGCCACCCCATTATCAATGGAGTGATCGAAGCGGAGCTCGACGCCGCCATCAAGAGGGTGTTGGAAGCTGGAAACCGAGCTGGCAAGAAGTGCGGCATCTACTGTACCAGCGCCGAGATGGCCAGAAAATATGCCGAAATGGGTTTCTCAATGATGAGCGCAGCAGCGGACTATACTGGTCTCCAGCAGCACATGGCGGAGACGTTGGCGATTGCTCACGGCAAAGCGCAGCCGCAAAAAGGCCAGTCCTACTGAGCCATTGACACCGAATAACGAGATCATAGACGTCGTTTGTCGACCGTATGTCAGCTCTGCCCTTTCATGCCTTTTCAACAGCATCCATCTTAGCTGTGATGTCCTCGGGGTTGAACCTGTGCATGAGTTTGACTGCTTGGCCGGATAGAGTTGGGTCCTCCTCGGCCGCTTGCGCCTTGCTTATGTGAATCTAAACGACCTTTTAGTATGAATGATATGGATGTCGGCATTGACATCTACTGTGACTGGAAAGGAGCTTACTACGGGCACGTCAAAGTCATAGAGGTCTCGCCAGGCTTTTGCTTCTGGCTTGATGATATCGACTTCCTTGTAATCAAAGGGCCGGGAGTCCCATACGTGAGACAAGGCTGATTTTGCCCGCGTACAGAGCCCGCAGTTCTCTCGGGTGAACAGGGTGATTCTGCAGGCGTGCTGCAATAGACGACTTGTGGCACGCATTGCGACTTGAGTGCCCTGGCAAGACGGGGCCGGGATAATTGACGGGAGTTCACCGCGAGATACGGCACTTTGATGGATAGTCCAGTACTTTTGTTAGCAGTCCGTCAGCTAATTTGACCATCACTTGCCTGGGTAGTGGCCACCACAGACTCTCCTAACAAGCAAAAGTGAGACTCTTCGCTTCAGGAGAGAAATGCATGTCGTGACCAGGAAAGAGGAGCATCGAACCACTCACACGACAAAAGCGTGGACCCCTGTAGGAGCAAGCGCGTGTGTGGCACGGCGGCACCTACAGCTGCCAAGTGGCTGCAAGAAAAGTAGACGGATTGCTAACAGAAATACATCAGATCCTAACATAGTAATTAGGGGCCCTGGCAGTTATGATTCTGTGATCTTCTAAATTTCCCCTCAGGGTATTGATAGACATGCACTGAATGGCTATTGTTTACTTTGGGTCCATAAAAGCCAGTGAGTGGTATTGCCACGGATCGAGATGTTAGGTATGAAGTACTCCTTGATGGAAATCCGTCTACTTTTCTTGCAGCCACTTGAGCTGCCCACCCTGACCGCCGAGCTTTGAACTCTGGTGCGGGTCGATCGCCCTGTATCCGGGTGTACTCAGGCCTGAGCTAGGCCTAGTTGATGCTTTTTGGTGGGGGGTGGGGTAGGAATGATTCAAGATTCTGGAAGCTCTCAGAAGAAAATCGACGCCGAAACTCTGCTGTACATCTATGCTGGGACAATTCCGAGGCTCCAGGAGGAAGAAGCATCATCGCGAAGCACAGCTCTTCTTCTCACAGGCCTACGCACCAAACCGCCTTGGTATTCCCATCCGCCTCTTGTCGAGAAACGAGCAGCCTGCATCTCAATTCGTCTTGATCCTGGCGAGAGAAGAGCTACCCCTCCCCACGCACAGCAATTCCACGACCAAACATGGCGCAGAAGTGTGTCCACCAAGGTTGCGGCAAGACGTACACGGACCCAGACGAGACCTGCAAGTACCATCCGGGCCCGCCCATCTTCCACGAGGGTCAAAAGGGTATGTTATCGTCGGTGCGCCTGGAGAGCGTGTATCTCTTCGGCAATGACGTATCCCTCCTGCAAGAGCTTATCTCGGCCGGCGCCTTCACTCCCTCAACTCAATGCTAACATTTGTTCCGTCTTCCGATGAACAGGATGGAAGTGCTGCAAGCCTCGCGTGCTCACCTTCGAGGAGTTTATGGAGATCCCCCCCTGCACAGAGGGCAAGCACTCCACCACCGACCTGCCGCCCAAGATCGAGAAGAAGGAAGCGCCCCTGGAGATCGTTGAGCCGGTGCCCGAGCAGCCAGCCCTGCCACGGACTCCGATCAACGTGCCCACAGCGCAGCACGCGCCAACCCCGCCGCCACCGCCCCCAGAGTCCGAGGACGACGACCCGAGCCTAGAGATCCCCGACGGCAAGGCCTGCCGCCGCAGGACGTGCGGCGCCACCTACAAGAAGGGCGCCTCCAGGGACGGCGAGAAGTGCGTCTACCACCCTGGCGTGCCCATCTTTCACGAGGGCAGCAAGGGCTACACGTGCTGCAAGCGGAGGGTGCTCGAGTTTGACCAATTTATGAAGATCGAGGGCTGCGAGACCAAGGACAGGCATTTGTTCATCGGCAGCGGCAAGAAGGATGCCAAGGGCGGCAAAGCTGCCTCCGAGGAGCTCCTTGATACTGTTCGGTTCGTTGTCCATTACCCCTGGTCCACTTCTGTCTAATTGGTACAATTCTTTGCTGACCCAAGGGGTTCACAGGACGGACTTTTATCAGTCGGCAAGCACAGTCACGGCGTCCTTCTTCCTCAAGAAAATTGACAAGGAGAAGGCCAAGGTGGTCTTCGGCCCCCAGACGATAACGCTCGACCTGCCGACAACGGAGACCCCTCCCAAGAGGTACAAGACCGAGGTGCCGCTCTTCGCAGCCATCGTCCCGGAGAAGTCGGCGTTCAAGGTCTTGGGCACCAAACTCGAGGTCACCCTGGCCAAGGCCGATGTGAGCGGCTGGCCGGTTCTGCGGAGCGATGATAGACTTACGGGAGAAATCTTGCAGGTGGGTCGGGCTGGCAAGGTCGAGAAGTGAGGCGTTGGAGGTCTAGACATGCCCGTGGGGGGCAGAGACAGCGGATGATGTATCAGCGCTGTATAAGACGGTGTCGGCGAGGTCGAGAACCGAGACGAAGCAGCAGCCAAGAGATGCTGTGAGACCCTCTCAGCAAAAGACGGGTGCACACCATACAGAAGCGGAGAAGACCGAGAAGACAGGTTTTGATAAGCACAAGAGTCTGCAGGCTAGCCATGGGTCTGGGAACCGGGGGTTCTTGATATGCAGTCTATCTAACTGGATAGCACAGCCCAAACCAATGAAAGAAAAATTGGCATGCTGATACATCATCTATGCTGAAGTTGAACAATTTTTTTGTCCCCTATGTGCTATGCACGCCAGTTGTCATTACTCATAAAAGTCCTTCACGGTGCCCATCGGAAGGGCATGCTCTTTTTACTGACACTGTAGGACAGGTTCTCAATACCCGTGCAATGTGCCATATCTGACCCGTTTTAAAGAGCTCTAGCCGTTCATCCAGCTGCCACGAGGGTCTGGCCACTAACCGACCCCGTTCGTGATGCCTGTGCGAACGACACTGAATTCGGCTCAGCCATACCTGGTGTCGCACATGTCGCCTGTTCCTCTGCGGTCTCCTCATTGCTGACTACGATCTTGACTTCTTTGCCAAATGCAACAGTGACAGCCCCATCGATGCCTGTGCTGATGACCGTAGCTTCCCGCTCATCCAGGGGCTCGGGTTTCTCATCAAACTGGATTATAGGACCCCCTCCCGGTGTATACCCGATCAGCTTGGCATTGTAGCTCGTCGAGGCCTGGTCATTCTGTCCCTCGCCCTCGTTTTGCTGCGTAGGGCTGATGGGGGAATGTGGTGAGCGAACGGGATATCAAAAGAGACATTCCAAGGTGTAAGGCAGAGGAACTGTACCTCTGGCTCAGCGACATCGAGGCAGCGCTGCCGCCTGCCTCTTTTCTACGGCGCGCCTTCTCCTTGATCTTTCTTTGCAGCGCAGCGTTGAAGAAGTGCCCCAGTCCGGCGATGACGAGCACCGGCGTGCCCAATGCCAGGGCCCACGGCCTTTTGGGTGAACGGGTTAGCTCCTTCCCTCCTTTACGGGTCTCACTCCATGCAAAAACACCTACTCCTCCGGGAAGACAAGGGATATGAGATGCTCATCAACAGGGCTGGGGAAGGGAGGAAGAGAGAGAGAGACAGGGTAGACTCACGGGTGCTTCCGGCCCCGGAGCGAGTGCCAGACCGAGAGCATGACGCCAAAGATGGCGACGACGCTGCCGATCTGCACCATGGTGAAGGTGGACCAGTACAGCTGCAGCAGGTCCTCGCCGTCGCAGAACTGCAGCGCCAGGAGCGCAAACGTCTCCATGACGACCGAGGCGATCGAGACGGCGGTGCACAGGGCGCAGACGCACATGCACTTCTTCATCTGGCGGCGGTGCTCTGGCGACCGCGGTGAGAACTTCTCGACGGCATCTATAGATCTGCAAACAAAAGGAACAAAGATGTTGGCCAAAGTACACACGCGCGTCTCGAGGGTCAGTCTGAATCGATCGTCCATGGGTCCCCGAGGCTTATCTCGACAAGACAAGACAAAACAAAGCAAACCACAAAGCAATGGACTTGTTGCTTACCTGCCGTAGTACCAGGAGGAGAGGAAGAGCATGAAGACAACGAGAGAGAAGAGAGGCCAGTAGATGATATCGAAACTGTGCGTTTGGAGACGGGATGCGAATTGTGCATAATGGCGACACTTCTCCGGGTCGAGAACTCTGCGAGGTGCCGTGGTCCTGGCCGAGATCATATTCGTGCAAGAGTCTCGAAACAAACGGAACAAGACACTGATCGTACAGTATCGACAAGTCAGGTGAGATGGGTTTTCTTCTCTTTGAAATCTGATGGTCTGAAAATGAAAGGGGGTATTTGAGATATACAATATATACATACAAAGGGGAACGGGGCGGTGAAGATGGTCCCTCGATCATACATGCCTCCCCCCTCCCCTCGTCACCGCAGTGAGTGACGCGAAGATGGGACCTTGATGCCCATCCCTATCCCACGCCAGATGTCGCTCGCCGTCTGCTCATGAATCGTCCGTCAAAGTCAGACGGGTCATTGATAAGAGCCAAGAGCGCAGAGCTGCGACAGCGGTCGTACAAGTGTCCCGTTTTGTCAGTGGCAGCATGAGCTAGCAACCACAACGACGGGGATAGATGTGGACGTGAGCGGTGTCCTCGAAAGCAAAATTCGCCAAGATAAGACGTGACCATCTCGCGGCACGTTCCAGGCCCAGCAGGTGAGACTCGCATCTCTTGGTTGTTTGGCCTCCCTTTGACGCCAAGAAGACACTGATATTCACGAAAGGCTGGCCGAAAAAGCATGTCGCACATATGCAGTTGAGATCGCCTCTGGTAGTTCCGCATCCGCTAGCGCCGGGATATCAGTGATTACCGCTCTTGGCAGGTGAGCTGTCTTGAGGCTGAGCCTAATGATCGACCGCGTGGAGGGCTATCGAGAAATGTATGGTTCATTGCGGAGCCTTGATGTCGTTCAGCCCTAGAACTTACCGGCGACTTTCCGGCCGGAAGGCATCGTTATCTCTCTTGGCGATGCGGAATTGAGATGACCAATTGTCGATCAGTTCTCGACATGACTCTTCTTTTACTCTCTTGCTGTTCAGCCGCTCATGCCCTCCATGAGATCTATCTGGTCCAACACCATGCCTTTCCTCAGGATGTATTCTCGTAGAGACTGAAACTCCGAGCCCTCCTCTTCACCGTACTTGTATGATTCTGAAAATCCAAAGGAGCATGCAATCTTATCAAGGGCAGCTCGCTCGTCCTCGCGGATCCATCGCTGTCTCAGAGGTGTTCCCTGGGCCCACGTCACCCGCTTCATCTGGTCGTTAGCCGTAGTAACAGCGACCACACCGATGGTGGCTGTGAAGCCCACGTAGGCCAGGATGCCTGCAAAAGCAATGCCAGTTGCCGTGCTCTTATCCATGGTATCTTGGAATTGTGATAGGTTCGTGGCGAGAACATAGGCGGCGGCCGGGGCCGCAGCGAATGCCGAGACGGGAACCAGCGCCTTCCTAACGATCTTGGCGCGGACAAAAGCCTTGCTCGCGTAACCAGTCTCGACTATGCCCACGGCCGCATCCAGGTCCTTGGCTTCGATTGCAGCGTCTAGAGCCTTCTCAACAACCTGGGGAGGTACAGCATTCGATGCCTTGTTTGGGTTTTGCGCAACGTATTTGATTGTGCCTCCTGAAACTCTTGGCAGCGGCTTCTCTCCATACAATGTGAACACCTGAGGTAAGGTCCCCGGCTTAACGAGACGGGCCTGTATGTCGACGTAGAGTTCCAGCAGTTGCGGTGTAATGAAGACGGGTGGGTGGGTGATAATGGCATAAGCAGCCTCCGAGACCTTGCCAATCACATCCTTGAGTCGTGCAGGTGTAGCACTCTGCTGCGTCGATGGCGAACTCTTGGCAATCTTTCGGCCGTTCTCGTCCAGCGACAGGAGGTTGGATGCAGCAGTGTCGGACTGAAATTCGAGATTGCTCAACTTTGGCTGTACGGTGGAGTCCATGAGCAGCTCTGCTGCTGCTGCGCAGGTTCGCAAGGCCTCAAGCACCGCTTCCTCCTCGGGAAGGCCGTCTTGGCCCAGGAAGGACTGCTTCGTCCGACCGACAGAGGCCACCAGTTCGGCCAAGTTAGGCACCTCCTTTGCCTGTCCTGCCGGCACCTCCGTGCCAGTCGATGCTCTCCTCTGAGCTGACGCCGTGTATCTAGTAGTCAAGATCGACGGGCCGGATTTCGAGGGCCGTTTTGGCACAGAAATGCTTGGCCGACTGGCAACAATTGTCGCAAGAGACCGCCTCGCGAGGTTGGGCTGCCGAACAGTGAGAAGCTCGCAAATTTGACAAAGATCGGTTCTTGGCCTACGGGCCATCCGGGGGTGGAACATCTTGCAGGCTCCCTGGACACTTGAGCGCGCTACTAGAGATGAAAATGTCGGAGGAATATTCGCAATGGCAGCCGATTGAAGTTCTCGACACAAACTCGATCAAGGCATAGAGAAAAGCGACGTGATGTGATGCGACGATGCGCTCATTGGATTTGCAGCTCTGAATAATGAGAAAGCTCAGGGTCCAATCGGCTTGCTGCCAAAACTCACCCACTAAAACTCTTCCGGAAAGCGCTGTGGCTTGATGAAGACAGTGGGTCGCAACTGCTGGCCAACGTCTCTGCGAAGCTGCGCCACATACTGACGACACGCGGCTTAGGCACTCGCCTTAGGTTCTATGCTTCCACGTTCCTTCCCCCCATTCACAAAGATCAAGCATCAGTTACTTCTCATCCTCTTCTAGCTTGCGATTGTCGCCTTATTCCCACGCATAAAGGTGTCGCCAGTATCGATTACACTACTGCACAGCTGCCAAAGCGCGAAGGGCGGACTTCGGTGCTGATCCTGTTGGAACAGAGCTTCTTTATCTGGCAGCTGCCGGCGTCAATCCGGTCCGAGCTACGATGCCTCCCCCACCACCACCGCCGCCGCCTCCTATGCCCGGACGAGGAGGGGGACCTCCGCCTCCTCCTCCTCCGCCGCCGCCTGGAGGACCAGGTGGCCCTCCTTCTCGCCCTGCCGGCGGAGGAGCTGGACGAGTAAGCTCGTGCTCGATCCATGACTGCCCCCCCCCTGCTAACCTATGCTACTCTTCAGGGCGCTCTCCTCTCCGATATCAGCAAGGGAAAAGCCCTCAAGAAGACCGTAACAAACGACCGATCGGCACCGCAAGTAAGCAAGTCCTCCGGCGGACCGGGTCCGTCACCGCTGGGAGGAGCACCGCCGATTCCGGGAATGCCCAAGGCCCCTGGCGGCCTCGCTCCTCCCGTCCCAGGAAACAGAGCTCGCAGCAACAGTGATCAGGGCTCAAGAGATGGCGGAGTTTCGAGCATGGAGAGCGCAGCACCACAGTTAGGAGGCCTGTTTGCCGGTGGAATGCCCAAGTTGAAGAAACGTGGCGGTGGTGTCGACACAGGTGGTATGTTTCATCTCGATCGATGCTGTACAACGGTTGCTTTGATACTGACTACAGAGCAGCCAGCCAAGATGCGTCCTATCTGTCAGATCCAGAACGGTCCTCGAGGTCCGTCCCGAAACCACCAGTGGCATCAGCACCCAAGCCGCCTGGAGGAGCAGCACCTCCCATTCCGGGCATGCGACCTCCGCTTCCTGGCGCATCAAGCTCACCCGCGATCAACCCTGGAGTTGCACACCTAAGAAAGACAGGCCTCAGTGATGTACCAAGGCCATCGTCTTCAGTATCGATCAACAAGGGACCTCCACCTCCTATCGGCAAGAAACCTCCTCCGCCACCTGGCTCTCGAAAGCCCTCGAGCACACTTCCTTCCTCACCAGCTCCTCAACCACCACCTCTACCCGGCGCTCCAGCACCTCCACCGCCCTCGGCAGCAGCTCCTTCCGCGCCATCTGCACCGCCGGCTCCTCCACCGCCGCCATCCTCGGCTGCTCCAAGAGCCCCTCCCTCAGCACCCTCTAGAAGCCAGGCGCCACCAGCTCCACCACCACCGCCGCCTCCATCCGCCGCCCCGAGCACACCCAGCATCGCCGTCCAAGCAGCCATCCGCGCAGCCGCAGGCGCCAGCTCACCCACATCCGCACCTCCTCCCCCACCACCGCCTCCAGTCAACCGCGCCGCGGCGCCCAGCCCGCCTCACGCACCGCCAGCAGCGCCCCCACCACCGCCGTCTTCGGCAGCGCCACCCGGCCCGGCGCCCCCTCCACCTACCTCACGCAGCCGCGCACCGTCCACACTGCGCGCCTCGATGCTCGACCCTTCGGCCTTTACGCTCACGCCCAACGGCGGCAAGAGCCCTTCACCGACGCACAGCTCGAGCAACCTGCAGCGGCCAACGAGCTCGGCCGGGGGCCACAGTAGGACGGCCTCGAGCGGCGGCGGCGGCGGCGGCGTCGGGTCCGGGATACGCTACAACGTCGACGACGCGCGCTGGAGGTTCAGGGGCGAGGACCAGTTCCCCAAGCCGCGAGACTTTCATCCTAGCCAGAAGAAGTACCGCGCTGGGAGGGGAAGCAGTGTGCCTCTGGATCTGAGCGTGCTGTAGACAGGTGGTTTTGAACAGGGGAAAACGGTTGGAAATGTTTGCTGGTGTTTGGTCGCCGGACTTTTCTTTTTTTTTTGTGTACGCTTATTAGGCTGGAAACTGTAGCGTTAACGATTTAGTCGGCAAACCTGGACTCCTTGAATATAAATTCCCCGTTTTCAACGAATAGTCTCGTCTAAGCCCAGAATTAATGATGCTCGAAAAAATTGGGTTTTTATTTCACGCTGCCTGGCATGTACTGACGATAACCGTCTTGGGGTGAAAGAAGATGTTCCAATAAGCCTCCTTCTCATAAAAGCCATACCCCGAATTCCAAAAGACGACCCGGCCAGTCCCCATATCATCCAAGGGGGGACAAAAACACTGAAAACTCCCGGCATGACCACATAGCCCCTAAGTCAACGTCGTCCCATCCTGGGACGACCACGAAGAATAATAAAAAGAGAAAGAGCGGATTCCATAAAAGACCAACCCAGGGCTCCGCTCACACCGCATCTCATCGCAATGCGTCAATTCGACAAAAAAAGGGGGTATTTTTCCTCATCCAGGCAGCCTTTTCCCCGATCAACTACCAGCGTATGATACCATCAATCAGCAGCATACGCATAAGCTTTCGGCCCATCACTGTCCTCCCTGCTCTTCAGGCAGCTACGCTCCCACCAATCCCACCACCCCACCTGAACCTCCTCAGCGTGCCGCCGGTCCCAGACCCGCCAGACCGGACGAGCTCGCTCCCGCACGACGACGAGGCGTTGACGGCGGCACCGGCACCGCCGCCGCCACCGCCGAGGCCGTTGAAGCCCATGGCGGAAGCGCCCTCCTGCCGGCCCACTTCCCGACCGATCACGTAGCCGGCGCCGAAGCCGACGACGGAGACCAGGACCACGACGCCGGCGCCGACGACCCAGGTGAGCAGGGTGGGGCTGATGGAGGCAGGGTGCTCCTCGTCGAGGACCGCCGCCGATGTCTTCTTCTTCTTGCTCGCCCGGGAGGACTTGGTCGTCTGCGTGGCCGAAGCCGAGCGTTTACTCTTCTCCCCGGCGGCGGCGGCGGCGTCGGCGGCTGCTCTTGAAGACGTCGAGATGGGGCCGCTGGGCGCGCTGGAGTTGGACGCCGTGCGGGACTGCAGCTTGCGCTCGGGCGGGACGGCGAGTCTCGGCGCGGCGGCGCCTGTGGCGGCGGCGGCGGGGCCGTCGTCCATAAGCTCCGACTCCTGGACGAGCTGCAGGCCTGTTGGCTGCGTGCTTGGTCTCAGACCGCTGCGGATCCCGGACGGACCTGTCGCCGTCTCGTCCTTCTTGGGCAGGCCCCTCGCGGCGGCCGCGCAGGACAAGAGTGTCGTCAGCGATGCGCGCAGGGCCTCGTCGTTGTCTTCGCGGGTGTGGGGACTCATGAAACTTGGGCCGCTGCGGTTGACCCTGGTCTGTGAGCGTTGCGCCACCGATGGCCGGCCGTAAGGCGGATGGTATGGGACTGAGGAGTTGGTGGAGTGGCTCCTATGCTGAAGGTGGTTCGGTGGGTGCGAGAAGGCGTTGGGTTGGGGCCTGAACGTCGGGCTATCGGACGGGCGGCCAAGAGCAGTTGCGTTCTCGTCGTCATCCGAGTCCGTGTCCGAGTCGGCGGCCGGCCCCATGGTGGCAGGCTGGCCTGCCAGGCCTGGAGTTGGAGCGGGCACGTTCTCGGTTGAGCTGGTCATGACCCTGTCCTCCTCGCTCTCTGTCTCGTCGTATTCTTCCTGGCTACTCATGCCGCCTTGGGCTGCAGCGTGGCTGACAAAGTATGACTGCGGCATGGATGTATGTTGCTGCTGCTGCTGCCGCTGCTGCATCTGTCGCTGCTGCAGTTGAAGGAGCCTTCTACGGCGTATGGGTTGTTGCGGTGGATAAGACGCCCGCCCGACCCCGACTCTGAGGCCAGTGGTGACGATCTCATCTCCAATGGATGACAGTGAGGACGACGACGGCTGTGAAGCGATTTCAACCCAAGATTCTGTGGTCGTCAGCACATCCGAGTCGCAACACTAACAAAACAAGTTTGTTTCCAAGGACCTACCATCATTTCGACGTTGGGACTGAGAGGGCGCATCTACCCGTCCGGTGCGCTCTGCCGTTCTGCCTCCCGACTGCAAGTTGCCATGCTGGCCTTGGAACTCCGAGGGAGCCATGACGATGGGAAATCGCTTGATGAGATTCAACAACAAAGGGAACAAACAATAGAGTCGGCTCGAAGATTATTGTCCAAAAGAAGCCAACGACAACAGTATTTCTGGTATCTCCTCCCTTCTCACCGATAACGGTCCCTCCTGTGGTGCTTCGACGCGGGCGGTGGGCGGAGCCAGCAGCACTGAGATGGAGCCAGGGAGCCGACCAAGCCCCGCGATCCCCGCTAGCTTATCAGTGATGTCAAGACCAGGGGTCGCTCGAGAGTGCGAAGACAGACCCTTCTCTGTCGGGCAGGAGACGAGTCAAACAAGATAAAGATGGAATGCCAGCGGGCGCGACGATGGGATACCGGCGGGAAAAGAAAGAAGGATCAATCTTATGGGAGGGGATACAGAAAGAAGGATGGCTGGTTTCGCAAACGGTGGAACTGGGTGGGAGACGGACGGAGGGTGCTCAAAACTTGGATCTCCTGGAACAAGTATCCTTTCTTGCCAAAGGCTTATTCCGTCGCCGGGACGCGATAGCCAAGTACTTGATGAGGGGTGTCTCTTTTTACCCCAACCTCCAGTGCAGACCGCTCCTATTACGTCGCAGTGCGGTGCTTGCTTCACCGCACTAAACCGGTGGAGGCTTTGTCGTCCTGGTCGTCGTGCTTTGTCCACTTGTCGTACTTGTACTTTGAACGTACGCCCGATTTAGCGCCTGGTTAGGTTGGGCTGGCTGACCTGGGTTGGGGGTATGGAGTTGGTTTGCACAAGTGAGAGAAACAGCCCAGTGAACCCGCTTCCTCGCGCCAGTACAAGTAGAAGAAGGGTGGAGATGGATTGGAGATGGGGTCAAATGAGGTGTACGGAACAGGCGGCCAGGTGGATGCGTGACCCGCTGGCGTCCACCCTGAACGTGAACCTCCCACGCCAATCCCTGCGCTGGCATGCACGCACTTACAGGACGTGTTGTACCTACACGGGTCCTGGATGCGGCAGACACGACACTGTCGGAACAAAAACCAGACCACAGTCCCTTGCCCAGTGACACTACCTATGCATGGAATACCGAACGATGCGCAAGTTTGAGCAAATGGTGCGTGTCCTGCAACAGTCGATGCGCGCCTCAACTATACCCCCTGGTTTCTCAACGAAGCGGTCGAACCGCTCGACCTCGCGTTCCGGCCTCGGAGGTATGGTTGCGAATGATGCTAAGTAGACTGAGGTGCAGGCCGTATGGTGCGACAAAATGCTTGTCGTCAGCCCATTCATTTAGATCCTCTGCCAGTAGCGATGGTGTTTGCGTGCGACAAGGTCAGAGGCCAGTTGTAGGTATTAGCTATCACGGCTTGGAACAACCTGTAGCCCTTCGCGGTGATGACATGCGGCCTACTTTACGTATTGATACTCAAGTAGGTGCATCTCCGTTCTAAAAACGGTCACCTCTTATTCGTCAGAGGGGCCAAACAAAATGGGCACAAGACCAGTCGACTGCCTCATACAAAGTTGGGGGAACAGACCTGATTGTTTTAGAAACTCTACCTGGTCCACTACGTTAATGGATCACGCGAGACCACTGTCCCAAGAGGTCATCTCTCCCTCCGCCGCCCTGTCTTAGGTGATAGCGCCTTCACAACGCCCACCAGGGCAGTGCAGCTGCCTCCAATGACGATCTTCCCCGCACCCACCGCTCTGGACTAGTACCTCGTCAGCCGGGCTGTTGACAACACGATGACTCGGTCGTGACAGATGACTGCATTTCAGCTCCCAAGTAGCTCCCATACAGATGTAAGCATACCAGGGCCAATAGGTATCCAGGTACTGTTTGGTTGAGGCATGGCTACCTATGATTTCGCGCCAACCGCCTTACACGCCTGCCAACCGTTCATATACGTGGGGGCCGAAGCACAACACAGGCAATTTGATCGCATCCAGCTGGAACAATTCTTGGTATTTGGAGACTACTTCGAAATATCGTCTGAATCAAGGAGACAAAGATCCACGAGTCGCAGTGATGGGGAATAGAGTGCTTAAGGGTATACTTACCAGCTCAACAAACTATCAACCAGGTCGATTCGAACACTGTCGGATGATTTTGCCAGCCGGCCAGACAAAGCTATAAAGGAAAATAAAGAAGAAGCATCAACGCCGATCCAGGACACGCACCGCATCCGTGAATAAATGCCAGCAAGAACTTTTAAGAGCCCCCAGTGGTACCGACAAGCCGTCATGATCAGGAAGCTTGGTCCCCTCCAAGATGCCCCAAGAGACATAAGGAGGTTCTTCCCAACTTCGTTCCATCAGAAGAGCCCACAGAAGCCCACAGAGCATGGTAACCCATCGTACATGTGCTTGCAACGCACAGAGGCGCGTAGAGCATAGCACAGCCACCCGATGACAGGCGTCGTGAAACAACACCAAATCCACAGCCCACAGATAGTTGCTAAAGCCCTCAGGTATATCGCAGCATCCTCTCAATGAGGAATATGTCTCTCAAAGCCCACGACTCCAGGACGGAGTGCAAGTTTATAGAACCGACAACCAACAAAGCCAACCAAAGTGTCATGTGTGCAAGAGCCCTCGGGAACTGTGCGGCATGGTCCTTTCTACCTTTAGAAAGTGATCTTCTTGCCCTGGAAGCCACCGCCACGGCCACCGAAACCACCACGACCACCGCCACCACCGCGCGGGCCGCCACGACCACCACGGCCGCCGAAACCGCCACGGCCTCCACCACGGCCTCCGCCACGGCCGCCAAAGCCACCGCGGCCACCCTGGTTGTCACCGAAGTCACGCTGGGGCTTGGGGGTAGAGTAGTCCAGGCGGACATTGCGACCATCCACAGGCTGTCCGTTGAGCTGCTCGAAAGCCATCTTGGCATCATCGACAGAGTAGAAGGTCACATAACCGAAGCCCTTGCGGCGACCACTCTCCCTGTGATTTGGTTAGCGATGCTTGAAATGGAGAAAACGAAATGACAAAGGGATAGGACATACTGATCAGTAGGCAGGCGAATGCTCTTGACGTTGGCGACCTCGCTGAAGAAGGCGGAAACGGTCTCCTCCTCAGTCTCAAAGGGGATGTTGCCGATGAAGAGGGTGTCACTCTCAGGGCTAACGACGTCACCGTACTTCTTGGCACGAGCGGCAGGGGAGGCATCAGTCTGCTGTCGCTGGGTGGAGAAGTCGAGCTTCATGTCACGTCCGTCGATGAAGGCACCCTGCTTCTCGTTGAAGGCCTTCTCGGCAGCGGCAGCGTTGGCAAAGTCGACGTAACCGAAGCCGCGGGATCGGCCGGTGTTGCGGTCGGTGATGACACGGGCGCTGGAGACATCGCCGCAGAACTTGAACTCCTCGAACAGCATGTTGTCGTCAACGTTCCAGCTCAGGTTGCCGACGAAGAGAGTGGTGGCACCCTCCTCGGCAGTCTCGGTCTTGGACTTCTTGGCAGGAGCCTCCTCCTCCTCTTCCTCCTCCTCAGCCTTGCGCTTCTTGGAGGGGGCGGCAGCCTTCTCCTCCTTCTCCTCCTCCTCATCAGATTCCTCAGAGTCGTCAGAATCGTCGGAGTCGTCCTCAGAGTCAGCCTCGGAATCGTCCTCAGAGTCAGACTGAAGCCGTTTGTCAGTGCACTGTGACGCTGGGGGGAAATTGGGACGAAAGAGTACTCACGCTCTCAGCCTTAGCCTTGCCGTTCACCTTGGGCTTAACAGCCTTGGCAGCCTCGGTCTTGACATCCTCAGCGCTCTCCTCCTCGCTGTCATCCTCACTGTCCTCGTCGCTGTCAGCGTCCGATGAGTCGGCCTCAACCTTGGCACCGTTGGCCTTGGCGCCGCCCTCAGAGTCAGAGTCGGAGGAGTCAGAGTCGGAATCAGAATCGGAGTCAGATTTGGCGGCAGCGGGGGCCTTCTTGCCGTTCGCAACAGGCTTGGCCTTGGGCTTGGGCTTGACCTCCTCCTCAGACTCAGACTCACTGCTGTCCTCAGAGTGGGAGGCAGAGTCCTCGCTCTCAGACTCAGACTCATTCTCGGAAGAGGAGACCTCGACCTTCTTGGACTTCTTCTTCTCCTTGCCGTTCACGGCCTTGTTGGCAACATCCTTGGCCAGCTGCTTGGACTTGGCGCTGGAGGTGGTGGAAGCCTTAGTAACACCGCCCTTCTTGACCGTAGTCAGAGCGTCGGTGGCCTTGGCCTTGGACTTGGTCTTGACGTCCTTGACTTTACCCATTGTGATGGTGTGAAGTGTGATACGATGTGCAGTAATGTGAAGAAGAGAATGAAAAATGCGCGACACTCAGAGACTGATAAATTTCTGAGGGGGGGAAGATGTGTGTTGAGGTGGGAAAAATTGTTGCAGCAGGATGAGCAGGATTTAAAAGGCAGACGCACTGGCTGGACCATGGGCAAAAAAAAGTGGTTGGAACTGCCAGCAGAAATTTTTGTTGCAGGGACTTTTGAGTGGGGTTTCGGCAAGGCGGTGTGAATTTATATGGGGCGGTGTCCTTGACGTTGAAGCCTGGCCCACATACCAGCAGCTGCCTGAGAAGCAAGGCGCTAATTCTCGGAAGTCGAAACCACCAATGGTCTTGGAGCCGATACCAATCGTCACATTGAAGCGACAGAGCTGCTGAGTGCAAAACCCACGGACGAAACCCAACATCCTCGGAGCAGCAGCGCTCGAGGTTACTCAATTCGCCCCTCCTCCGAGCATCGACTCCAGCAAGGCTACATTTCGGACTGTCGCGATGCCTACCCCCGAGTCCGCCGCCTTCCTCGCGAAGAAGCCGACCGTCCCTCCTACCTTTGACGGCGTCGACTACGATGACACCAAGAGGCTCAAGCAGGCCCAAGACGCCATCATCCGGGAGCAATGGGTTCAGGTCATGATGGGCCGGCTAGTCAGGGAGGAGATGAGCAAATGCTACTACCGGGAGGGTGTCAACCATCTGGAGAAGTGCGGTCATCTGAGAGGTGCGTTGTC
The DNA here is from genome assembly GCF_004353045.1 of Thyridium curvatum. NCBI lineage: Eukaryota > Fungi > Ascomycota > Sordariomycetes > Thyridiales > Thyridiaceae > Thyridium > Thyridium curvatum. Next base: position 506,236 of record NW_022156771.1, on the reverse strand, counting down.
TGTCCAGTGGCCTACCCGGCAGCATTGGCACCATTCATCATAGTTCTTTGGGGCTTCTATTGAAGCCTCTTTGTCGACTACTGTGAACAATGTTACTGACCAATTGCTTTGCAGAACGATACCTTCAGCTTCTCAAGGACGCCAGAGTCAAGGGTTACCTCTTCGAGCAACAAAACTACATCTCGAAGGAGTAGACCGCAGGAGTGCACGAGGTGCACTGGAGTGAATTACGAAGACCCTGGACTCGATTACTCAGAATTGATCGGGCATACTAGGAGTGGGAGGTCTTGGGAGCTGGGAAGAGAACTGATATCAATCGACCTCGCATGAAGACCTGTTGTGTGGATGGGACTTTATTGAGCTGGGTCCTGTATTATGTACATAAAAATGTGAAATCTACATTTTGAACGATTCAATTTTTGCCAACCAATTGCCCTGTTCTGGTGCATGGGAGAGGTGTCTACTCTCAGTCGCGTGCTGCGTTGCGCAGTTCTATCAGGATTGCCTAGCCGGCCAACTCCGCCTGCCCTAGAAAATTTCCAGAACTACCTGACATCGCTAACAAGCTTCCACTCCTACCTCTCACGAGCCATCCACCCAACATAATCCAAAACCACACACATACCAGCCATGATCTGCCGACCATGCTTGCGGCGGATGACAGCCATCCGGCCGGCCGCCCAATTAGCCCTCCGACCATTCTCTGTGTCCGCGCCGTGGCGTGAGCCCGCCGCTGCAGCCGCCCAAGACGCAACCGCCTCCGATCCCCTAGCACCCGCGACCACGGCCCCGAGCGACGGCGGCAGCGCAAAGGCGCCTCTGTCGTCGTGTCCCAAGGGCACGGTCCTCAGCGGCCTCAACTACTTCAAGGGCAAACAGGACCCCGTGGCGCGCGCAGACGAGGAGTACCCCGAGTGGCTATGGCAGTGCCTGGACGTGCAGAAGAAGGCCGCCGAGGAGGCCGATGCCGACGCTGGTGATGAGTTCTGTACGTCGTTCCTCAGCCCCTTGTCTTTTCCGTCCTGCGGTATAGGACGGGACCTTCCATGCGAAGTGCCTATAGTGAATTGTGAATTATGAAGACACCCAGCTAACCACATTATCGAACCACAGCCAAATCAAGAAAACAGCGACGGCTAGCGGCCAAGCGCCAGCGCCAGCTCGAGGCCAAGCTCCTCGCGTCCGGAGACATCGAGGCCCTGGCCCCCAAGATCCCGCTGCAGCAGCAGTCCATCAACCTGCCCGGCGGCGAGAACAACAGCGTCGAGAACGCCGTCTTCGCGGCGGACAAGCGGGAGGAGCTGCGCAAGGCGATGCGCAAGGAGCGCAAGAGCAAGATCAAGGAGACCAACTACCTCAAGTCCATGTAAACTGTATTTATAGAATGTATGCAAGAGGTCCTGGCCTGCTCTGTGGGTGTGTGTTGGCTGGAAGGAAGGCGAGTGCACTGCCTGTATGATAGGAGCATTGGAGAAGACAACAAGCTAGCCCGGATGGGCATGTATATCACACTGACAAGAATAGACGATGGTGTTCAACTGTCGAAATAATTTTCATTACGCTGGGTATACATGGACAGGTTCTATGTAGATTCTCAAGGTAGACCAACTCTCCAAACATTCCTAACCCTCATATCGCATGTGCGCCTGCAGACGGGCTTCCAAATGACCGCCAGCCATCACTCCTCGTCCACCTCTCCGATAGAAGCCTGCTTGAGATGCAGCTCTGCCTTGACGTTCTTGATGTTCTCCTCGAGACGCTTCCTTAAGAGGGAGTTGTTCATCCCCTCTCTCCTCACCTCGAGCTCCTGGATCTGCTTCTTGAGATCGGCAATGTCCTCCCTGACCCCCTTGACCTCGTCAGCACGCGCCTGCTCGTCCTCGTCCAGGTCCTCGTCGTCATCGTCGTCGGCATCAGAGACCTCGGACGCTCCCTCGGCTGGTGTGCCTGTCCGGCCCGTAGCCGGTGTTGCAGCCTGCGCGGTAGCCGGCGTTTCCTCCTCGGCCTCCATGTCGAAGGCAGCCTCGAACTCGGCCTCGAGCGCCGCGTCGTCAATCTCGTCCATCTCTTGGGGTTCTTGCGTCTGGAAGCCGTTCTGGTCTCCAAAGTAATCTTCGTCTTCGCCCTCGGCGTCTTCCTCCATTTCGCTTCCTTCCTCGTACTCTTCTTCGGACTGCTGTTGAGGCCGGTCATCGACCCATTCGTAGGTCGACTCTAACGCGTTCTTATCCTCGTTCAGGAGTCGTTCGAGTTCCGCCTCCTTGTCCTTGATCTCCTTCTTGGACAAGCGCTTGCGGAAGCGCCGGTTCACACAGTCGTGCATTGGCGGCGTCAGTCCGTGTGGCCAGCGATAGTCCTTGGCGACCATCTTGGGAAGCTCGATGGTCTTAGCATCCTCTTCCTTGGCCACTTTTGAAAACACTAGGAGCATCTGGCAGATGTCCGCGCTCTTCATGAAGTTCTTCTTGTCCCAGGTCTTCATGCCTTCCGTAATAGTGGGGAGGTCTACCAGGACGGCAGCAAACGGCTGGCCCTTGACGGTGACTGCAGCCCTCCGCTCTCCGCCCGGGAGCCACCTCAGCTGGACATCGGCTCCTCCTTCCTTGACAGGCACTCCAATCTTGCGTTCATCGATCATCTTTCTGATGTAGTCGCAGTGTTCCCCCGGCATCATGCGGAGGACAAACTGCTCCTCGATGACGGGGTCGGTCTCCTTGTCCTCTGCTTCAGAGTCGTACCCTTCGCCGGGCTCACGGTGCGGCAACTCGTTCTTGTTCTTGACGACGATGCTGCCCATGCGGTTCAGCTTCCCCTTGACCACGAGCTTTGGCCGTTTCGGCTTCGGCTGTTGCGTCTTGGCGAGCGGCGCATCTTCGTCGCTGTCCTCGTGGTCTCTTGCCCGCTTCTTCGCGGTCGGCTTGGACACCCGTCCCTTCTGAGTCGTCACAGGTCCGGCAGGTGACACGATCGGCGTTGCGACCTGAGGCACAGCGGTGATGAACGAGGGTGCTCCGTCGGTCGCTGGCGTCGGCGGTTGCGATCGCTTCAGCACGATCTTCGGCTTTCCATCGGCGGGCGTGGCGGGCGTGGCAAGAGGCGTCGAAGCCGAGAAGGAACCGTTCAGTCCAGACGAAGTCGAGGTCTTGAGCTTTAATGTTACCGGTTTGGAGGGCTTGCTCGGCTCCGGCGCGGAGGACATCTTGATCCTTGGCTGGTGGTTTCGCGATGGAAGAAGGGAGGAGCTGCGCGCCGAGCGCGCTGTCGGTTGCGACTTGCCTTCTTCAAGTGGTGTGCCGGGCTTCAAAATGCAGCGATGTAGCCAAAGGTTATCTGTGCTGGTTCTCGTAGGCTGTGTAGGCGATATCCGACAGGAGGCAGCGTTGGATCAGGAGGATAGAGGACAGAGCATGTTTGAGGTCATTCGAATCCATCCATATCCATGGACCCATCGATGAATGGATGCTTGCACAGAAAGCAATAGTGCTTGCAACCCCCCACAAGCGCCACAATACCCACAATAGGACAGGCCTTCTTTGGGTATTGAGGGCTCTTTCAGAAGCCCTTCACTGCGCTGGGGATACTGTTGCCTGGTGCAAAAGTCTAACCAAAAATGCCGGAATCAATAAGAATATTAACTATAATGTGTAATAGTAATACTTTATCATTGGGATCTTAAAAAGTTCCCATTGTTTTTTGTTTAAAAAAAAAAAAAAGAAAGCTCGTTGAAATAGGCAAGTCGCAAGTCTAAGCTCGACGGAAAAGCAGCTGGGGTGCTTCCTTAGCGCCTCAGGTCGGCAGTGGTGGGTCGCGCCGGCGTCGGTTTTCACATCGACCGACCTTCACCTTTATCTATCACGTATCCACGGCGCTCTTCCTCACCTGGTTCGCGGACTGACACATCGGCCACCGCCGTCTGAGCTACACTTGAGGTGCTGGCAGATTCCTTGACCTGATAGAAGGAGGGCCAATCTAGCAGGGCCCCAAAACTTGCTCGTCCGGGCCCCAAATGCCGCCCAGGTCCCAGTGGCCACAAGCACCCATCTCCAAGTGAGGACAACCTCCTCCTCCAACGCAACACACACCTGGAGGAGGGCTCGAATCCCGAGCACTCATACACGCACACGAATATACGCAATGACGCCACCGCCGACGATATTCCACACCCTCCTCCGCCCCTGCGTCCTCCAGATCCTGCGCGCGCAGGGGTACCACGCGACGCGGACCGCCGTGCTCGACTCCCTCACCGACCTGGCGGCGCGCTACCTCTACGCCCTGTGCCAGGCGACGGCGCACCACACGGCGCGCAACGGCGGCGAGGACGGCGGCGGCGAGACGCCGTCCGTCGTCGAGGTGCGCATGGCCCTCGAGGACCTGGGCGCCGTGCTGCCCGCGCCCGCCTTTGAGGAGGAGCGGTTCCTGGGCCGCGAGGACACGCGCGGCGTCGACGAGTTCGTCGCGTGGGCGCAGGGCCCGCGCAACCGGGAGATCAAGAGGGTGGCTCTGGACGGGGACGACGAGAACAATGATTATCTCAGTGGTGAGTCTGCTGCCCTGCCCTTTCCTTGAGACAGAGGATAGAAGAGTGAGGAATGAGGTTGCTGACGGTATCCATCTACGTATAATCAGCTCTGAAGAAGAAGCACAGCAAGGCTAGCGAGGACTCAAAGTATAACGGCACCGTGCTGGGTAAGGGAAACGAGCACGGAGAGATTGTCGTCGAGGGGGGCCAGTTCGAGAGCATAGCCATGTGGGAGGAGCGGAGGAGGAGAGAGCGCGAAAAGACACCGCGCATACCGTCCGAGTCACCCGAACCAGAGTCGCGGCCCCAAAGCTCAGGGCTGAGCTCGCTAGGTGACAGGAGCATCGACGACGATATGGACCTCTCTTAGAGATAGAGTATTTCTTGGTTAAACTTGCATAGCGACGGCGTTGCGAAAAGACTCGCTTCTTGCACAGCAGAGTCATGGGAGACTATTGCTTCTGGCGGCACTGGGCCAGAGGCATGTCACTTTTAGAAGTGGCAGGTAGATGCTTCTCCCCGAATACGAATCAATCAGCAGAGACGTGGTCAACATCCGTGTAAATGTGACAGTAAAGATATATATGAAGCAGCTATCCTTCTTTCTCGATTTTACGACTCTCGACTCCTGTGTTGAAATGCCCCTTACCCATCCATCCGCAATTATCACCGTACTCCCTTCTCTGTCTTGCCTTCCGAACGCCTTTCCGTTACTCAGTTGCGCTTGAAGCTCGTGACGCGATCGAGGTTGAAAGCAGCACTAATCAGAGCCAAGTGGCTGAACGCCTGCGGCGTGTTGCCGAGCTGCTCGCCGCTGCGCGCGATCTCCTCGGAGAACATCAGCAGGTGGTTGCTGAAGGAGAGCATGTTCTCGAAGAGATTGACGGCCCTGACGAGGTACTTCGGCTCGTAGACGCTGGCCCGGGTGAGCGCCTCGACGAGCCAGAAGGTGCACATGCTAAAGGCGCCCTCGCGACCGCCGACGCCTGGTTTGTTAGCTTCGGCGTCTATGAGATCTAGTCAAACCCGTAGGATGGACAAGAAGGGAAGTTCCCGGAAAGGGGGATTGACACACCATCGTGAGAGAGCTCCGTATCGTAGCGGTAGACGAGGCCCGTGCTGGTGAGGCCGCCCTTCTCGGGGGCCAAGAGAATGCGGTCAATCGTGTTGAGGAAACGAGGGTCGCTCGGAGCGATGAAGAACACGAGAGGAGCGATGAGTATCGAGGAGTCCAGCATGGTGTTGTTCTCGTAGCTCTGGATGAAGCACTTCATCTCCTTGTTGTAGCCTACATACAATTAATTTTGTATTACCGAAGTCTTCAATCTTTGGATTACCTACCTTTCTCCATGATGGTCTCGTAAATGGTATCCCTGGCCTCAAGCCACTTGGCTCTGTTAGGACAAGGAAGGTTCCTCTTCTCGGCTAGACGAAGGCCGCGATCGAAGGCGACCCAGAGCATGATCTGGGAGTATGTGAAGTGCTGCTTGTTATTGCGAACCTCCCAAATTGACATATCGGGTTCTAATTTGAGTTGTCAGCATTATTGAGTTGCTCCCGCCGCCAAAAGTGTACTTGATCTCACCGTTCATTATCGTGAGAACATAGTCTGCAGTCGAGTTAGCTTGGACATTCAAGGGGACGCGTTCATCCAAACTTACCGAGAAGCTCACGCACGGAGACCCATTGATCCCAGGTCACAGGTTTGCCGTACTTGTTGTTCAGGTAGATTGCGTCCATGAGTTCGCCATAAATGTCGAATTGGTGATGGAACGCCGCGCCATTGCCAATCCTCACGGGCCTGCTACCCTTGTATCCCTCCAGATGCTCAAGTTCAACCTCCGGGATGTCGGTCTCGCCCCGGATGGTGAACATAATGGGAAGGCCGCCGTCAGGGGCGCGAGACTTGAGAATCCGCTCGGAGATAAACTCCATATACGCATCGGCCTCCTCAATGTATCCAAGACGCAGCAGGATATAGATGGTAAAACTGGAGTCGCGGACCCAAGAATAGCGGTAGTCCCAATTCCTACAGATCAAGTCAATATCTGCCCACGGAAGTATTGGCCCGTGTTGTGTGAGCGTACCTGACACCGCCGATGTCTTCCGGGATGGAGAATGTAGGGGCGGCTATGATGGCGCCTGTAGGTTCATATGTCAAAAGCTTGAGGATCATCAAGCTCCTTGCCACTACCTCACGCCACTTGCCCTGATACTTGCTCTTCGAGATCCAGTTGTACCAGAATGTCTGCGTGTCGTGCTGCTGTGTGTCCAGCACGTCCGTGGTAATGTGCTTGGTGACGTGGTTCTCGATGTCCTCACGAAGGATGAAGGAGATGGCTTGGCCTTCTCGGACCACGATCTTTGCACTGACACCCTCACTCATCATACCCGGCTTCTTGACTTTCTCGAAGATGACGACGGGGCAGCTCTGGGTCTCTGCATCTCCGTCAATTGTGACGTCCAGCTGCAGCTTCACGTGCTCGCTATGGAATGTCACGGTCTTGCTCTCCGGACAACCGGACCGGTGGATTGACTGGACGATAGTCGTCACATGAGGATCTTTGGCGTAGCCAAACGCCGGGAAGATCTCGACAACTGATGATGAGCGTGAGCAAAGCGTTCGTATCGAGCAAATGCCACAATGTCCTCACCTAGCTCTAGCTGGCCGCGGATGCACTCCACCCTACGGACGAGCCAACGCTTCAGCTCCTCTTGGACCTTGGTCACCTCCCGAAAGGCCGTCTGCTTGGGCCCTTTGGAAACAACATTGGAGTTCCGGGGTCGTGGGAAGAAATCCACCACGTCTACCACGCCATCCTCGTTGATGTACCGGGTCTGGAGGATGTTGGTGCCAGGGAGATACTGCTGCTTGGTGGTGCAGGATACCCCAGGGGTGGGTGCAATGCTGAAATACCCTCCCTTGTCCTTGTCCAAGAGCCTACAGAAGACAGAGGGAGAGTCGAACTCGGGCCTAGGAGCTAGAGCTCAGCACACTGCGTTGTAGACTCTGGAAGAGCCCCAAGCTCGTCAGGAAGGGGAGCAGCCCATTGGCTCAGCAAGCTTACCAGCACATGAAATCGACACTCCCCTGCATGCCGACCAGGGCGCAAGTCCTCATATTCCCGATGATTCCATAGTTTTCAATGGGCTGGTAGCCACTGGAAGTCTCGCGCATGGCGTCCGAGGAACCTACTGTTGCGCAGTTGGCGGCCATAGTGAGTCTTGTCTCTTGCTTCTAGCAGGCTTCTTCTTTCTACGCTCTCTTGAGATAGATCTCCTTTCGGATTGAAATAACGAACTGAGGCAAGTGTGCGGAGGCTGTTCCTACAGCTTTGTCTGGCCTGAGCTACCAGTGCAGTTGTCAGCTCCCGCGAACGTTACGTCAGTGGGAGGAATGCGTATAAGTGCCACTAGCTCAGTCTCCACTGGAGCTCCTGACGACGGGGCAATCCAAATATATCTCGACAGTGAGAGTTTGGATTCAAGAACACTTAGTACGAGCTCAGCTGGTGTAAGGCCAAATCCAGAGTTGACATCGGTGATCAGGCTTCCAGAATGGTGGTATCGTGACACCAGTCTTATAAGCGTTTCATCCCCGAATCTGGTTTGTCCAATGGTGCAAGCAGTTCCTCATTCTTGGTACTTACTCAGCCGGTAAGACCAGCCACAGCACTATGAGCTTGACGGTTGGAACATTACCTAAAGTACTGGTGGGAAAGGTACCAGACTTCCCCACGATGCGGGGAAACGGTCAGCTCTAGGGAAACAGCAAAAGAACATTTTGTGTTGGTTTTCAGCCGCAGGTTAGTCGTCGAGTTGTGCAGTGCAAGCCACTGGCCGGATCCCTCCGGGTGATGGGAAAGGAGAGCTGACCAACATCCAGTAGGGATGAAAATGCAGGTCCCTTGCCTTGAATAGCAATCTCGATCCCCGAAGCACTGACCATTCATTCACGAGTGCTTCCATGCTGTGATGATTTGAGTTCTCGGCTACTTGTAGAAAAGCTGCACTCGAGAGAGCTGTTGACCTGTAGCTACCTAGTAGATGCATGCTAGCCAATGTACTACAGGAGACCAGGCCGTGATTGGGCGAGTGATGCATGGCCAAGCCTGCTAGTCCGCTGAAAAGTAGCGGTGCTTGGTCACTAAAAGTAAGAGAAACACCAAAAAGGGCCACGTGATGCATAACAATGGGCGGGAGTCCCGGGTTCCAGGCCCTTGTGCGCCTTTGTGCTTCCAAGCTTTCCAAAAGCCCCCTTCTCGAGAGAGTTCCGAGCCGGCCGATCTCCCCCTTGACCGCCAGAGCACCCAAATCCCAGATCCCCCTCTTCTGGGTCGCGTGGGGCCGTGCAGCTGTATGCACGCAAAGAATGGGGCAGGGGTCAAGTGAGGGTCAGATTAGTTGACGGACTGCTAACAGAAGTACTTGTCTACCCATCAAGCCCATCGGATTTTTAGGTAGTGGGATAGCCCTTCCGGGTTCCAGGGCAAGGATGTGACAAGGATATTGATTGCTAAGATCGAGGTAGCTCCTGATGAACTTCCGTCAACTATTCAGACGCCCACTTGAGGGGTTCAGTCCAAGGAAGCGAAAACCAGTCAGACGCGGTCAACCCACTGCGAAGAGGTCCACATTTCATCTTCTGAGCGCCTCCATCGACGTGCTGGATCGCGGCTAATGCTGGCCTTTCTGCTCCGAAGCGATTCAGGCCCTGCGATCATTGACATGGTGCTTCTCCTCCTGCCCTGATCGGTTCCCGATTCCACATCCCCCAGGGTCCATCCATACCTATCCGTGCCCTATCTTGCGGTCAGTACTTTACCAAGTTCAGCGGAATAGACTTGTTGGGCAGCGAGTGAGGAGACGGCAGCACTGAGAGCTGGAGAGATTGGAAGTGCCGATCAACCCCGGGCTCCGGCACATACACACACCTCCTTGTCTGGTCTCCAGCAGAATACCTAAAATGCAAGAGAGGAGGTAGCCCTTGTGACCATGCCATCTCCCATTCCACCCCCGTCTTCCCATCCCTCCCTTCATCCCCTCGACACGCGATCAGTCACCGTCGACCTCGTCAACTCTGCCTCTCCTTCCGCCTCCCCTGCGCACGCGACTCCCTCCTCGACCGCCCGTTTCGACGCTTTCGCCGCGCCGGCCGCCCGTTCCGGCAGCTCGGCACATGCAGAGTCGTCGGGCGCCAACCTGCAGCACAACGAGGGCATCGAGATGGAGCCAATCGTCCCCACTGGCCACCGCCGGCGGCGGAGCAGTCTCATGAGCCCGTCGAACGGGTTTGCACGAGGCAACCGCCCCAGGGGCCAGTCGGTCGGCTTGCAAGAGGAACCCAAGATATCCGAAGAGGGGGTCGACGACCCATGGGGGTTCCAGGCAGATCGAGGGGAGGACAGCGTTTCCGACGAAGATCTACACTCCGACGAGGAGGCCGGGTTGACGGAGCAAGACAGGCGGCGGAAAGAGAAGAAGAGGAGGAGGAATACCCGGCTGGATAACAGGATTATCCGCGAGAATATCACCCAGGAGGAGAGGAGAGAAGCCGACCAGAACGTCGTCAAAACCCTGCTGATCAATGGCTCTCTCATCGGCCTGTGGTACCTCTTTTCTCTCTCAATATCACTGGTAAGATCTCCCGTGATCCTTGCTGCAGGTGTTCCGGACTTCGCAACTAACATTGGCTTCAACAGTACAATAAATGGATGTTCGGGGGCGACAAACTGAACTTCCCCTTTCCTATGTTTACAACTGCAGTACACATGCTGGTACAATTCTGTCTAGCAGGCATTGTGCTGTTCTTCTTCCCGAGGTTTCGGCCTCAACACCCGACATACGGGCATATCTCAGACCAGGGGCAGTCCAGGCACGAGACAGAGCGAGGGCCCCTGATGACCAAGATGTTCTATCTGACGAGAATCGGGCCCTGCGGTGCGGCGACTGGGCTCGACATTGGGCTTGGTAACACGTCGCTTAAGTTCATCACTCTGACTTTTTATAGTAAGTCGTACAGCACTCCTGGTGGTCCAGAGTATAGATGCTAACGGCTGTTCGCAGCAATGTGCAAGTCGTCAGCGCTGGCGTTCGTCCTCCTCTTCGCCTTCGTCTTCAGGTTAGAAACGCCGACGTGGAAGCTCGTCGCCATCATCGGCACCATGACCATCGGCGTCATCATGATGGTGGCGGGCGAGGTCGAGTTCAAGCTCGGCGGCTTCCTCCTCGTCATCTCGGCGGCCTTCTTCTCGGGATTCCGCTGGGGCCTGACCCAGATCCTCCTGCTCCGCAACCCGGCCACCTCGAACCCCTTCTCGAGCATCTTCTTCCTCGCGCCCATCATGTTCCTCACCCTCACCTGCATCGCCATCCCCGTCGAGGGCTTCTCGGAGCTGCTCGTCGCCCTCAAGGTCCTGCACGAGGACTGGGGCGCGCTGCTGACGCCGTGCCTCATCGTCTTCCCGGGCACCATCGCCTTCCTCATGACGGCCTCCGAGTTCGCCCTGCTCAAGCGCACCTCGGTCGTCACTCTGTCCATCGCCGGCATCTTCAAGGAGGTCGTGACCATCTCGGCGGCCGCCCTCGTCTTCAACGACACGCTGACGCCCATCAACATCTCGGGCCTGCTCATCACCATGGTCGCCATCGGCGCCTACAACTACATCAAGATCAACAAGATGCGCGCCGAGGCCCAGCTCGACGTGCACAAGGGCCACCAGATGGTGTCCTCCGGCGGCGGTGCCGGCGACGGCTCGTCTTCGAGCAACAGCGGCAGCGGCAGCGGCAGCGACGCCGATAACGACGACGCCGACGGCGAGGAGGCGGGCCTGCTGGCGCGCAAGAGCGCCGACCTGGATAACGACGCTGGCCACGTCACGGCCGACGGGGACATCATTCCCAAGCCCGAGCTGGGCGACGCGAGGCACGAGCACAGGTCGGACCGGGAGGACTGATTGCGCCAATTCCATCACGACATGAAAATACACGCACACTCCATTTTCCCTTTTGGGTCTACTACGTACTACCGTTTCCACTATAACGAAGATACCTCGTCTGGGCATAATTTCCTTTGATCATAAAAGACTCGAATACCTCACAAGTCTCTCGCAAAGCGTATAGAGAGCGTCTGTAACTCTTCCTCATATAGGAGCATTTTAGGTTTAGAAAAGAACAACGTATTGCTGCTGGGTGGGTGGGCGGACGGCACGGATCTGTAACGTTAGCACCAAATGAACGTCAAGAGTTGCGTTTTCTCTAATTTATCAATATGCCTGCGTGGCCAGTGCCGGAGTAAAATGATTCATCTCAGAATTATCCACTGCTTATAAGGACTTGTGCCAAAACAAAATGATCGCATAGGGTTTGGTCCAATGTGACACCAACCACAGGACAAATACCATGACCCCCCTGAAACGCCGCGCGCGATGTTTTTGTTTGCACCTGAACAGAACAATCAGACCCCCAAGCTTCCTTCATCCGAGCAGCTTCAGGCCGCCCTTGGTCTTCTGCCCACTCTTGACCACGCCGCCTCCCGAGGGGCCCAGATGCGGCTCGTAGCCCAGCGGCGTCGATGTCCCGCTGCCGCTGCCGCTACCGCCGTGGTGGTGGCCGCCGCCGCCGCCGGCCTTGTTCTTCTTGTTCCGGTGGTCGTTCTTCTTGCCCCTCTTGTCGTCCCGGACGCTGGAGACGCGAATCTCCGTCTTGGCCTTGGAGACGGTGACGGGGTGGCTCTGGATGTACTTGCCGTTCATCTCCTTGGCGGCCTGGAAGAAGTCGTCCGGGTCGCTGAAGCTGACGAAGCCGAAGCCGCGCGACTTGGAGGTGCGCGTGTCGCGCACGACCTTGGCCTTTTGCACCGACTTCCAGCGCGAGAAGGCCTTGAGCAGGGACTCGTCCGTCGTCTCGCCGGCGAGGTTGCCCACGAAGAGCCGCAGGTGGCTCGGGTCCCACTCGAGCAGGGTGTCGTCGGCCCACTGCTTGCCGCCGCCGGAGCGGTAGACCGTCTTCTTCTTGTCGCCTTGCTGGCCGGCGGCGGCGGTAGCTGCTGCGGCCGTGGTGGCGTCGGATGTCCCATCGGTGCCGACGCCTATGCCAGACGGGTATCCCGCGACGCCTGCGGCGCGGCTGTTGCCTTTCGGGTCAGCCGCCGCTGCCGCCGCCGCCGCCTCTTGCTGGTCTTTGGGGATGTAGGCGCTCTGCCACTGGGCGATCTGCGCGGCCATGTCCGGGTCGTAGTCGTTGCCGCCCTGGCTGGCTGCTGCCGGCGCTGCTCCGGGTGCAGGGAACGGGTTGCGGATCTGCGGCGGCGCGCCGTAGGTCGTCGCTTGAGCGCCGTATGAGGTCTGTGGTTGCTGGGCTCCATAGCCTTGAGCGCCGTAGCCGTATGATGTAGTGGGTTGCGAGTATGAGCCGCTTCCGCTACCACTCACCGGAGTGTGCCGCGAGTAGCTGCCGTAGGACGAGGCGGGCTGCGACGAGGCGCCGTAGCGAGGAGTAGGAGCGGCGCCATAGCTGGTGGGGGGTGCTGCGGCGCTGGAATAGGCGGAGGCGGAGGAGTATGAGGATGTGGCGGGAGGAGGAGCGGCTGGGCCGTAGGTGGTGGGAGCTGCCGAAGAAGAAGAGAATGTGGACGAGAACTTGGGCTTCGAGGCGGCGGTGCCCGGCGGCGGGCGCGGCGGGAGAGAAGGGTGCGACGAGTTGACACCTGGAGGGCCGGGATACGACATGATGAATTTCGATGCACCTCCCAAAAAAGATAGGACTGTTTCGGGTGGTGATGTGATTGAATCACGTACCTGTGAGTCTTCTCAGGAGAACCAGGAAGAGCCCTTGATATCACCACCTCACCGCTGTGTTGGGAGTGCTGCAGCTGCTACAAGGCGCAGTTGTGAAATTGGTGATGCTTCTGTTGATTTTCGGCAGCCGTGGTCAGAAATTTGGAGAAGGCGGCCACACAGTTGAGATGGCAAGGCTGGTAGCGCATAGGTAAACGCTGGCCAGGGTAGAGAGGTGTTGGTCCGTGCGTTACATTTCCCTTTTGAGTCGGAACTGGTATTACCTAATCCGAATGTACAAGGCGGTCGCATATTGACTTAGCAGCCTTTTTACAGGAGTGGAAGAGTTGTTGACTTCCATTGGTAACAACAACCCCCAGGACACAATATCGAGCACGAGGCACAGGCTTCTGGGATAATCGGCATCTCTCCGTGCGTTCGTTTTTGATGCACGGAGAGAAGTGCGACAGGCATGAACCTCGTCTATGTCTCTCCCCAATTATTCCTCGGGCTGCATGACATGGTTTGGAGTGTTGTGCATGGTTGTAAAAGATCCCTATTCTCTGACCTTGTACTTCAGGGATGCCCTCCCCCCATCGACACCTCTGATTTAGAATCAACAACATAATGTAGGTATCCTAGGTTGACCCCCACGGATAATTCCATAATCCCCCAAACATCGCCGCTTCCGGAGCACTAGAAAGAAGAAGTTTGCACAGGTTGCGGCTTTTTTTTTCTGTTGGGCGGACGAGCTGTGGACCATGAATTGGCCAGCCCATTCTCCAGGCCGCTTGGCCATTCAGCCGCCCGTGTGGAGTCTGGACTTCGGAACGACGGGGAGATGGGGACATCGGGGGTCCGGCCTGGTGTTACCTCTTTTGCTGAATATCAACCTGTTCCATGTAGGACTGCATAAGACGGGGTGTTAGATGCGTGGACTTGGGGTGCTTCAAGGTCTTTCCCAGGTGCAAGACCCGGTAAATTACGGTATGCCTCTTGGTTGGTATCTGGGCAGCGTCCTGTCCGTAAATGATGGGGACACTAGGTATCTACTTGAGCGTGATTTATTTTTTCCTCGTTGAAGCAGGAATCCATCCAAAGGTCTTGGCAGGGAAGAGGTTTCTTCTGCAAGACTGCAACGCAGCCTGCTTACAATTCAATATGGCAGAGGTGTGCAGTTTTCCCGGTCCACAGCCACTGCCAGTGCAACAAGGATTCTTCGGGAGATAATCCCGCGCGCGGGATATATGGCGCCACATAGCACTTGCGAAACAGGGACATCGAGTCCATCCTGACATGGCGGGTTTGAAGGGCTCATTGAAACACCCTCTGGCCTCGTCTGGCACAATTGGGGCGTAGGAGCTCCTGGCAGAGTGGCTCCGCGAGTCGGAGCTTGGGGCTGCTTGGGAGCACAGCAACCAATGGCATGTTAGCCGTCTGACTAGTTGGGCGCTGAACGCAATGCGGATTCGTAGGGGTTGTCCGGAAAATACTCCTTGACCTCCGGCCGGAACACATTGATCACCAATCCTGCCTACTGGCACACATTGATTGATGCATCCGATGCTTGGCCGGGCCGATGATGGCGCGCCCAGGACCAATCCCTACTGGGTCGAATCCCAGCAATTGATGGAAGGTTTGGGCGGCTTGGCCGTGGTGGTGGGAATGGGTGAATGGCTTGGTCCTTGTCCTGGCCGGGTCCAGGTCGAGTACATGATACCAAGCGGTCATTTCCAAACAGCTTCATGTCACAAAAAGTGAAGGGAGACCAGGACGAACCTTAAGGCATAGCCGTCTCCCCCCATCCTTTCCTAGGAGGCGAGTTAGTGTTTAGGTTCGGTACTGGGCGGCCCAATAGAGGTCGCGACATGTGGAGATGCAGTGTCTTGACGGATCGCTATGAGTAAGAATGCCCCGCCATTGCTGTCGTCAATTACCCGCAGGCAAGCTCGTCCATTTCATCATTTTTCAGTCGCTCGAGTCCAAGTCCACCTTAGCTTCTTATCTCGCTGGAAGTCGATTGCATCCCAAATTATATTCCATCCCACTTCCCCCCATATTAGAAATACAAATACTCTGGTAGTCTATTTCTTCCCTTCCCTCCCAAGCAACCTACTTCTCTTCAATTGCATCACTTTTCTCGAGAGTTCTGGGCACTTGATTGTCTTGAACATAAACCAAGTCCAATTCCGCATCTCTCCATTGAAAATCCGTCGTCATGTCTGGCCCTGCGTAAGTCCATTACCCCTCCCCCGCCATGGCTTTCTGAGCGATTTCGCCAGAGAGGTCCTCCGCGCGCGAAAACAACACCTCCCGCATTTCCCCGCGATGCCTTGGTCGGTTCTCTCGACCAGTCTCGCGGTCCTTGGCTTCTCTGCACCCATCTCCAAACGCTGCAATTGCCTTGCGCTTCATCGCGACCATGCTTTCCCATCTGTGTCACGCCTGCTGAGTGCTGTACCAGCGCTCGTCTGGCCAACATAAGGCTCGGCGGGGCGACCACCACCTCTCCCACGCCCTCGCCCCCGACATCACAGAACCACTCTTCACACACCGGACGTGGTCAAAGTAATGCTGACAATCTCGGAAGTGCTGATCTCGGCCTCATCGGCCTGGCCGTCATGTAAGTCTCTCAACCGCCTACCTCTCCCGGGTTTCCCGGTGGATGGCATGCTGACAAACGGGCTGTAGGGGTCAAAACCTGATCCTCAACATGGCCGATCACGGCTTCACCATCTGCGCCTTCAACCGTACTGTCTCCAAGGTCGACCGCTTCCTCGCCAACGAGGCCAAGGGCAAGTCCATCATCGGCGCCCACTCCACCGAGGAGTTCGTCTCCAAGCTCAAGAAGCCGCGCCGTGTTATGCTCCTTGTCCAGGCTGGCAAGGCCGTCGACGACTGGATCGAGACCCTCCTGCCCCTGCTTGAGAAGGGCGACATCATCATCGACGGTGGCAACTCTCACTTCCCCGACTCCAACCGGAGGACCAAGTACCTGGCCTCCAAGGGCCTGAACTTTGTCGGCTCTGGTGTCTCCGGTGGTGAGGAGGGTGCCCGCTATGGTCCCTCTCTGATGCCTGGTGGTCAGGAGGCCGCTTGGCCCCATATCAAGGACATCTTCCAGAGCATTGCCGCCAAGAGCGACAACGAGCCCTGCTGTGAGTGGGTTGGCGACGAGGGTGCTGGTCACTACGTCAAGATGGTCCACAACGGTATTGAGTACGGTGACATGCAGCTCATCTGCGAGGTATGTGGATTGATATCATGCCCTTTGACACGTTAGCAAGTTGCTCATTCTCTTACTCTCCCAACCAAACAGGCCTACGACATCATGAAGCGTGGTCTGGGTATGTCCAACAAGGAGATGGGTGACGTCTTCACCAAGTGGAACAAGGGTGTTCTAGACTCGTTCCTGATCGAGATCACCCGCGACATCATGTACTTCAACGACGAGGACGGAAAGCCTCTGGTAGAGAAGATCCTCGACAAGGCTGGCCAGAAGGGTACCGGCAAGTGGACTGCCGTCAACGCTCTGGACTTGGGCATGCCCGTCACCCTGATTGCCGAGGCTGTCCTTGCTCGCTGCCTCTCTGGCATCAAGGATGAGCGTACCAAGGCCTCCACCAAGCTCGAGTTCGTTGGCCGTGCCAGCACCTTCGAGGGCGACAAGGAGCAGTTCCTCCAGGACCTCGAGCAGGCTCTCTACGCTTCCAAGATCATCTCGTACGCCCAGGGCTTCATGCTCATGCAGGAGGCTGCCCGCGAGTACCAGTGGAAGCTGAACAAGCCTTCCATTGCCCTCATGTGGCGCGGTGGCTGCATTATCCGCTCCGTCTTCCTGAAGGACATCACGGCTGCGTACCGCAAGAACCCCGACCTGGAGAACCTTCTGTTCGATGACTTCTTCAACAAGGCCATCCACCACGCTCAGCCCGGCTGGAGAGACGTCGTTGCCAAGTGTGCCCTCCTGGGTATCCCGACCCCTGCTTTCTCGACTGCCCTGTCATGGTTCGACGGCTACCGTACCAAGGATCTGCCCGCCAACCTGCTGCAGGCTCAGCGTGACTACTTCGGTGCTCACACCTTCCGCATCAAGCCCGAGGCCGCCAACGAGAAGTACCCCGAGGGCCAGGACATCCACGTCAACTGGACCGGCCGCGGCGGTAACGTCTCTGCCAGCACTTACTCTGCATAAAATGGTGTCTGTTAGTAATCGGGTGTGACTGAGCGCGATTTTAGACTCCAATTGGGCATGGACGGGTGGAATATAGGTAGATTCTCCCCAAGCAAAAAAGTAGGAATACCAGCTCATATCGGGCACACATAATAAGCAGTACAGAATGACAAAGTTTCAAGAAGAAGGAAATAGACTTGACAGTGATGCACTTCTGACTGCTGATTTTTTTATGACGCCTTTCTCCTTGACGAGAGAGCCCGTCGTTTGAGGAATACTTGCCTGTTCGTGAAAGGGACACCAGGGCGTGAGAGATGACCTGCGGATACAGTCACGTGATTCAGGTCAAGCCACAATTCAGCTTGCCTCTGATGGGGCTGGCCAGCACCTGCGCTAGCGCACCAGCCACCCAACGCGCGCAATCGAAAAGTCGAGTTCAGTTTCGCGACAGGAGGCTCTTACTGCGCATCTCCCTTCATGCGCCTCTGCCTCCCGACCTCCCAGTATCCCGAGCCGTCTCGTGACCCGCATCGTATCGCGAATCTACTAGGACGAAGCGCCTGCGATTGACCAGATTAATAGACTTTGACGGGCTCTGGAAGGACGCAATTGCCTGCCATGGCCGATCCGAGCCATAACGTGAATGAGCAACTGGTAAGCTAGGAGACAGACCCACGACATAGCATGGGCCCAGTCGACCGCACACTGACGTGAACTGCCTCACAGCTCCCCCATGTACATCTGCTCAATACCTTTCGGTATCCCCTGATGCCCAGGGTCGATACGGCCGAAGTCACCAAGTGGCTGTTGGCCGCGCCCAAGATCGCGCGGGACACGGCCCCGTTCTTCTGGACCTACGTCGACACGCCTCAGGACGGCACTATCTTCTTGACCTGGCAGCCACTACAGAGGCTTGGAACGGAGTTTTCGACAGATGGCTACATCTGGGCAGGGCAGGAGACCTACTATCACCAACCTGTTGGCGATGGTCTCGTAAGTACACAGTTTCCGTTGTGCGTGGCACACACCGGAGACGAAATGCTCACAAGTGCATAGATCCTGGAGATGTATTATGCCCGAGCAGGCTACCGCCCAGGTGAACAGGTCACAGGACATGCTCGTCGCCGATTCCGCCTGATGCCACCGAAGATGCCAACTGCCAACATGCCTCAGGTCGACCCTAGCTTATGGATCGTCCACTATGGACCTATCGAGAACAACAACGACCGGATGCCTGTTAACCACATTCCGTTCGACCCTCGCATTCAGAGTCTGATGGCAATGCGCATGCAGCTGCAGCGGGCTGGCCAGCTTGCACGGAAGGAATTCATGCTGTCAGACCGTGTGAATTGGCCCCATATCCCCCTCCCACGCGAAGGGAGGGCCCCTCACGGATACTCCATGCCGCCGAATGCTCGTGGCGTACCGCAGCAGATGGCCTATCCTCCACATCCCGGCGGCCCGGGCGCACCGCCCTCGAAGCGACCCAGGCATGGCGCTGCTCCCCCACAAGGCCAGCAGGCGGTAGTCATGGGCCAGGGCCCTCCGATCGAGAGTGTATATGACGATGATGAGGACACGTCGCGGGGCGATCTCTTCGATCACATGTCCCCTCGAGAGGTCTCCCTCATGCGGTACCAACAGAATCACGAGTGGATGGAAGAAATCTTGCTGTCTCCCTACCGCGTGGCCCAACTGGAACACGCCGATCTGAACCTGGGCCTGAAGGGTGAGCTGTCACCAATGACAGAAGGCATATTCGAGGCCCAGGGTTCCGAGGCGCTGAGCACTCTCCCAAAGAAGCCCTACGTTGGACATCTCGATGCTGGCCTGGCCGACGACTTCCGCAAGCGAGTGGAAGAGAAGATTAAGTCGACCAATGCTGAAATCGAGGAGATGAAGGCCGAGCATGCAAAGCGCCTCGCCAAGTACAAGACGAATTCCCTTCTGAAACATGCCGAGCAAGAGCTGCGTGTCTCTGTGGAGGAGACCGGCCCTGAGATCTGGAGACTGGAAGGAAGACATGATGACAACGACGAAGCTACAGGCAGGTGGGGTTCCAAGCAGCACCGAACGATCGATGAGATTGTTGGTGAGGTTGAAGCCGCCCTGGGCCGCAAGGTGGAAGTTTCTCACGAAGCCCGGAGAGTGCAAGACGGCGGTTACCAGGAGCCGGAACCCGAACCCGAACCCGAGCCGGAGCCGGAGCTGGAGCCGGAGCCTCAGCCAGAGCCAGAGCCTGAACCGAGCGTCGTGGAACCGAAGGTGGAGGAGTCGACGAACTCGGCGCCGGAGAACGAGATGTCTCGCCAGCCTTCGCAGGCACCGTCCCAAGGAAGCGGCCTCTTGGTAGGAGACTCAGATGTTGACATGGGCAACACCGCAGCGGGGCTCCTGGATCAGATGCACACTGGACTTTCTACAACGTCAACCCCGATCAATAACTTCCCAACCCCACAGCCGCAACTATCTGCTGTGCCATCGAATGCCGGCACGCCAGCCAATGTTGGCGCGCCTTCACCACAGCCAGCAACACAGCCCTCGCAACAGCCCACATCGGGTGATGTGACTATGGGTGATTCCGAGCCGCCCAAGGATACTTCAGCACCGACTTCGGCTCCCGATCAAGGAACCGACAGCGGTGACTGGGTTGTTGTCCCCAAAGATGGCGTATCTCCTCCAGGCCCATCGCCCCAAGCTGCTGGTGATGCGGTCAACGCCCAGCCACAGGTTGTCCAGCCTCCAACTGCTGTGCCCCCACAGCCCGAGACCGTCCCTACGCCGAGCGCTCCAGCGGCCGAAGGCGCTACGAGCAAGCCAACCTCTGCTGCTGCGACGCCCGGTGTGGACTTCAGCTCTCTGGGCGACCTGGACAGTGCTGGCGATGCGCTGGCCGGATACGACGGCAGTGGCCTGGAGGGCGGTGAGGATCTTGATCTCAACATGGACATGGAGGACTCGGCGTTCGGCGATGCATTCCACGGCGTTGACGAGTCTCGCGAGGGTGACGACGGTGCGGGTGCCACACCGTCAGGTCTGTAAGGATAGCCGGCGGGATAGTAGGAGCTACGTGGTCAAGGAGGGTGATGCATTAAGTTTTACGAACAAGGGCGGGTGGGTGGTGCAAGAGGTCTCTCTCTTTTTTTATTTAACCCACGTCGAGGCTGTTATTCTTTGATATCAATATGTACTACAGGAGAAAAGGAGGCGTCGAGATAATTATCTATGGGCTCGCTCCACGATGCTGGCAGCGATGGTGTTTATTGCACGACATCATTTCCCTTGGACTGGTCTTTTCGGTATGGTGTATCGGTGATGGGCTCTGGTCCCTGCTCGAAGTGGCATAAGAAGATGCTATCTGAAAGAGGCAATTCCGTACATTGAAACTAATATTGAGTTCATGGTATGTTTGTGTGGCTTTCTCGTGACGTTGAACATTCTAGTAATCTAGTAGGCCACGTAATCTTCGTCATTCGGGCTTGCCTTTGGATCATTGCGAGACGGATGGATCATCAGATCACCGGCACGTCGTGCGTGCATCATTCACCTCGTGCTCAAGGTCGTCTAATAATAAAAGACTGGAATCTTTTAGGTAATAGATGGATTCAATCCTGTGAACCAAACAAACCCCGTCGTGATTTTCATCAGATCGAGCCTCGGATGTCTTGGCGCAGGTGTCGATGCAGGCGAGTTTCACCAGCAGCAGGGGCCCGTCTCAGAGCCTCCAGCTTGGACCACTTTTCAACTCAACAACACACCGCCTCGCAGGGCTGCGACAGCAGGAAACCCCGCGACATCTTGCATTTCCAAGCCGGAGCATGAACGGGTAAAGCTGAGATCTACTCGCTGTAACACCATGCAAAAAGAGGGAGTGCCCACCCCCCAGTTGGGACCTGTCAACTGCACACCCAAGGCTCAACCCAATCTTGAACTTTAACGTCACCCCCTGTCGTCTCGTCTGGTCTCAGAGCCAAGACTCCTGGACTGGAATAGTGCGGCGCGAGAGAGAATGACCAGGGCCTGCGTCTCCTCGTCGAATCTCGCCTGCACACAATGGCCCTGTTGTGAGGCAGCTCCAGGTCCTGACTACAAGCATCGGCTCGGTCAGGTCGACTCCGGACGGAGTACCTAGAGAGATGAAAGGTAATGTTTCGATGTTGGCCATGTCAGCCTGCCATTGGTACACGAGTCTAGATCTCGTTTCCCAGGACCTCCTGGACTGGGGTGAACGGAGCAAGGCCCTTCGTTGACGGTGCACTTGAGACCAACCATGCAAGCCTTCTGGCCTACGCAAACAGGACCACTTATGGGTACATCCCTGGGCCCTCTTTCCACCGCTTCTGTTGCAGAAGCCTTGCGGGTTCCTATAACCCCGGGCTGGTGGACATGGGGGATGGTTCGCCGTGGCCTGGCTCTTGGGATCTCGGTCCCAAACAGAGGATGACGAACAGTCACCCAGCATGAAGTCGCCTCAGACTACGGCTGTAGCACATCCACGCGATGGCTGTCCCGCGTGCAATATATCCGGTCACCAAGCCGGGTTTGCTCTCCCCTCCTCCTCCCTCCCTCCTCTCTTCCTTCTCTTCTCTTAGTATCCAACTAGTATCGCTGGTGTTCGCTCTCTTGCACCTGTCACGCTCTTCCTTCCACTTTCCTTTCTTTTTGTTTCGTCTTCTTTTTTTTTTTCTTTCTTCACTTCGTCAACTGCTGGGCAGGATTGTTTGATATCACTCCTTACTTGCTACCTTACGCCTTGACGGTATTTCGCTTCTCGACTTCTCTCGCCAGCCTAGTTTGCTCGGCCTCTATTCTTCTATCAACTTCCTAATCGACACTTGGAGAGACCACCGTATACACATCTACATCCAGCTTTTTTGATCTTTTCTGTCTCAGAACGCAAAACTCCCCATCTCAGTAGCCAAGATGCGTTTCTCAGCGGGCAAGATCGTCACTCTACTCCTGGCTGCCACCCTTGTCGATGCTCGGGACGACGACAATAACAACGGCAACAACAATAACAATGGAGGAAACAACATGAACGGCGGCAACAATGGTGGGAACGGCGGGAACCGGGGTGGTAACAACAACAACAACAACAATCAGCAGCAACAGCAGCAGCAGCAGCAGCAGCAGCAGCAGCAGGGTGGAAACCAGAGGAACAGTGCGGTCAACAGCAACAGCGCCGGGAATGTCAGACTGAGCTCAGCGGGCGCCAACACAGCACTGGCGTCCCTCGGTGCCGGTGCCGGAGGCGCGGGTGCCGCCAGCGGCCTTCGACAGTTCCCCGGGTTCCAGGCTCAGACCGAGGGCGGCCTCAAGCCGCTCCCCAGCATCGCCAACGGCGCCGTCGCCATCGGCAGCGCCCCGCCCGCCATCCAGAGCCAGATCGACGCCGTCTCCTCGAGCCTCCTGGCCACGGCCGTCGCCCAGACTACCGCCGCCGCCGGCGTGGTGGCTGGCGGCGCTGCCGTGGCTGCTTCGACCGGGGCCGCTAGCCTCGCTCCCCTCGCGCCCGCCGCTTCCACGGCGGCCGCCGGCGCCGCCCAGAGCCTGGCTCCGCTCCCCGGCCTGGGCTCGAGCGCTGCCGGCGCTGCTGCCGGTTCCCTCAAGCCGCTCGGCAGCGGTGCCGTCGCGGCCACCTCTGCAGTCGCCGGCGCCGTGACGACCTCGGCTGCGGCCGCCGTCGTGGCGAGCAGCGCCGCCGCGGGCACGATCCAGGGCTTCCAGAAGGTCTCGGCCGGCGTGTCCTCTGCTTCCGTGTCCGTCGCGGTCGGTGCCGTCTCGACTTCTGCGGCCGCCGGCGCCGTGGGCTCCCTGGTCCCCATCGCCGGCGTGGCTTCTGCGACCGGCAACCGCGGCGTCGCCACGGCTGGTGTCTCGGCTGCGAACACGCCTGCTTTCCCGCTGGGTAACGGCACCGTAGCTTCCGCCGGCGCCGTAGCGGGCGGCAGCGGCTCCAACACCCTCCGGCCCCTCGGCGGGACGGGCGTCGCCTCCGCCGGCGGCGCCATCAACACGGGAGCTCTCGTCGGCGCGGGAGCCGGCGCAGCGGCCGGCGCAGCTGGCGCCGCGGGAGCAGCTGGTGCTGCCTCTGGCGGCCAGACCACCGGCGAGACCACTACCGGCGAGTCGGGCAGCAGCACCGGCGAGGAGGCGCTCAAGCCCCTCCCCGGCAGCATCGAGGCCTCGGCCACAGCCCCGCTCGAGTCCCTGCCCAGCGAGTCGGCGGGCGCCGCCGGCGCCAACGGCGGCAGCAACGGCAGCAACGAGCAGGGCACGCCCACGACGCTGATGACGGCCTCGATGCCCGCGGGCGGCCTCAACACCGGGGTGCGGAACCCGGGCCAGGCGGCGGCGCAGACGGGCGCCGGTGGTACCGGTACCGGCGCCGGTGCGGCGGCCGCGTCGGGCGTGACCAACGCCGGGTCCGGCTGGGGCGCCGCTCGGGGCGGGTCGGCGGTGGGCAGTGTCTTGTTGGCTGGTGCGGTTGCTTTCGTTGGTTTGTTGTAAGATTGTTGAGTTTTGTGCGATGGTATGTATGTGTGTGTCGAGGGGAAGAGGAAGAAGATATGTAGAGTCTTTTTGTTTGCGGGTTTTTGGAAAGGAGGCGGAGGATAAGGTGGCATGATGACTTCCTCTACGCTCGTTTTAGTAGATGAGGCGATATATATTTATATTTAACATACATCTACAGACAGACACACAGGCGTTCTTTGCTGGTGCTTTTACTACTTTTATTTTAAAATGTATAAAAACGTTTACGAACTCATGAACCTAGGTTACTTGTTCCCTCAGAACATCGTGCCACACTGAGTTGACGGTTCAGATATTGTGACTCGGCTCATTTAAGAGATCCCTTGCCATATACATCCAAGAATGGTCGCCAATGAACGAAAATCACTGTGTAGCAGAAGTTATTGCCAGCACTTGCCAATCAAGACTATTACGACCTTTATAAAGCATGTTGTTGGCTGTACATATATCCGCTCCCGTCTACCAGCCTCTGGAAGTCTCACAAAATCCCGGCCAGCGCTCTCTTCATTTCTTGCCCATGCTCTCCAGGTACGCCTTGTAGCCAATGCCCCGGAGCTTCTCCGCCTTGGCGTAGACGCCCTCCTCCATGGTCAGCTGGTACTGCCTCATCTTGTCCAGGAACTCCGGGTAGTGCGACCCCAGGATGCGGATGGCCAGCAGCGCGGCGTTGGTCGAGTTGTTGATGCCCACCGTGGCGACGGGAACCCCCCTCTGTTCAAGCAATTTGCATGACGTCAGCTATCATACTTTCTCCCCTCGGCTTCTTTGACACATCTTCAAGAACTTACCGGCATCTGCACGATGCTGAGCAGGCTGTCCTGTCCGTCGAGGTGCGTGGCCTTGACGGGCACGCCGATGACGGGGAGCGGCGTGTGCGAGGCCATCATGCCCGGCAGGTGGGCCGCGCCGCCGGCGGCCGCGATGATGACCTTGAGGCCGCGCTCGGCGGCCGCGGCGGCGACCTCGCCCATGTACGAGGGCGTGCGGTGGGCCGAGGTGATGTTGATCTCGTAGTCGACGCCGAACTCCTCGAGGATGTCGAGGCCGGCCTTGAGGACGGGCAGGTCCGAGTCGGAGCCCATGGTCACGAGGACCATGGCCTTGCCAGTGGAGGCAGCAGACTTCTGCGCCGCCGGCGCTTTGGGGGCCTCCTGGGGCCGGAGGGATTGGCTGGCGGCCTGGACGCGCTCGAGCCTGATCTCGTCAACGAGGTTGGTGAGGCGCTCCGAGGACTTCTCTAGGTCGTGGATGCTGGAGAAGCCGGTCAGGGTGATGTGGCCAATCTTGCGCGACGGCTTGGACTCCTTGCCGTAGAGGTGGACATAGACGTCCATGTCCTCGTCGGTCGTCCGCTCGGCCAGGTCGACGAGCTTGTCGTGGGAGTCCCTAGCAGCGCCGCCGAGGATGTTGAGCATGATGGCCGAGGAGACACGGGGCCTGATGACCTTGGGCATCGGCAGGTCCAGGATGGCGTAGAGCTGTGCCTTGTACTGTGACATGTAGGGCACCGCCTCGATGGTGTAGTGGCCCGAGTTGTGCGGCCGAGGGGCGACCTCGTTGACTAGTATTGAGCCTGTACATTGTCAGCTTGGAAGCCGTCGTTGAGAGATGTGCTGGGTGTGCTGGGTGAGTGGGCTTACCATCCTTGAGCAGGAACATCTCGACGGCAAAGACGCCGCGGCCCCAGACAGAGCCGATGACCTGCGCGGCCACTTTCCTAGCCCGCTCGCTAATGTCATCGGGGACATTCCTAGGAGGCATGAAGGTCTTTGTGCAGATGCTGTCCTGGTGCACCGTCTCCACAGCCGAGTAGGGCGAGAGCGCCTTCAGGTTGCCCCCGTCATCCTCGGTCCTCACGACCATCACGGCCAGCTCCTTGACAAACTCGCACCACTTTTCGGCATACAGAGGGAGCTTGCCCAGCTCCTTGATGGCCTGCTCAAAGTCTGCCTCGCTGCTGACCTTGAAGTTGCCCCTGCCGTCATACGAACCCTTGCGAGCCTAAAAAATCAAACAAATAACTTAGTCCCACTGCAATGTTCACCAGGCTCAAGGAGTCGACAAACCTTCAGCATGAAAGGGTATCCAAACTTCTGACCTGCACCCTTGAGAGACGCCAGCATCGAGTCTCCAGACCCAATGGCCATCTGCTCGGCGATGGGCAGCCCGCGCTCGCGGAAGTGCTCCTTCTGGAGGAACTTGTCCTGGATGAGCCGCAGCGTCTTCCACGAGGGGTGCACGGGGATCTTCCTCTTGGCAGAGCCGGGGGCGGCCCCGGCGGGGACGACACCGTTGGTGGCGATGTCCTCGAGCACATCGGTGTCGACGTGCTCAATCTCGACCGTGAGGACGTCACTGCGCGAGGCGAGCTCGCGGATGCGAGCCGGGTCCTTGAAGGAGCCGGTGGCGTGCAGGCCGTGCAGGTTGGCGGCGTGCTTGGCGGGGGCCTTCTCCTCGTCCAGGACGGCGATGTCGATGCCCAGCGGGCCGGCAGCCTCGCAGAGCATGCGGCCGAGCTGGCCTCCGCCCAGCAGGCCGATGACCGGTTTTCTAGCCATTGTCTGGTATGTGCGCGGCTGAGTGACCACGAGTGAGCTGAAACTGCACGCCTGGTGTCCAAGCTCTCACAGGCCGTTCAGAACGGTCGGTTTCGTGATATCTGCAGTCCGGGTCACCGAAAAAATGACTGGGATTCTTGTTAATCAGCGCTTTTTCTCATCAAGCATCAAAATTTGAATTCCCTTTTCGGCATCGCCAACCTTATCGGCGGCCGTTAGTTGGTCGGCCCCACAATTATTGGCCACCGTCTCAGTCGTTGAGTCACTGGAGAGGCACCTGTAACAAGCCCCCAATTTGTAACTCTGGGGGCGCTCTTAGTGAGGAAATCACCCTAAAACTCCCGCCCCATGCATGCCCTCCATTGAACAACCACATGACGGAATGCTTCTCACGCATACCATGTCTTTCCAACCTCCTGCTCACTCTTGGGGGTTTCAACTAGATCACCTGGCTTTGGCAAGATCCAAGCAGTATATATGTACAGTGGGATTTTGTATCATGAGACGCACGAGCCTCGTAAACTAATGTACATTGTGGTGTACAGCGCTTCCTCTCTCGTATCACTCAGTTCAGACATCTCGACCATATGACACAACGAGAAGCCTTCCACTCCGCCATGGCCGCATGACTTCACGCCAGGTTGGGAACCCCCTATCCAACGTCCCACCTCACCCCCAGCCATAAGCCGTCGTAATACGTAGTAAGCCTCAATCCGCCCATCCGTCATCGTCGTCCCCCAAGCCTCCACAACCAAGGGAACCATCGTGACCTCCCTCACGCCGCATGGGCCCTCTTCTCTCACTCCTTGCGCTCCCTCCTCTCCTGCTCCCACTCCCACTCCCTCCTCCGCTGCCTCTCCCACCCCCTGCGCACCGTGCTCCCGCCCACGCCGCCCGCCATCCCGGCCACCGCGGCCGCCAGCACCGCGGCCCCGTTGTACGCGGGGCGGAAGGTCCCGCCCTCGAGCCGGCGCAGGTTGGCAAAGTACCGCCCGCCGCCGTACATGATGGACCCGGCGCCCATGGCCAGCAGCGACATGACGAGCACGCGGCTCTGCTGCTGCTCCTCCTGGTCGCGCCTCCTGCCGCTGTCGCGCTGCTGCTGCTGCTCGGCCTCGTCGGCACCGTCCCGCGGCAGCGGCGAGGGTCTCCTGCTGGCGTCTATGAAGCGCTCGAACATGCCCTCGAGGTCGAGCGACTGGAAGCGCTCGACGGCGATGCCAAAGGCCACGAAGCCGAGGCCCGTGCGCATCCACGCCAGGAAGGTGCGCTCCGAGGCCAGGTGGTCGCGGGCGACGGAGCCTGTGTTGCGGTAGGTCGGCGGGAGGAACCACCGGTGTATCCGGGAGATCATGGCGTCTGACGGGAGAGGCGAGGGGTGTTTTGTGGTTCTTCCTTGATATGGATGAGTATTCCTTTTTCTTTAGAGATTCTGTCTGAGAATCGAAATGAGAGAGGTTTAATTGTTGAGTTCTTGAATGATATTTTGGGATGTGGATGAGGTGATGTTTTGAATGGGATGGAAAAAACCGGGATATGTAACAAAGGTACAACTGCGTCAAGTTGGTGGGCACGATATTGATAGTGGGGATCACTCGACATTCAGGTACCCGCTGCTAGTCTCAAGACCTCTTATCAGCTTCGACTCAAAACCAGTGAATGAATGTAGTCTCTACACTTGGTCACGCGGGGGATGTCAACTATTCCATATCAAAACTCGTATATTCGTAGAAATCGCTACCTCTTTTGCTTTGCTTTGGTATAAGAAAACATGTCTATCGTGATTGCATGCCTTTCGTAGTAAATGCGAAATGATATCGAGAGAAAATCAGAATTCGCAACCGCCCGAGGATACCCAAATAGAACGCCGATTTGTGAGCAGAAATATAAGAAAAGCACAGATCCCAGATATGTACGAAAAACCCAAAGAAACCCAAGTCCCTAAAGGCGAGCCCTGTATATATACGAAGGCCCAGGAGAAGCGAAACCAAAGATCGCACGCAAGCGCGAGGAAAAGGGAGACAAGGCATCACACCATCAGGGCATGCCAGCCCGGATGTTGTCGTACTGGCTGGCCGGGTAGCTGAGCAGGTTTTGTTGGCTTCCCAGCTTGCCAAACTGCTTGGCCACCGTGCCGACGAGGCTCTGGTCGTCGGAGCGGTCGCCGCTGGCCTCCCAGAAGACGGCGCCGCCGAGGCCCTTGCCCGACAGGTACGACGCCTTCTCGACGGCCGACTTGACGTTGTCGTAGCTGATGAGCTCCTTGCTGCCCTGGTCGTAGCTGTAGCTCGCCTTGGCCACGTTGTCGTAGACCTCCTGCGCCCCCGACCGCGGCAGGTCCTTGTACAGCCACACGCCGGACTGGATGGACCCGGAGCCGACGCCGTTGTACGCCTGCCCGATGCCGTTGGTCGACTCGAAGGAGCGGCCGTAGAGCGGCAGGCCCATCATGATCTTCTTGCCCGAGATGCCCTTGGCCAGGTAGTCCTGGATGGCCTTCTCGGTGCTGAACTTGGTCGCCGCCGCGTTCTCCGAGTTCATGTAGATGTTGGCCTGGTGGCCCGAGGTCGAGTCCCACGAGCCGGCGTAGTCGTAGGCCATCAGGTTCCAGGCGTCGACGTAGGGGTCCATGCCCTTCATGTCCATGTTGTTGTAGTTGGTGGGTCCCGCGGGGCTGGCCACGGTGATGAGGAAGTGGTAGCCCGGGGCGTTCTTCTGCGCGTAGTTGTCCAGTTCCTGCCTGCAGGCCTGGAGCAGCTTGATAAAGTCCTGGGCTTCGTTGGCGTTGGCGGGGTACTCCCAGTCGATGTCAATGCCGTCGAAGCCCCAGTCGGCGACCAGCTTGACCGCACTCTGCGCGAACTTTGTGCGGCCAGCCTCAGAGGCGGCAACGGGAGGAAACTTGGGAGAGTAGGTCCATCCACCGATAGAGAGGAGCACCTTCATGTTCCTGTTCTGCTTCTTCAGCAGGAATATCTGCTTGATGCAACCATAGGCATTCTTGCCCTGGTCGTTCCACGAGTCCGTGGGGTAATGCTTCTCTAGATCAGCATAGGTATCAGAGGATTTGCTGTGTGCGTGGTTAGCGAGACTAGTGACCGAGGATTATTGGTGCAGATGCGGACTTACACTTCGCCATCACTGGCAATGTCTGCAAATGCGTATAATATCCGAGTGACCTTGCTAGCTGGGATCTGCTGAGGTTGGAAGTTGGCACCATAGATGCCCCTGGAGAAGGTCAGCAGATATCCCCGGTCATCCATCCGGCAGGCTGATCACTCACCAGTTTGTGAAGTAAAGTGAACTCTCATAGCTACGGCTGTGGTCTACATTGCCGGAGACATCTGGACTGGAAGTCTGTGATCCGCTTGAGGAAGGGGCAGCAGCAGTAGAAGTTGCAGATGAGTTGAAACTCCCGGAGTCTACAGCACTGTAATGCTCTTTCCCGGCACTCAATGTTCCTGTTGTTGTTGCAGCCGGCCCATTGGCAAAGACAGTCTTGGTGTGGTAAACTGTCTCGGTGACGGGGTCGATAGTTGCACAGACGACTTCCCTCTCAATGAACTTGGGTGCAGCTGCCACAGGAGCGGCCAGCAGGAAAGGGGCTATGGCAAGGATCTTTCTCAACATCTTCAACTGAATGCTCTAACAAAAAAGGGAGAAACCAATAATCGACTCAATGCAAGGACTGCAGAAGGGAGAGAACGTAAGGGGCTCCGTTGGCAATAGTCGAGGTAGGAGGGATGGTCATATATACGATATATCGCCCTCTGGCTTACACGCAGTTTCAATGGTCCCCACACCCAGGTGCGGTAGCCAGCGGAAGGAATGCAGGTTCGTGGCGGTCCCAGCTCGCCAGCCTCGAGTGAAGGGTCGTGATCAGTTGGAATGTAAGGTCGACTAGCCCCCTGGCCATGGCGGCGCACCCACTTGGGGGCGACCTTGCCTGCTTAAAATATGAACGACACTCGCCGAGACAATGCTTCCCAGCTCCCATGATGGCAGCATGACCAAGAAAATCAGAAATGGGGGCCTTGTAGTCGACAATTTATCGGCCACCCGTTTAGCCACTGGCTGAGGGCTCGTCGGCCCGCGTTGGTTGGTTGGACACCGAAGAGGAAGAGGCCATCTTCTGAGGCCATTGGAATGCGGTATAACAGAGAGGATCACCTACCCACTGGCCTTGTCAACCTTTGTCAAAGACGCAGGAGAGGCACACAGAGGCACATAGAAACGTGGGTCGCCCGTTTCGTTTCGATCTCAAAGGATCGGCCTATAGCAGTCATGGAAGTATAGGCGTTCGGGAGATATTCCTGGCCACAGGGAAGAATCCGGCTATGCGGGAACCAATATCGCGTCTCAAGCAAGCGTCCCTGGTAGCTTACGCCCAAGGTCCGCGATAGAGCGACATTGATTGATTTCTCCACCTGCCAAAGGGGGTCAACTGGAAAGCGTCAAGATCTCTGAGATCGGTTGCATTAGGCCAGAGGTTAATCGACCGTAATTCCATAGCTAGGGACGATCCTCAGGACTTTGGCGCACCTGCGCCGCAATGCCGGTGCCATGACCGGCAACACGTGAAGGGATCTTGCGCGACAAAGTGGGTGGCAATCCTCACAAGCCCTGATGCATGGCTGGGCATGGCTCTTGGGGGAAGGCATCGTGACCAGGAGCTGCAGATATCGCGTAAGTTTTTGTGTTATGTTGGATATTTTAAGCATCATCGGCTGCAAGTGGCAGGGTAGGAGTACGCCGGCGCGGTGGGGGTTGCACTGGGAAAGAAAAGATAAAATAAGGAGTGTCTAGCGCGCCGAGCGTGCTCCAGCTATCACACGCACATTACACCCTGTACTGCTGTCAGTCAGGGGCACAGGCACCGAGTTGATGCGGCACGGGGCGCAGATCTCGTCTGGACCTCGAGGACCTGCAGTAATGCAAGGAATGCCATCTCTACTAATGAGTTGGGTAGCAAACCGAAACGAATATCTCGGCACATACTGAGCTGCAATGCCAACTTGCACCTCAGATTACATCGTTATCTCCAACAGTCTACTGCCCATCTACCAACTACCAACTACCAACTACCAACACCCACAAACAACAACCTCTTGAACACGGGCACCAACTAGATCGTCAACCTTGAAGTGACACAATTGAGTAAGTTGGTCACAAGGTCGGCGAGAGACGTTGTACCTAGGTTTGTCATTCTTCAGAAGGGAGGCTCGCCAATCCTTCATCTGGCATGCAGATAAAGTGCCTGCAGCTCACGGTGGGGGCCAGGGGCAAGCCATGGGGGCCAGGGGCTCCTCGCCTGTTACTGGACAACGTGGTGTTAATCAACCCAATTGCCAGATCTGGCAAGTCAAGGATGGAATAAGTCGAATATGCATGCCGCCCATCCGTCCTTGCGTCCGGCCTGGCTTTTACACCCGTCGGCTCTGAGTGGTCAAGGTCTCTACGGGACTTGACCGAGGCACTGTTTGTCTTCCGAATACACCGCAAAGAAGGGAGCATAGAATTCATTTTTATAAATACAGAGATTCCAAGCCTAAGAGGTTGAGATCAGTACACAAATCTGCTTCTTTTTGGAACGAAAACGCTATCCCACACCCTAAGCCTAGTGATACAAGTACATTCATGAGCAGCAAACAAATCTGCTCCTTTTTCAAATAGAAAGGCTGTCCCACTATGTATAGTACCTAAATCAAGTGATACAAGTACATTCACGAGGAGTGCTCTTTAACACCCACTGTCCCAGTGGACCGTAGTCCCTTTCTTGTTTGGGCTCCTGATCGGGTTTCCGATCGGTCTGTAAAATCATGTTTGTCAGCAGGCCGACCCAAGTTACTTTCTTGACTAGCGACTCACATACGATCACTAAGTGAGCCCTTGAGCCCCGTCTCGTGATGATAGTCGCCCTCCTCCAGGTGCTTAGCAGGGTTCCGCTCCAGCGCCATCATCAAGGCCGGCATGGCCGCGAACACGGCTAGTAGTAGTGCCGTGCTCCGGCCGCCCCCGACAAACAGGCTCCACCCCGCCGCCGCCACGAGCGCCCGCGCACCAAGCATGAAGCCCAGCGCCACACCGCCGATGGCCAGCCGCAGACTCTTCAGATGAGGGAGCTGAAAGTGGACGACGACGCCCCGGGCCGCCAGCGCCGTCACGAGCAGCTGTGCGGCGACCACGCCGGCGATGTTGGCCCGGTGCAGGAGAGACCCGTCGTTGCAGGTGGCGAGGTAGGATATGAGGCAGGTCGGGACGAAGACGACGGCGAAGTAGACGAGGGCGAGGCGGGTAACGAAGAAGGCCAACGCGACGTCCCAGAGCACTTCTATCACGGACTCGGTTGTCTCGAAGAGTACCATGTTTTGCATTCTTGGTGTTGAGTTTGTAGTTTGGAGTGGTTGGGTGTAATATGTGTGGTGTTCAAAGTGGTGTAAGTTGTTGAAAACCAGTTGGTGGTAGATTTCTTGAAAAATAGTTCATACTGTTGGTAACAGCCACGGACAACGCGGTATCTATGGGATTTATGAACCTCTTTTATTGTCATCGAAGATCTCGACTCAGATCCGCTGACCTCCTTTCGTCAGAAGCTTGGTGGGGAGATTCGGCTTGCGGGTGCTGTAAGCAGCAAACTCTCCCGGCAGTGGTGTGATGGTTGGGCCACCCGCCAAGCAGCCAACCCCAGACTGTAACCCCGGAGTCTAGCCATCACCTGTAGGCAGGCCATTTGTATTACCTAAATTGACTTTTCCACTCAGGCCATTGGCGTGCCGCATGTCGCATGTCGCGTGTACCCAGATGGTGACTTATGATGCTGTTGATTTGGATGCTATCTTGACTGATCCGGCCGGACCCGAATCCTCTATTATCCGTATTCCGTTCCGCCGACCATCGCTATCTAAATCAGGGAATTGTGTATGCGGGGGGTATCGTCTACATGATCAATGAAAGTGAATAGAGGGGAAGATTTGAAGAGAAGTGGGCTTGGTGATCGAAGACCCAGTCCTTCAAATGGATGTCTTCTCCAGCTTGCTGGCAAGCGCATCGACATCCTTGTCCTTGAGCTGAACCGTGGGTTCCTCCTGAGCCTCTTCTGCCTCCTTGATGAGCTTCTCAGCCCTATCCTCGGGCTTGATGTCCTCTTCCTCGTCCTCCTCTTCTTCTTCTTCCTCCTCGTCAGAGTCTTCCTCCTCAAGATCGCTCAGGCTGTCCAGGCCCCAGTCATCCTCGATGACAACATCACCAGCCAGCTTCTCCTTCCGCTCTTCGAAGAGCTCCTGGAGGAGCAAAACTGCCTCGTCATCCTCGGAGAACTTGTTGCCGTTGACCTCGAGCCTCTTCAGAGCCGGAAGGCCCTCCTTTGCGGCCTCGGCGAAGCCCTTCAGTCCTGCAGCCGTGATCTCGTTGTACTGGAGCCGCAGAATCTCCAGCTTATTGTTTTTTCCCTGAGCAAGCGCCTGTGATAGCACGATACCGCCCTTGGCACCAAGCAGAGAGTCACCCACACCCAGTTCCTGAATATTGGCCCAGGTAGGCGCAACCTTGGCCAAGGCACGGGCGCCGAGAAGAGTGAATGTATTATCCTGCAGATCCAGCACCTGGAGCTCCGAAGTGTGTTTCAAGCCCTCGCTCAACAGATGGCTGATACCCTCCTGGCGAATGCCATTCTGAACCATCTTGATCACCTTGATCTTGTTGTGCAGGCTGAAGGTCTTTGCCCAAGCCGTCATGCTGCCATTCTCCAGTCTGTTTCGGCCGCAGATAACGGTCTCAAGATCTGGAACAGTCTGTCCATTCTTGCGCGCCTCCTCCTTCTTCTTGTGAAGCTCGGACAAGGAGTCAGCGATCAGGATGCCGGCATGAGGGCCCAAGCCGTTGTTGTTGAGGTAAAGATGCTGCAGGGGGACGTGTGCGGCGAGGAAGGCAACAAGCGGCGCCTGGGTGTTGAGACCGAAAGCGTTGTCATTCAGGTTGATGGTATTGAGCTTGGGGAGGTTGAGAATAGAGGTGAGGAGGGACGAGAGAGCCTCGGGGATCTCGTTTAGTAGACGACCGGTGAAGATGTCGGCAAGGTTGGCAACCTGAGCGCAAACAGTCAACGAGAGTCTTCCTTGTGCTGTTGGAGAATAATCAAAGCTTACCTGTAGGCTCTTCTTGGTCGCTAGGATCTCGCCCAGGCGCTTGCAAGCGCCGACACCCAAGGTGTTGCCCAGCATCCTAACCTCCTCGACATCCTCCATGGCCTTGAGGTCTGCAACGTGGGGTTCGAGGTCCTCGGCAGTGTCGAGCTTGAGACTCTTCCCCTCGAGGGAAAAGATCTTTGTCGAAGACGCCATGTTGTCTGATATCTCGCTATGAGCAAATGGTGACACAGATGTACTGAGTAAAGATGCAGTGGTAAAAAATGGCGGGTGGTTGCAGAATGCAGAGACAGATTGATGCGCGCAGGATTGGTGGGGTGTGGGGGATCAATTATTTTGTTAAACAAAAGGATCGGGCAGCATAACCAGGGGGCAACAAGGACGCCACTGGCGCAACCAGGCAGTGAGTTCAGGCGCTGACAGCTGTGACCAACTGGAACTGGAGCCATCCCAAGTGGAGCCCAGCCGCATTCGGGCTTTATCGTGTTATCACTGTTATCACGACAGGGACTTGTCGCGTAGGCGTATTGTATTCCCTTGGTTCATGTTCACTCTGGCCATGCGCAATTGAAGCTTCCAATCCACCACAATTAACTTTCGAGAGGATTATTTCAATTCACACCACACTTATCGGCCACCAACGCTATCGTCAATTTCAACGCTCAAACCACACACACGTCTTACCACTTTCGATCAAGACCAACCTAAAAGCACGCAGCAGGTTTTCCCGCGCTGCCACCCGCCACCCGAACCAGAACACCACAGCGAAGAGAGGACAGCTTACTTGCGCGCCTTCGAGTGAAGGCAAATTTTCCGCCCCTGCCTCTTTGTCGCATCCACAACCCTCCCATTGAACACACATCCCAAGCATGGGTCGGCACGAGTCGCCAGTAGACTCGCCCTTGTCATCAATGGGCTCTGAAGACGAATTCCAAGACGACGCCATGACGGATGATCTCCCGCCGCCGAAGCGTCAAAAGGTGGGAGACGCCTCGACAGCCTCGTCCGCCGTCGCCGGCCACCCGGAGAGACCCTCGCCCGATCCGCTCGAAGGCATGTCCCCCGTGTCGTCCGATACCGATGGCGACATCCCCAGCTCGCCTGCCAATGCGCGACCCGAGGAGGATGATTTCCAAGAACAAGTGACCACCTGCGCCTGGGAGGGCTGCGACGCAGGCGATCTCCGCAACATGGATAAGCTCGTAGAGCACATACACAACGACCACATTGAAGGAAAGCAGAAGAAGTACACTTGCGAATGGGTTGGCTGTGGCAGAAAGAGCATGCCGCATGCCAGTGGCTACGCCCTCAAAGCGCACATGCGCAGCCACACGAGGGAGAAGCCATTCTACTGCTACTTACCTGGTAAGTTCATTGCAATTGTCCACCACTTTACTCCGGTATGTTGTAACATGACAAATCGCTGATCACCGACTCAGAATGCGATCGCGCCTTCACCCGTTCCGACGCCCTAGCCAAGCATATGCGTACAGTTCATGAGACCGAGGCACTGCGGCCCTCGGACCCTGTACCTAAGAGCATGCAATCCGGCCCGACAAAGTCATCCTCCAAGCTCAAAATAATCATCAAGACGCCGCAGTCGCATGCTACCGGTCAAGATGACGCCGTAGATGAGAACAGCAACGGCGATGATGTCTCGGACTACTTCACACAGATGACCGCAGAGCAGGGCTTCACCGAGAAGGAGCTAGCCATGCCCTTCGAGCGCCTGCATGCTCTCTGCCGCTGTCAGGTGCAGTGGGCAGAGGCAGAGGGTGACGACTTGAAGAAGGAATGCAAGAAGTGGGAGGACCTGTACAAGAAGGAGTGGCTAGAGAAGCAAGTGCTGCTCGATCAAGTCATTAAGAGCGAGCTCGACTGGCATGAGCGGAGGAAGCAAGTTCTGGCCGGTGTCGCCGATGTTCAGATCACACCCGAGGTAATCATCAACGGTCCCGGTTCTAAGAGTGTTGAGGAAGAGAAGGATACCTCGCAAACAGCGGCAGCTACTAAGGATAGTGCATCTGAGTAGGTGAACACATTGGGAGCGGGAAGAGTCTGTGAGGAGTCTGGCGTTTCTTTCACCGCGGAGGGGGGTCTTATATACACTGTACTATATTTTCACTCTGCAAGACAATGCCTGGAGTCTGCGGGTGTAGATCATTGTCTGCAGATATCTAGCAGATTTATTAAACCTTTCTCCAATCCATGAAAGGGATTTAGTGCTGTTCTTTCTTAGGCCCTGTTGTCTTCAGTTCAGCCATCCATGACTCAAATCAAGGGATAATCTATCCATAAATGTGTGGGTCGAGGTCAAATTGGCTACACTTTCCCGATGATGGTTCTTTTTATACTGCTTTCGCACACCCGGTACGCTATTTTTAATGTTACCCAGAGCATTGAGATCAAACTAGAGGGTCTGTCCAAGACATCTCGTAATGCTTGGATCTTTGCCTATCTTACACTGACTCTCATCCATGTCTACCCAGCCCTTCTGACGCTCTGAACTCCGTTCCATCCTTGTCTATCCTGAGCCATATCCATTTCTAGCACGGTCTCTAACAAAGGATACCAAGGCCTTGGCATCCTTTACAAGTCTTTGCGCTTGTCAGCTTCAGAGTTCTTGAACGGGAACCCGCTCGTCCGCTTGTCGGCCCCGGTGCGCTTGCTGATCTTGCGGCTGTCGCCAAAGAGCATGCACCAGACGCCAAACGCAGCGAGGACGCCGCTTCCGATAGCACCGAGTATGAAGCCCGTCAGGTCGGTCTCGTTGTACTTGACGTAGCCGTAGAAGGCGATCCCGAAGTGGTACAGGCTCGATACGAGCACGACCGCATTGGCGTAGGGTGAGATGGAGTCCTGGGGGCCTATTGATGGTAGGGGCGGGAAGCGCGTGAGTTATTGGACATTGAACAATAATTGGGTATTAAGCAGAACGACTTACTCTCCACCACTGAGGTCAGCGGAAGGGCTCCTGACAAGACGACAATCAGGAGCCCCAAGCCCAGCTGGGACAGACCCAAAGAGCGGGCGAGGTATTCTTGGAGAGCTGTTTGTCCCCCTTTGGTCAGTCTCAGGCAGGCCGGAGGTGAGTGGTTTTACTTCCGCGAGCTGCAAGGGCACAACTTACCATCAGCATGCTGGTGCTCCGGCGTGAGGAGGGAGGTGACAAAGGAAGGCCAGATCACGAGAGGCAATGCCTGCAGGCTGAGCCATCCGCAGCTCGCAAAGCTGTACGCAGAAACAGACTGGTGAAGGCACCCTTGTTAGAATATCGCGAGACAGACATGTAGGTACTGCTCCATGTCGTCAGGCATTGGGCAACCTACATCCATGATTACCGGTTGCTTAAGGTAGTCGGGGACCAGTTTGGCAACGTTGAGATGAATCGACTTGATCCAAGTTAAGCTGAGAACTGCTACTCGTTGTTATAAAGACGGTATGAGGCTGGGAAAGCTGGCTTAAGTACTACCTGGAGACAATCATCGGGACAGCTCTGGGAGAGCTACCCGCCCTGCATTAAAGTGATCGTCCCAGCTTTCCGATGAGTGTACAACGACGTCATTGGGCCGACGCTAATTGGGACACCGTGATTGGCCGGGCTGTTCCAGGTACTGGGGACCCCTAGAACCCGGTGACAGTGGGGGTGTGTCCCGCTGAAATCTCTCCCCCGCCAGTGCGTAAAAGATCCGCCACCCATCGGAAGCCGATTTCGCAACCTCGAATTTCAAAGCAATCTCGAAGTCTCGCATATCCACACAAGAGTCACACTACATGCATGTGCTCCCTTTGACAACAAGCGATCTAGTTCTTCTCAAGGAAAATCACGCTTGTATTTCTAGTGTTTGACACGCCAAAGACTTTCTATTCAATCAGAGTCTACATCGGCTTCAGACATCTTGGATCCTGCTTCATACTCTCCAAGTCAGGATCTCGTCGCAAAGCCGTGTCGGCAGCCAAGACTACAACCCCCCCTTGAGCCAGCGCGCGCACAAGAGTAGTCGCCGACATGAGCGCCATTCTTTCAGCCGACGACCTCAACGACTTCATCAGTCCCGGCGTCGCCTGCATCAAACCCATCGAGACCCTGCCGACTGCCCCTCCTCAAGATGCCTCGCTCGAGCACGAAGTCATCCTCGACGGCCAGCAACCCTCAACGAACGCGCCGCCGGCAGAGATCTCTCTTACCGACTGCCTTGCATGTTCCGGCTGCGTGACCTCGGCCGAAGCTGTCCTAGTCAGCCTCCAGAGTCACTCTGAAGTTCTGAACTCCTTGGACTCGGGCCCGGCTCTTCGCGTCCTCGGCCCAGACGCCCAGGGAAAGTTCTCGGTCGAAGGCTTGGAAGACGAGTCGAGGAATTTATATGTGGCTAGCGTGTCGCCCCAGACGAGGGCGAGTTTGGCAGCCGCATGCGGCGGTGGCGTGACGGAACGACAAGCCGGACACATGCTGGAGAGATTGCTCATGGGTCCGGAGGGCCTCAAGGCTGGTGGAAAGTTTGGTAACGGATTCACATGGATCACCGATACAAACACTGCGCGCGAGACATGCCTTGTCCTCGGCTCAGACGAGGTACTGAATCAGACCTCATCTTCTCCTTCCAAACCCATCCTCACCTCATCCTGCCCCGGATGGGTGTGCTATGCCGAGAAGACACATCCATATGTTCTCCCACACCTCTCGAAAGTCAAATCACCCCAGGCCTTGATGGGTACTCTCTTGAAGACTACCCTCAGTCGGACGCTGGGGATTCCGCCTGACAGGATATGGCATCTGGCAATCATGCCATGCTTCGACAAAAAGCTCGAGGCTAGCCGGGAAGAGCTGACAGATGCTGTGTGGGGAGGAGATGGAAAACCAGCCAGGGGCGTCCGCGATGTTGACTGTGTCATCACGAGCAAGGAGATCTTTATGCTCACAGAGTCGAGGAACATTGACTTCTTCAGTCTATCGAAAACGTCTCCCTTGGAGAACACTCCTGTCTTTCCTGACCCCATACTCCAAGACTTCCTCTTTCCCAAACGGAGGAAGGGATCACAGCCCCAAGAGGCTGGCAGCTCTGGAGGGAACCTTTATTATATCCTGCAGGATGTTCTGGCCCGGAATCCCGGCTCCCACCTGCAAACCACCCGAGGGAGGAATGTCGACGTGATGGAGTACATCATTAACTCGGCATCTGGCGAGCCTATCTTCAAGGCAGCGAGATACTACGGTTTCCGCAATATCCAGAACCTAGTCCGCAGACTGAAGCCTGCGAAGGCGTCAAGGATGCCCGGGGGCAAACCTTTCGGGAGTGCACGAAGGCCAACGGGTAAGGCCGCCGGCCTTGAGCACGCCTATGTTGAGGTCATGGCGTGCCCTGGAGGGTGCACCAACGGAGGGGGCCAAGTCAAGGTCGACGATCAAGTCATTCTTGAACGGAGGAATCTCGGCACAAAGCCAGGTCCAGACGAACAGAAAGCGCTGCTGGCGGAAGTGGACGAGGCGTACTTTTCATCAGGTGAAGAGCATGCGGCTCCTGGATCCGACCTGAACGGAGATCAGAGGCCTGACCAAGTGGCCGGCATTAGCCCGGCGCATATTCGAGATACCCTGGCGCATTGGTCGCGCCTTACCGGCATCAATCTGGAGAGATTGGTGTTTACGACGTATCGGGAAGTCATCAGTGATGTCGGCAAGGCCAAGCCAAGCGACTCTGAGCGCGTCGTCCAGCTGGCCGGCAAGGTCGGCGGTGGATGGTAGATAGCATTGCTAGCGTTGAATGTAGATCAACTTTCTTTGGCGCCTCGTCGGGCGAATCCAAAACCTCCTCGCCCACTTCCGTCTGGACCTTTCGGTGCCCTGATGACCTGATCTTCCTCGCGCGGAGTAGTTGACCGGGTCGACTGTGGTGAGGCCGCGCTGCCGCCCCTCTTTTGGCCGCTGTAGCTAGGTTTGGGGGAGAAATTGGGATCGTAAAGCTCTCGAGCTCCAGCAGCATTGGCTTGCCGGCGGTTCTGGTTGTCGTGGCGGGCATGATCCCCACGATAGCCGCCTCGGCCTCTGCCTTTCCCTCTCTGGTTTTGATTCTGTCGTCCCTCAGACATTTGGGGAGGTGTAACGGTACCCGGCGTAGAATGACCTGAGGAAGGGGTCGACTTGGGTTCTCCAAAGATCTTGGCCCGAGCCTCGTCATAGCGGCGCTGCTTCTCCTCCAATTCCCTCTGCTGGCGTTTGCGAATCTCCTCGACGGTCGGCTGCTGTCTTTTGCTTGCCTCGTCATCCTCCTCTCCGTCGTCTAGCAGCGTCAGCTTTTCAAGTCCTGTGATCGGATCTTTCTTCGCGATCATCTTTGGCGCCGGTCGTCTACTGAGGAC
The DNA here is from genome assembly GCF_004353045.1 of Thyridium curvatum. Classification (NCBI taxonomy): domain Eukaryota; kingdom Fungi; phylum Ascomycota; class Sordariomycetes; order Thyridiales; family Thyridiaceae; genus Thyridium; species Thyridium curvatum. The sequence goes on along the minus strand of NW_022156771.1, from coordinate 465,173 downwards.
CTTCATGGCTGGCTTGAAGGCCGTGGCGAGTGGTGGGTCATTGTTGGCTGCAAGGAAGTGGAATTCTTCGGGTGCCTCCCTAGATTTGGGGTGTTAGATTGGGGATCTGGGAGAGGGTTCTGTGGCGGTCAGAATGCCCACACGTACGCGGATTGCCAGAGTTTACGGTTTGATTCCTTGTGTTGAGCAAGTCTTTCCGCCCGGCTCAGGACGATTGGGTCTTCTTTGGGGACCGGGGGCTCCTCTTTCAAGGCTCTATCGGCTTGTGCCTCCCAATCGTCATCCCAGGCGTCCGGAACATTTTTCTTGGCCATTGTTGTAGATTTCTGCCATGTATTCCTGACTTGTGTAGTGAATGCGGAATGGAAGGCCGTAGCCCGATGCGATTTCCAAGATTGCTATAGAAAACTTGCGCGCCTCGTTTGGTATGCTTTTCGCGCCGTTGCAATGCGCTGCGTGGAGACCAGATCCTCTCAGATAGACGTGCAAATGTCAGATTGATGAAGAAGGGTGATGATCGATGGTGGGCTGAAATGGCTCCCCGCCTTCACAGTCGAGAAGGATTGAGCTAAATGATGCACGGGCCAGGCCGATACCCGCTCACTACATCATCCTCCACCTTCCCAGCGCATACAGTAAGGTGCATTAATTACATTCAACGTCGTTGCTTCTCAGTGCCTGCTTTGGTAGGCATCTGCGCTAAAGTTGATCCATGACTTGACTTCGGACTTCACAAACGCCAAATATCAAATAATATTTGAAGACATCAGACCCAAGTGACTCAGACCTGCGCTTTTTGGCTTCCAAAAAGGGTTACCCGAGTTTGAGAGGAACCACTTGGGAAACCACGGTACGCCCCAACATGAGCACCTTCAAGGAAATTGGCTGACCTCGGAAGACAGAACAGAGTACTGTCCACTCAAACAAGGACATCAATTTCCATTCCGGCGACTCGAAAAGTCTGGGCAGGTCGGCTCATCATGAATATCGACCAAGTGATGTCGGACCAGAGCTCACCGGTCCGCCCGGCGGCATCCGCTCCTAGTCTGCCCGCCGGTGACTCCGAGAAAGCTTCCGCAGCCGCTGCTGCTGCTGCTGCCTTCGACCAGAAGCACCAGGAGGAATACAACGTCGCAAGGGCAAGGTTGACTGATCAAAAGTTCAACCCGGGTGTGTATTCCTATCTCGTGACACATGCAACAGAGACCTTGTTATTGACCAGTCTGTGACGAGCAGCCGACTATGCAGATCCCCTACTTCCCAGAAAGGGCAATGGACTGTGGTCGAGAACCTTTCCATCAGGTGCCGAGGATCAGCTGAGGGCTATCATAGCAAAGGCGGGCGAAGATGCCAAGTGATGGCCTCCACTGCGAGAACAATATTGCCGCAAACGTCGCTGCCAACCATGGATCGCGACCCTGGTGTATGGGATTAGATCAGTCATCAGAGCACTTTACCTGCACTCTCTTCGCTGCTCTGTTTATTAAGCCCTTTCGGACTACCGGCTCTGGCTAGAAAACGATGGGTCAACCATATCGAGAGTAGAAGAACCAATGTTATTTCATAATGATATCCCAACTTTCTCAACTCAATAGTCCAGATCCCTTCTTTTGACTTTGTTAAAACTTTGCTTCGTGACCTCTGCCTTCCCAGTGGAACGGTACTGCCCCCGACTAGCAAGTGATTTACTTGTCATCCTCGGATGGGTTCAATGTAGAACTGAGTCGGCCTCGGTACCGAAGTAGGTGAGGTTCAGGTGAGGCGATGAATGCGCGGTTTCTGTAATCCGTCGAATACACTCCCAAGGTACTCACCGAGCTCATTCTCTGGCTTGCTCCCGAATAAAGAGATGAACGTTGTGTAGAGAAATCAGGATACCGTCTGCTCTCTCTACTCCCCTTCGTTCTCCTCTGTTCCCCTCGAGGCATCGACGATACCCTGACCACATCTTTCAACCATTACTCACATTTGTCGGCTTTGCCGAACATGCTCTACTCTTGGTCTCAATTCTGATATCCTCTGCCTCTATAATCTTGGCTTCAGAGCACCCAACTTCGAAAACGCCCAAAGCATTCTCGACATGGTCGCGCCAAACCAATCCACGGGATTCAACGAGAGCCTTTCATGCCATCCGTCCTTGTCAGACGCGCCCCAGAAGAGCAATACAACACGCATTCGCTTGGTCAAGTCGTACTCTTTGTCTTCTGGTAAGATGGATGCAAGAATGACCGACGACGCCACCGAAACTGGCATCGGAGCCGCATCCCAGGTGCTCAGGACCTGTGATGGCACACCCGTCAAACCGCTCCCAAACATCATCATTGTCGGTGCCAACCGTGAGCGATATCTGCGGAATGCAGAGACGGTCAAGATCGCCCAAAGTAACGTCAAGAGGCAGCTCCTTCACGCCTGGCACTCGCGCGATCCGGCTCACTACAACCCCAACATTGATCAGTGCTTTGAGCGCCACTATGCCGGCTACTACGCGCTCGAGCTGAAGAACCCCTTCTGGCGCAAATGGCTCAAGCAGTCCGTCATCCCAAAGGATGCCTGGCGGAAGATCTGCGCATGGTCCAAGGTCCTGGACCGGAAGAAGAAGTGCAGGCAGATGAGGGAGAAGCGAGCGGCCGCGGCTGCAGAGGCCGACGCCGCCAACGCCATGGACGTGGGCTTCGGCGACACAGCCCCCATCAAGGACACGATCATGGTCGATGTTAGCAACGTCCCCGCCGAGCATGAAGAAGAAGAAGATGTGGACATGGACAGAGAAGAGGATATGGACACGGATGACAACACGGAGATCAGCCGGTGAATGTCTCCCTTTGGCATCGCTCCTTTGCAAGGGAAGGAAATACATTGCTGGATAGGAGCCATAAACTCAGCGAGCGCTCCCTGTTTTGTTTTGCTTGTTCGATTGGGTCGAATGCATTACCAGATGCATAGCGACCTGGATGCACTGCTAGATGCATTGCGGTATCCCCCTTTAACGACAGAGTTTGGGGAAGACATTCATTGGGATTGCTAGCACCCTACAGAGTCTGTTGCAGTTCCACCGAGACTGCGCTCATCATCACGACTACACCCTTGGTCTACCACACGAGCTTGTTCGTAGACCGACATAGCACTATCCTTAAGTAGTATCTAAACGCCTCACCGTATTAAATTGAACTTGAATGGTTCTCTTACGCCAGAGCATTGCCGTGGAATAAGGTAAAGCTGTGAATCCTGGGGCGTGTCTGCTGTGTCCGATCAACTTCGGTTCCATCATGCACGTTATATAGCTTCGAACGTATCGATCATCATCTCTCGAGTTCAAGTTCTGGAACCAGGAGCTTGGGTTCTAGTTCATACTTTTTGTAAGAGATTCAATAAATGGGCAAAAACTCGTTACAGATGAAAGCAGCTATTTGCGGATATACTGGGAATGTTGTTGCACTATCTTCGCAAATCACTGGCCATTGTAGGATAGTCTCACATAAGGCTGGGATGAATGAGGGTACGACTTGGAAAGACAAGATACAGTATTCGAATACAAGCTGATGGGCGAGCTGCCATCAACCACAGACCTTTGACAGAAGTTGAGAAGCTGGGCTGCTGGACTTGCCGATGATGAATTTGCTGAGGCCATTTCATGACCCCTTCCCAACGATCGGAGGTCTCGGGGCAGGAGATGCGAAAAAGGGGTTTCGGATATCTAGTGAGGAGCAGTATGTCGTCCATCTACAGCCAGGTCACTAATACAATCAATACCCAGGGTAGAGAAAGGGGGACGACGCCCCCTTTTTCCAATTGCCCCCCTACGAGATGACTCGTTACCAGTGCACTGGCCGCTTGTGCACCAGACCAGCCGTGCAGTAGGACGACGCATGCGAGAGCCGGCATTTACGAGCGCCATGTACGTAGAGTGTGCGACGACAAGGACAGGCCGGCGAGGGTGTGCGAGCATGACTCGCAAGCCATACTCTGAGCCTGCTTCCATTCGGTAGCACGGGGAAGAAAGGGGGCGAGAACGCGGAACCGTGAGAACGGGAAGGACAGTCAACTAAGTAGAAGAAACGACCGGACATGACAAAAAAAGAAAGAGTCAGTAATGGTTCCATTCCGCCGGCCAGACTTGAGTGACGTTGGCGGCTCGGATAAGTCTACACCCCTTGGGATGGAAAAAAAGGCCTTTGAAGGTTGAGGGCTTGCCAAAAGGAGACAATGGCCCGTAGCACAGCAGCACAGCACGCATCGAGACCACAGGAAATGCATGGGGCGAGTCACACAAAAAGGAACAAGCCACGTCTTGGATTCGGCCTTCCGTGTCTCCCTGCGCCCTAGAACACTGTGCTTTCGTTTCCTTTTTTTCTTCGCCTCGTCATTCGCCTGCAGGTCCAGCAAAGGGAAACGAATGAGAGGCGATCTTGCATCACCTCGCTGCGGCTTGGACGGGAGCTACAGGCATCAGGGTTCCCGCTTGTCCAGCTGATTTGGGATGTCCAGATCCTGGGCTCCATTCCAGTAACAATGGGGCCGCCGGGTGGCGCCCGTAGTGGTGATTTGAGGCTGAAGCCAGCCACTAACAGATTGAGCAGTCCCTGTAGTGTACCTGAAGCACAGGGGGGTGGGTTCCAGAACTCCAAGTACTCGTGTCCAATTTTGGACCTCTGACATCTCAGCTTCAAGAGCATGACCAGGTGTCGCAAATAAATCTTGGAAGTACAGGGGCACATTGCACTCGGGGCTGCTTCCCTGGCCGTGAACTCGGCCCGCATACTAAGAACCCAACCAAGGAACTGGATTCTGGCGACGGCAGAGGCGAGAGATCTGGTCCGAAGGGTAACAGGCAAGACAGGGTAAGTAAGTTGGTACTGACTCGACTCGGCGACTCCACTTGCAAATCGACAGTGTGTCGGCTACAACGAAGAATGTTTCACTTGATGACGCCGCTAGAGAGAAATGCTCCTGAAACATGTTACCAGGGTTTCCTCATCTGGGTGGAGGGAGGTCTTGGACACTGACAGGAGGGGAGGAGGCATGTTTGAAGTACGTGATACCTTGCTGAAGACACCTCATTTGTCCACCAATCTGCCAATCTTGACAGGCAAATATTGAGTAAAACCCCAATGTGACTTCAACCGCGTTTGTGATATTGCTTTTTTCTCTACCTGGAAATACCAGCAAGGGGTCGCACAAAAAGGGTCAAGAAGCTGCAGCAGTATGCAGCTTCAAGAGCCAGATCTGTATGAGCCGACCCGTGTGCGACTCCGACGCTCTCTAGCGACCGGAAAGGAGCACTCGAGCTCAGCGGGACCAAGGGAACATGACCGCCATTTTTTCGAGATCATGATGAATGTTCCTAAACTGAGACTTCGGTGGTTCCCGATATAGTCTGGAGTTCCTGAATGCGGTTGGGTATGCACACCTTCTTGCCTCATACGAAACCAGGCTGTTCATAGCGCCGGCCCGAAAAGGACGGGAGCATGTACAGACAGGGTTCTCATCATTCTGACAAGCTACCATTGCCAAGCAGCCTTGTGAACTTGGGTTCGTTTGAATCTCGGTAGATCTGGTGGCTACTATCCTACCTGTATATCGGGCGGGCTTTTTGGTAGTAGTTTCAGTCGAGTGTTTGAGTGATGCGTTGCCAGTTGGATGGCGGGATAACATATGACTCCCTCTTTGGGACGATGCGATGACTGGCGTCCAGGATCTGGAGCGCAAAGACTTGGGTTCATGCTGACTTCATATGCTGACGGGCGAAAGGCGTACTCCGTACAATAACTCAGAGGGTCGGCTCGCGTGGGGTTGCTTGACTATTTACGTATGGACTGGGACTGGGAGTCTGCTGGAGAACACACAGACATGACCCAACAATCCCATGGTACTCTGGCACATGGCATTCTGGCAATATCAGCGACGAACCATTGGCCAGGGTCCTATCACGATAAAAGTCCGGTAGCGGTCTGCTCAGTGCCAAACCCCACCCAACAACACCCGGTGTGAAGCACGTTGCATCCAACCGTCGCCCTTTGCAGCTTGAAGTACTTCGTACATACACGTTGGGAGTCTTCGTTTCGAGGCACCGTATCGAGCTGACCGAACACGCCCAATATTACGGCATCAGGCGCCTCTCATATCAGCGGCCAAGCCGTATTAGTGACGCGGGTTGGGTTGCGGTGAGTTTGAGAGGGATAAAGACCGAAAAAGAACGCGGCCGAGTGGGAGCCCCTGTCTCTCTTCCCTTCTCTTCTCTTCTCAGTCGCCCCAAGAGGTAAAAGAGGGCGGATGACGCATGTCGGAGATGCTGGTACCTTTTTAGATCACCATTGCGCAGAACTTTCAGATGGAATCAAAGGCGACTCCGACTCCGTGTGTACGGAGTACGTGTCCATGAATTCGTCTCGGTTCCGTCTGTAGGGATGGTGTACCCTCTATTTGCTCCATTTTGTGATGTTAGCGTGTTGGCTGGCTGGGTCTCTCTCTCCGCCCTTTCAACCCTTGAATCTTGACTGCCGGAATCTACGGGCATCGCCGGCACCGCACACACACACACACATACACACAGGTTGTTACCACACACACGCTTATCCAGATCTACACAAGTACGGAGCAGAAGTTTCTCATCTACCCACGCCCGCAGCCGCCGCCGGCCCAAGCCCGATACTTAAGCCTGGCGAGCACATCAGATCAACCCAAAACGACGATTGAATGTGACAAACTCCACTTCATCGACATCACCTCATCTAATTCAAGGCTAGAAAAACTTCTTGCGCCCCCGCCCGCTTGTCAACCTCACTTTTGACAAGTTCAGTGCTGCCTTTGACGCACTCAGCTTATCACAATAGCCTCACCGACCAGCGCTGCCGTAACCGCAAACGAAGTACAGTACTTTTCCGACCTGGCTTGCTGCAATCCTTACCTCAGCCTCGAAAGTACCCGTCCGGTCTACCTTACGTTACGTTCAGGCGGGAAACAGCAACGCCCCAGGCACTGTGCATGCATCCATGGATATGCGTGTGTGTGTGGTTGCTGCGCATCTTACCTGCTCTCTTATAAATCTTTCTCTCCTCGCCGCCGCACGCTGCTGCCAACAGCCGCCTGTGGCCAGCTACAAGTAATCCAGCGCTGACCCCTCCACCCACCAATACCCATCCATATCCAGTTCCTCCCATCCACCCTTCCACCCACCCATCCATCCATCCACCCATCTATCACCTAACTATTTCAATCCACACCTCTGCCTACCTACTCCGCACAAATCCCACGCATGAGATATTCCCAACCATCGGCCACTTCCCGTCGACGAAACTAGCAACTGGCTCAACTCACCTGAGCGCCGCGAGCCTGGCATTTGCCTTTCACTGGGTCTTGTGGTGAACTGCAAGAGCAACATGTCAGGCACAACTGAGCATCCGCAGGGGCCTGGCGCAAGCGGTGGTTTTGACTTGTTGAAGAGAGCCACTCAGGCGATGATGTCAAGGTACGCGACTTTGATTCATTCTTTTTACTTCCCCTCATCACCACTCCACCACCACCACCACCACCACCAAGAAGCAAAGGAGGGAAAATTATCCCTCTCCTCCTCCAACAACTGGCTGCGTCCCCGTCGAACGGCAAGTCGTCGTTTCCCGATGCTACCCTTGGGTGGACGCACTTCTTTTTACTTTGCTCCTTGTCAACCGCGTCGCCCACTTTACCCTGGAATATAAGCGGCTTCTTGACGCTTCCAGAATGTCTGCATCACTTTAGCCTCCGTTCCCATCTTTCCCCTATGGCACTTCTCCCCGGCGAATATCACATTGCATCCCGGGCAAAGGACAGAGGAAATCCTGGGCACATGTATTTGGCGCTTTAGGCTCCCTCCCGGTTTGGCTATTCCCGAGACCGTGGCGACATATGCCTCTCGGTGGCCATGATGTTGCTTATTCACCCGTTCTCTTGAGTCGCTCGCAGATCTCGTGGGTGTTTCCTTGCAGGTGGTTTTCGAGTCAGGCTAGTGCCGTCAAACACCTCTGTAGTACCCCGGGCGCACCAATGCCCTCTTCTAGTGCCCGCACGGTGCGGTCTGTGGAGGGCCAATGCCTGTTGGTGATGGTGAATACCATCCAGGACAGGCTGAGACCTGTAGCGAGTGCAGCGTCTTTGCGTTTATATCGCAGCAATAATTGGCTTGCACATGCAAACACCCCCAGCAAGTCAAAGAGCTCCGGCAAGGGAGGTGTGCGGCGGCGGCTGCGTTGCCGAAAAAAGAGGCTTACCAAGCTCGGCGCCGTGACTCGCTGGCTGAGAGGAGAGAGCGCACTATGCCGTTGCAAGTACCAGATACCTAGCTCTCCGGCTCTTTTTCTACCACACCCCTACACTCTTCCCTTGTTCCCCAACCAAACTAGGCCCGACTGGCTTGTACCTTGGTATTCCGGATGCGACTACATACCCTTCAACCACATGGCAGCTATCAAGGGTGCGGATGGCAATGCCCGGGAGAAGAGGGATAATTTTTTCTTTCCTTTTTATCTCTCACTTACATGGCTCTGGCCTCGCTCCCGTTCTCGTCTGAGAAAGGCTTGACGGGCTGTGCACCACCCCTGCTATATGTTTCCTGTACCTGTCCATTCGTCTTCGCCCCAGATCTCGGTGGCCTGTCATTCCAAGTTTCTTCGTCGTCGTGTCGTCGGTCGTCATAGAGTTAAACGCACCCCCTCCCCTCAGGCTAGCCCAGGCTAGCCCACCAAGCCAGCCCACTACCAACTTACACTAGGCTCAATGGCCATCACGAGCTAGACAGCTCAAATACCCTTCCCCCGATTTTCACCCCGCTGAACTCATTCTTGTCCCTTCTTTCCCCTACTTGCCCTTCAAGCGAAGCTTCCGGCCCATGTCTATTTCCTTCCTCACCGGGGAAGCCTCGCCCTGAACGCAATGTCGAATATCGAGAGTATTAACGAGCGCAGCAGCAGGTCTGCCGCCACCGAAGAAGATGGCAACGACCAGATCGGGTTTGAGACTCCTCGCTCTGGCGTGGCCACGCCGCAACCGGATCTTCACGACAAGCGGCTACCGGGCATCATGAGCTACTTCAATCAGGTTCGTGCACCGTCTTTTAGGCGTATCTTGTCAGGCACCTTTATGTCAAGCGCACAAGCAGAGGCTCCGCCTTCCGACAGCACACCTCGGAGGGACGAGTCACCCCAGAGTGCATCTCCGTCACAAGTTCCAGTCACACCCGTTGAGCCGGCCTCCCGCGGTGTTTCCCTCGACGACGGTCCTCCTCTTCTCCCGCACGAGAGGTTGGAACCGGCGCCTGAGAAGCAACCGCCCGGAACCAGCCGGCTCCATCCATATCCAACACCCCCGGCGTCGCAGTGCCCTTCGCTACGAGAGGCCAAGACAAGTGGCTCGAGTGGCGAGGGCGAGACATTGGGAACTATGCACCCTGCACTTGCACTGAGCCTGCACAGGAGGAGCAATCCGGATCTGACCGGCCCACGGGGCCGCAGATCTTCACTTCTTGCTCCTCTAACGAGTGCGATCACTCAGTCTACTGTGCTTGCAAACCACATCTCTAACCCCACAACTCGCAATGCACATACTACCCCAAGCTCTCCAACAAGTTCACAATTCCTCCCGGTGAAGGAACAAGATATACCTACTGAGTCTACTTCCATTGAACAACTGAAGAAGCTAACAGACATGGCGGGGATAAAGAGCGGCCAGTCCACTCCACGGTCGCTTTCGACCGCCCAACCAACCCGAGGCGACTCGAACGAGGACAGTAGCAACGGACGCGGTTCCGGGGATCGCACCGCTACCCAGACACCGACACCGGCTGGGATGACCGCCCCTGCGCCCCGGGGAAAACTCACTATTAAGATTGGTGAAGCCAGGGGACTTCGGAAGGCACGCGATCCATACATTGTTGCTGTATTCCAAAGGTCTGAACTTATTTCTGGTGGACCTCGCTCGTCGGAGGATGTGGAGGAGAGCGCGATCGCGAATGTGGCTATGGGAGGCGTCCCCATCCAACGCCAGGGAAGTGACACTGGTCGGCCTATGGCCATCCCCATGCGAAGCCGGCAGAGCAGCAACACGAGCATCACAGACTACAACACCTTCCGGTCTCGAAGCTCTCGTCGTTCCTTCACAAACCCAAAGTGGGACGCCGAGGCGGTCTTGTAAGTGACGGGCTCGTCCCCTGTGTGTTGGACCAGCTTACTGACTTTGGTCGTAGTGATGTCGTTGATTCGGACTATCATGTCGACATATCCATCTACGACCATGGAGCCAATGGAGAAGATTTCCTTGGCCACGTTGATTTCCATGCCAAACTGTCGGAGAGCGAAGGACCTGTCCGAGGTTGGTACCCCTTGACGGGACACGCCGACACCATGGCGGAGAACGCTCCGACAGGCGAAATATACGTTGAGTCTTTCTATCAGAGGACCGACCGGAAGCACTATGGCCCGGATGACTTTCAGATCCTGAGACTCATCGGCAAGGGCACGTTCGGCCAGGTCTATCAGGTTCGAAAGAAGGACACGAAGCGGATCTACGCTATGAAGGTGCTATCCAAGAAGGTCATTGTCCAAAAGAAGGAGGTGGCGCACACTGTTGGTGAGCGTAACATTCTGGTGCGGACGGCCACCTCGGACTCGCCTTTTATCGTCGGCCTGAAGTTCTCGTTCCAAACGCCGTCAGATCTTTATTTGGTAACGGACTACATGTCTGGTGGCGAACTGTTTTGGCACTTGCAGAAGGAGGGCCGGTTTGACGAAAACAGAGCCAAGTTCTACATCGCCGAGCTGATCCTCGCCATTCAGCACCTTCATAACAACGACATCGTCTATCGCGACCTGAAACCCGAGAATATCCTCCTTGACGCCAATGGGCACATCGCGCTCTGCGATTTTGGCTTATCCAAGGCCAACCTGACCAAGAACGATACCACCAACACATTTTGTGGCACCACCGAGTACCTCGCTCCAGAGGTTCTCCTGGACGAGGCCGGCTACACAAAAATGGTTGACTTCTGGTCTCTTGGAGTCCTAGTGTTCGAGATGTGCTGTGGATGGAGTCCCTTCTATGCGGAGGACACACAGCAGATGTACAAGAACATTGCTTTTGGCAAGGTTAGGTTCCCCAAGGACACCCTCTCGGTTGACGGTCGCAACTTTGTCAAGGGGCTTCTTAACAGGAACCCCAAGCACCGATTGGGCGCCATCAGCGATGCCGAAGAACTGAAGCAGCACCCCTTCTTCAAGGACATTGATTGGAACGCGCTTTCCAACAAGCTGATCACCCCTCCGTTCAAACCAAAGTTGAAGTCCGAGACGGATGTCTCGTATTTCGACCCGGAATTCACCAATGCCCTCAACACAAATGGATCACTCAACGAACGGGCTGCTGCCCTGGCTCGCGGCTTTGCCACCTCAACTCCTCTCTCCCCGTCAGTGCAAGCCAACTTCCAAGGCTTCACCTTTGTCGACGAGAGCGCCCTAGACGATCACATGAAGGATCGCTACCGGTATGAGGACGAGGAGATGAATGACGTGCGAACCAAGGAAGACGACGACTGGGATGATCTCGAAGATGTGGATCCTCGCAAGGCAAACCGCATGAGCGGCATCGAGCGAACCACGACTAATGACGAGCACATGTTCGGTGGCTCAATTGACATGTGAAAGGGCTTTGGCCCATTTCACGTCGACACCCGCAATACCCTGGACAGTGGGTATACTGCAGGCAGTGACACATCTGCCTTGCTTCTTGCCTTCATGGTACATGGAGGGTTCACGCGCACGACAGTAACGGCATAAGTAGCATACGGGCGGCTCACATAACTGCATTTGGTAATTGGAATGGCTGGGTTGGGCGAGGACGGCGTTCTGGTGATCAACAACCACAACAGAGACAAAGAGTCGTGCACAGCAGCAGCTACATTCGCCGCGAGTGTTTTTTTTTTTTGTCATTACTACTATTCTTTTTGCAAATGCATCAGCACCTGCCTGCGAGTCGCACACACACACAAGAATTTCCATGGTTCTTTTTTGCTATGAGTAGTGCTTTCTCATGGACCACATCCCGTTAATTGAGGTATGGGGAATGGGGCTAGGATCGACCTGCGGCTCTGGCCACTGTCTTCTTGCGAGTCCCTAGCTGGCGGTCTTGATGGCGGACATAGGGTTGTTTTGTGCGGGCAAGGGGAAGAGGAAGAGGAAGAGTCGTCTGAGGTGCATCTCGTGGCTTCTTCTTGTGCTAGCACACGTGTATCTTATCCCTCTGGCTTCCTTGTTGAGTGAGTGAGTGAGCGTGCAAAAGGGAAGAAAATAAACAAAACAACTCTTGCAAACTCCTGTGGTTCACTTTTCATGCCCATCTATGTGGACTGTGTGATGTTCAGAAGCAATCGGTTCTGAGCAGCTTGACATGCTTGTGCGTGGTGCAATATAACTTGGTATATAGCTGGCCTTGAGTCTGCTCAAGAGAAAGTCGATCTTTTGCTTGGGATCTCTCTCTGCAAGTGTATTGACAATCGACAAGTTGCTGGTTTCTAATCCATTAATAGCATGAGACAGCCATACCACTGTGCTGCAGTATGGAAGTGTTTGTTCACAGTACAGCCATTCGATATCGGGATTGGTATGGCGATGCACATCATTCGTCAATGGAGGTCTGGCATGTTTGTCTGGCCTTTATCCAGCTGGTTCACGTGGGCAAAAAACATGTAAGGAGTATGTATCAAATTCGTGACCGTATCAGGGCTGGTTTTGATTAACAAATGTACACGGACAGGTCTCAGCGTCGTGCCCTCTTGCGTCTCCAGTCCGTATTGAGCCACAAAAGGTCCCAGACAACAATACGGAGGATCGGCAAAAGAGGAAAAAAAACCCGAGCCTGATCGACTAAAAGACCCCCCTGCTCACCGCGTTGTGAAGACTTTTCACACAATGCACATACACACACACACACCCGCACTCCCCTTGCGCTCGATTCCGTCATCCCCTGTCAACCAGCTAGGGGAAAAACTGCTTTTCGACATCACGCAACACCTATGCACAACCCTTCAAAGAGTTGCATTGTCTCTTGAATCCCCAACTCTCGCTTCGCCCGGTTCGTTTTCGTTTGATAAGATAGGAAGGGAAGGGAAGGAGAGAAGGTATCTAGTGGTGGGCCTCCTCCTCCTCCTCCTCGACGAGCCAGTCCTCGACGACGGCGGCGGACTGGGCGCCGGCGGCACCGGCCTCCTGGCCCTCGACCTCGACGGCCATGCTCTCGTACTCCTTGAGGCTGCTGGCGAGGTCGGCCTCCTCGGGGGACTTGGGGGTCTTGGGCAGGCTGAAGGTGGAGACGTGGCCCTGGGCGTCGGACTCCTTGACGGCGGGGGTCTTGTAGGCCTTGAGCTCCTTGAGGTAGAGCTCCTGGACGAAGTCGGCTGTGGGGGTGGGGAGAGAGATGATGTTAGCGGTTTGAACTGCACGTGGAGTACTCCTAGCTTGAAGACATGGCAGTTGCTCGGAGATGATCAATGTGAATAAAGCCGAGAAGTGATGGCGAGGTGTTGGAAGTCGTAGGCGGGTGCTGGTGGTGATGATGTTGACCGGGTTTTGGCGTCAGATCGGATTCATCGATTGCGATAGCCCCGTATCAATTGAAGATGTAGCCGACACAAGTCTTGCTTCCCTCCATGATGATATCCTCTTGGTCGTATTCGTCGTGCAGGTTGTTGTTGCGCCGATTGATCGATGCTTCGAGTCCATCTTCCTTCCTCCGGCCGACCGCGGATCCATCGTACTACAAATCTCCGAGCAACTGAAAAGGGAAATAAGCGATCATGCGTACCTCTGCGGGAGACGGTCGGGGCAATGAAGCCTCTCATCTGAACGGTAGAAGGGCGCGCCAGGCGGGCGACGGCCGAGACGGCCTTGCGAGTGCTCTGCATGTCGCGAAGAATTGTCAGTCAGGATATTTCGAGAGTTGGCCGTTCGGCCCTCGCTCCACCCGTCCGCAAAAGCGGCGGCTCGGGTGAGTCTGGGGCGACAGCACTGAGAAAAAACACTCCGGCTCAATCGACAGGGACAAAACGTACCGCAGCTCGAGATACGGAGAAGAGCATTTTTGACGAGATGTGATGGTGTCTCAATTGGGAATCACCAAGGGGGGGAGGAGATTTGGTCGTCGGTCGTCGGGGGGGTTGGAGTGGAGGAGATGGTTCTTTTTTGGGGGGAAGGGTTTGAATGATTCTGGCTTGAGAGGTTTTTCGAGCCGGGTCGGCTAGATCGGTCAGTGCATCATCGCACGCACCAGCAGACACCACCACACCCACCAGACCAGAGCTTTGACTTGTTAGCCGCGACCTGCCCCGTGCGTTTTTCGTGTCTGGAGCCTCCAGCCCAAATCACGTGCACGTTTTATCACTTTATCGCAACTGGCCGCTCTAACCAAGACCGCCAAGTGCCTCTCCTCCTCTGCTCAGCTGCACACCCAGAACCAACCCCGGATCTGTGCTTTCACTACGCACTGAGATCTTCCAACCTGCAACTCTTGTCTCTTTTGCGAAAAAATGGGACAATGCGAGACTTGTGGTGGTAGGGGAAGTGTGAAGGGCATCAGATGCCCTACTTGTGGTGGGAAAGACGAAGGTTAAGCACTCCAGCTTTGTAAGTACCAATTGCCTAGGAGGCCTGACACGTCACTTATGATGGAAGAACATCGCAATGAAAGCGAAGGGGTTTCCATTGATGGCGCAATCTATCTCGAGTTCCTTTTCCCCTGTTACTGCTGTTCTTTAATGTGAGAAGCAAGTTTTGACCGGCTTGGCTCGGAGCTCATTATCACGAGGGCTGTCATCTAATGTAATAAGCCCGTGGATTCACTCCTTTTACTGTTCTTCCACTCAAGGGTATCTCTTCTCAAAACAAAGACCTATTGATGGTGGACTTTCCTATATCAATTGGGAATATACATCATGCGAGAAATCACACCTCTCCCCCAAAACGCCGCATTCTATCTTTCAGTTGTGCTGATCAGGACATGAAGTCCGTGATCGGATCATCCTCTCTATACAGCGAGAGACATATCCTATTTTCCTGTTTCCTCTATGTTCATTATCAGCTCTCCTTTGATCGTCCACTCTATCGGCGCCACTGCCGAACATACCAAAAGACCGTTGAGCTCCATTGTTCAGAATACCTTTTTCACAACATTACGGGTAGGGCCGCCTCGGGGTATGGGTTGCTGCGCTGTCCCGCGAGGATGAATTCCTCAGCTCCTTGTTCTGGGCGGGGGCCTTCCTCTTGCGGATCGAGGCGAACGACTTGCCTCCGGCGTAGATGAGGAAGATGACTCCTGCAACTACCGAGTAGGCGATGATGAGGTTGTTCGAAGCCGACGCCAGCTGCAGACCCAGACCACCGTTGACGACCCCGATGATCAAGAGACTGCGTCCCCACCAGATGTGGAAGTGGCTGACCAGGCCCCGGGCCTGGTGCTTGACGTAGTGGCGGTGGTGCCAGAAACCCATGAACGGCTGGATGGCCATCAGGCAGACAACCACCGTGCCGAGGATCGTGTGGTTCTGGTCGAAGAGCTGTTTTTTGCGGTCCGTCAGTACTTGCAACATCCAACTGTCAAATCGTGGGGTCTGGAAAACAAGACACTTACCATGCTTCTCTGCTTGGCACAGACCACACCGAGACCGAAGCCGGCCCACATGAGGAGAAAGGAGATGAACTGCCAGGCGGCATGGACGGCCCAGTTGCCCATCAGCGGCATGAGCAGCGAGCCGAGCGGGTAGAGAACGACCATGACAAGGGCCATGATGACGCCGTGCGCGGTCAGCACGGCCTGGCTAGGCTTGCTTCCGACGACGGTGACACCGCCACCCCCGGAGTTGCCCGAATCAGGCGATCCAGTGCCAGTGCCAGAACCGGAGCCGGTGCCGGTCCCAGAGCCTGATCCACCGCCGCCCGAGGTGCTCCCGCCGGCGACGAACGGGTTGGCGTCCGCGCCGATGACAGCCTTGGTCAGGTCGAGCTTGAAGACCGTCGTGTCGTCGTGGACCGAGATGGCGGCGCCCGCGTCGGCGCTGGCGAGCGAGCCGCCCTTCTTCCAGGCCCCGATCCAGCCGGAGCTCGTGCTCGACGGCGACATGGACCCGCCGCCGGACCAGGCCTGGCAGTTGGCGCACGCGACGTTGGCGACCATCATGCTGCTGCCGCTGCCGCCACTGCCGCCGCCCGCCACCACGCCGCTGCCGGCGAGCAGCGTCAGCTTGGCGCCCGTCGCGCTCGCGTCCACGCGGGGCATGACGTGGTTGGCGCCGGCGCGCGGCGACACGGTCACGTTGCCCCGGCCGTCCTGGTACATGACGAACATGTTGGAGCCGGCCATGCGCGAGCCCGTGCCCAGCGCGACCCACTCGTAGCTCGCGGGCGCGCTGATCTGGAAGTAGATGTTGCCCGAGCCGCTGGACGAGGTCGAGCCCGGCACGCCGACGGTGTAGCAGACGTCCTGCGCGTCGCCGGCGCAGTGCTTGGTGGTGTCTGCCGTGACGCCCGTGGCGGTTGCTGGCGGTTCCTTTTGTCAGCTTGCCCGGGTTCCTCTCCTACAAAGGCCGCAAGTGAGCAATGGGTTCTTACCTAGCAGGGCGGCGGCAAGAGCCGTTTTCCTGGCAACGAGACCCATGTTTCTTCTGTGACTCTCTCGGAACTCCCTTCCTGGGTTGAGCAATTCGTGGTAAGAAGGGGAACCCGGGGGGAAGTGGTGCTCCAACAATATAATGAATTGTTGAATCTATCACAAGATCAACAAGACAACAAAAGGGCCAACGCACTAAATGCCTGGTTGGGAGCCCTTCGGACAATGTTTGGGGAAGAAAAGAGGCTGAGAGACTATTCCTGGTAAGTGGCTGGCCGGACTGGGGATCATGCAGCACTTTTGAACGGAGTGTGTCAACAAAGGCAAAGGCCTACTACCTCGTAGGTCAGATCTGGCCATTCTACGGGATCTGAGAAGGGGGGGTGTGTGTGGGAGACGTCAGATTTAATACTTTCGTTGTGCAAGGCTCACTCAAACGCTCACCCTTCCGGCTGGCATGTAATTGCGTACCCTCGATAAGAGAACATAGCAATTGGGGTCCGGGGGGTGTCAGTCCCCGATGCGATGGGATGTGTGTACCTCGATCCCTCCTGTACAGCCCTGCCAGCCCGTCCGTTGTCAGGATGCCAAATAAGTGCGATCTAAGAGGCCCGAGGCGGTCTCATCCAAGACATGGTTCGGCTTGGCACAGAAGTATAATCGCCCTGCATGTTCTGCAGTGGGCAGCGCAGGATTACGTCGTGCGGCCCCCTCTAGTGAGATTAAACTCGGGTTTGGGGGGGTGAGGACAAGCACCATTCCCCCATGTGTCGTGTTCAGTGACAAGTCTGACATGGTACGGAGTACACGGCGTGTGGTGGCAGAATGGCGCCAAGAGAGAGAGAGAGAGAGAGAGAGAGAGAGAAAGAGGCCGCCTCGGAGCAATTGATTCCTCCATCCAGAGACCCGTTCTGGCTCGTCTCGACGGTCGTCGTGGGGGCGATCGACGGCGTCGTCCCAAACGGGCAAGATGACAAGCGCGACTAACGAGATTTCGTCGACATCAGAACAAGCGGTTTCAGAAAGAAAGAGAAGAAAAAGACAAAGAACAACCATCTCTGCACAGCCCCCCCCCTCCTTGCCAACCGGCCGTTGTTGTGTTATCGACGATCCCAGGGCGCTTGGCATACGACAGGCGGTGCATCCGTGTGTGTCCTGGTGCCGCGCCATGGGTGCCTTTCTGCAAGCAATCAATTGGATTGATCTCTCCTCTTCCCCGGCACTTACGGAATACGGCCCTGGTTAGTTAGTCCACTTGTACTTGTAGATTCCCAAGGGTATGTCGTTTTTTGGCTCCTCCCCTGCATGCGGCGCGGGCAACCACCAGCTTGGAATTGGGTTGTAATGCCCCGTTTCATGTGTGCGACTTATACTTAGTAAGGACTTCCCTGAAAATAGCAGCCCCGAACGTTTGCTGTTGGTCAGACGGGCGGTGATCTATCTCTTCGATGTGATGACGAACCCCAACGGCCGATGATAAAGTGGCCATTGCAACACGGGACATGGAATGGGCGCCCATGTTGTCATCAAACTATTGTACAGACTGCCGAATTGGGTACGTGGAATCTGAGATCTCGAACTTTGGCGTCTGTTTTTTCTGGGGACCTCCTCCCCCAACTCCGGTAGTTGGACGCGCTATCTCAGAGGTTAGCTGGGCGCTAATCTGGAGAAGCTTAAAGGAGGAGACAGCGCCGGAGCAGCTCCAGAGCCGTAGTAGTTCAGGTAGGTACTGTTCTTTTACCCCAGGGAACCTCCGTCAGTGCCGATCACCACGCCCGGTACGAGATCGATATGGGTAGCGTTTTTTGCTGCTGCTGTCTTGGCTGTCTTTCCCCAATTCCCGTTCTAACCCCCCCATGTGGCTCGAATGAAATGTACGACATGTGTCCTGCCGGCGATCAATACCGAGTTACCTTACGCAAGTTTCGTGGTCTGTCTGGGGGGGAGATGGGGCCAGCCCTGGGCGGTGAACGATGAAGCATCCTCAAAGCTCGCCAAGGCTGCCCAGACATCAATGCAGTGCCAGCGCTACATCACAATGCCCTCATCTTTTTTTTTTCGTGTGATATTACAAGTAGAAGCAAGGAATGGGGATGCAAATGGCCAAGAGCCAAGACGTGTACACGCAATCACTTTGTTATCTTTGCCTTTCCCAGGGACGTATCGACACAGCCCGTGCCCAGGACGGGTATGCAGATGCTTTGCCCGCGGCTCGCAGAACGGAAGATACCAACTAACTAACTATGAACTACCTACCTAACTACCTGGTACATTCCTCCGGGAATCGAGTTTTAGTTAGTTTCGTTAGTACCGGTAGGGCAAGGGAAAAGAGAAGCTCTCTGCGCCAGGCAGCAGCCAAGCCGTTCGAGTTCGAGTGAGTGCCCGCGTTAGTCAGTGTTGACAGAGCATGCCCTGTCACTTCCCAACCCCCGTAACGGTGCGCCGAGCCTTTCCATCTCTCCTCCTCAACCCCGAGACAAAGACAAGCCGGACCGACGATCAGTTACCTGGGCCTGTTTCTCTTTTTGTCTCTCTCTGCCAATCTCGGCCTATGTATTTCGCAGCAACTATTGCAGCTGACACGCGTTCCGCGCTGTCTCATTTGCCCCTGCGGGCATGTCTTGGCGAGAAAGAAGATAAATCTGATGACGATGGTTGGGCCCCGTCGTACATACAGGGGGACTGACTGCCGACTTCAATACCGGACTGCCCGCCTCGGGCAGCTCAAGGAGCGACGCAATACCGAACTGGATCCACCGCCTGCCTGCCCGCAAACAAACAAACTGTAGCCCGACTGTCAGGTTAAGATTTAACTCGAGACAGTACCTAGAAGGCAGAGCAGGGATCAGAGCAATGTTCTGCGGAAGTTGCCATGACCCACGGGATTCCAGAACCTGGACATTAGGTACGTTACCCGACACAAAGAGGGACCCGAGGCAAAAGCCCCAACAACTCATCCGTCGGAGACAGTTGGAAAGCAGTCTGATTGAGGCACCCCGTTTCGCGATCCTACTTGCTTTACTACAAGTACTTGTAAACACAGCCTCAATCCCTTGACATCAGCACCCCACGTGGCACTGAACCGGCTCGACTGGGTCTCTTTATAGTGGCTGACTGGAGCCGCGATAGCTTGCTTTATAGCGTCACTTTTGCCAACGACATCTGCCCGGTTCGGCGCAACAATTGAGCCGCACGCGTCAAAGTCGACAGTTCATGATCCATCCCATAAAGATACCTGTTGGCATAATTTATCCGTCTATGTCTTTCTACGACGTATGAGCCCGTGTGTTACTTGTACATCAGGAATGCTAAGCTTTTGCGCTCTAGAGTCTGTGGCCCCCCCCTATGCTGCCAAAAGCAGATAACGCTCCGTACCCATGATACGATCAATAGGACGTGATGACGAGTAGGTCTAGCGTGGGTGCTGAAGGCACTTGCCCGACAGCTTGAACCGGAATTGAAGGTCATAAGGAATTTCAACAGCTCGCGACTCCCATGCATCTCCAAATGCCCATCCTTCCAGCCCTCACACCCGCACTGCATTGCCACGACTCGAACCCTAGACCGCCGTAGCAAAGCGGAAGCCATCGCTCTCGAGAAGGCTGTTGGAGGCGACGAAGCTGAACCCGCCAAACAGCTCGTCCTTAGCGCCGCTGTCCATGGCAGAAACGCCGCTCCACAGGTCGTCCCTCGCCGAGGTCACCACGGGGCTGAGCGACAGCTCGGTGAACTCGGGCGCGAAGTTCTCGGCCAGCTCCGGGTCGGTGATCATGGGCTGGATCGGCGGCTCGACCTCCCGGGCCGCCATCTTCTTCCAGTCGACCTTGCGGAAGAAGCGGTGCTTCTTGATGATCTCCAGGTCCCTCGGCATGTTGGCCCCGAGGCGCTTCTTGGGGTCCTTCTTCAGCAGGCGCGTCAGGAGGTCCTTGGCGTCGGGGCCGAGGAAGTACGGCATCACCAGCTTCTGCTTCAGGATGTTCTCCTGGATCTTGGCGCGGTTGCCGCCCCGGAAAGGCGGGTTCCCCGTCATCAGGTCGTAGCCCAGGGCCCCGAGCGACCACCAGTCGACCGCCTTGCCGTACTTCTGTCCCTGGATGACCTCGGGAGCCATGTACTCGACGGTCCCAAGCATCGAGTTGCACGAGTCGGAAGAGTCGATGGCAACCTTGGAGAGGCCAAAGTCGGTGAGCAGCAGATGGCCCTCCGCATCAAGCAGGCAATTCTCAGGCTTGAGATCACGGTAGACCACACCGAGGGTATCGTGCAGGTGAGACAAGGCGAGAATCATCTCGGCCATGTAGAAGGCAGCCGTAGGCTCGGAAAACATCTTCTCCGTGCTGAGGTGAGTGAATAGCTCGCCGCCCTGGCCGTATTCCAGGATGAGGTACAGCTTCTCCTGGTCCTGGAAAGCGTAGAATAGCTTGACCACGAAGGGATGCCTATTCACCGACTCGAGAATTTGACGTTCCGTCTTGGTCTGCTCGACGAGCTTCTTTTGCACCACGAGCGAAGCCTTCTTAAACTGCTTCTGCGCGTAGAGCCTGCCCGTTCGGTGCTGCTTGACCAGGAGCACAGTGCCATACGTGCCCTTGCCCAGGCATCGGAGGGGCTCAAAATCGTCGGCTGTCATCTTGCGTGACTGGCGAACGAGTCCGCCCTCGACTGCATCGGCTAGCAGAGTCCCACCCACACCCAAGCCACGGTCTCGGACACTCTCACTCACGAAATCGTTCTCCAGGTTGATCTCGTAGTGAGTTGTAGCCTCAGAACTAGTGTCATCACCACTAGTGTTGCTGCTGGCCGCCCGACCCCGGCTGCTGGCCGCATTGCTGGTGATGGTGCTCGCGCGGCTGTCGTTGGGAACCTGGCCCGAATGCGATGCAACCGACTGGCGACTATCGACACGGGTCATGGAACTGGCCCTGGAGGAAGAGGCAGTGTCCAGACTGAGAGGGTCCAGCTGCAGACGTAGCTTGGCAATGCCACTCACGCCGGCGGGGGACGGGGCGGCTTTGAGGACCGGGCTGCAATTGGCGCTCACGACGTCGTCAAGAATAGTAGGTCGCTTCTTGCGGCCTCGACGGGCGCTCTGGTGATGGGGTGAAGGTGTAGCGGGAACGCCGTGGTCGCTATCCTCGTCGCCGGAAGTGACGGGAGTCCCCTGGAACCCGCGCACGGTGGTGCGTGCGGTGATCGCTGCGTTTATCATGGTGTGGGTGTTGAGTGATTATGTCGGTATTAAATTACGACTTCATGTGTGGTAAGATGCGCGAACGGAGGCTGCGTTCAACGGCTTGGATGGCTTCTTTTCTCAATCTGGCGGAGGACCGAGCCTCTCGCCGCACGACGAAGCGAGTCGTTCAAGGCTCGCCGCGTCGTCGCTGAGCGTCACAGCGGATCTCAGACAGGGAATCTCGTAGGTGTCGCTTGGGGCCGGATACACGCATCTGGTACTTGAAGAACGAGTGGGAGACGAGGTCGATTGGGTTCATATGCATTTGTGCCAGGATGAGGATGTTGGTAGGTTTCGGTATATCAACGGAGTGCGCAGTCGTCGTGCGTTTAGCGGTGATCTGAGAAAAGGTTCAACCTTTACGTGAGAAAGGGAGAAAGGAGGAGGGAAATGCTCTCACGAAGGAAACTTGGCTGGCTGGGCGGTGCAGGCTTAAAAAAGTAAAAAACCTTTCTCATTGGGCCTTGACTGCCTTGGCGCCCACCTCCGTACTTTTTTTCTCGGGCACCTCCACACCACTTTCATCATCAGCCCACAGCCTGTCACTAGCCCTGGGCGCGCGCCCTGGAAAGAAAAGTTTAGCGAGCCTGTGGTAACCTCGAGCGCTGAGATTGGTCCCCTGTCCGAAAGCGTCAGCGCCCTCAGGCCCCCCGTTAGTGGTTGCTAAGCGTCGATCATGCATCCGCTGAACTGAGTCGGGTAAGTCTGGATCGGGACAATGCGGGGGAAATGTACGGCTCTGTGATTCGCGAACCCGCAAAATACCACGCTGCCCGCATGGTTCACGCTTAATTACCATGTGCAAATTCATCTGTGTCCCGTCCGTCTCTCATTCCTGAGCAGATTGACGATAATTAGAAATCCTTCTTATACCTTTTCTTTTCTTCTCATGTTTGGCATCCTGGTTAGTATTGGACGCCATTTCACGATACTAAGTATGGAAGATCAAACCGTAAATCGCTAGCCGGGGTTGCAAAGTTGAAGGGTATCATCAGGTCTATTCCTCATACTATACACTACTCGTAGCACAATCCTTAGAACGGCTCACCGTCATCACGGCCCCAGAGCTTGACAGTCTTGTCGTGACCACCGCTGACAATCCACCTGCCGTCACGACTCACATCGACACTGCTGACTGGGGCGGTGTGGCCACTCAGAGACTGGACCAGCGACCAGTCATCCGCCGAGTAAATGTTGACCTTCTGGTCAAACCCACTCGACACGAAGAATGTCGACGCCTTTTTCGGTTGCTGTACTCCCTTGTCGTCCACGCCGGGCGCCGTGCCCAGGAGAGGGTCGTCGAGCCCCTTGTACCATCTCAGGTCTGATACGGTGCTGCTATGTGCACCAACACCACCGCCGCGCTGGACCTTCCGGACATCCCAGCACTTGACCCAACCATCTGCCGACCCACTCAGAACTCGGTGCCCATCAGAGCCCCAATCCAAGGCGTAAATCGGTTTGATGTGTCCGTCCATGTGCCCGTCAAGGATCATGACAGTCCGCCCTGTGCGTAGATCCCAGATCCGCCCGATGCTGTCCGTCCCGGCGCTAGCAAGCAACGCGCCGTCCGTATTGAAGCTGACAGCGTAAACACCGCGGGAATGGCCCTCTTGCAACAAGAGCTCAGAGGTTGTCTCCACGTCCCAAAGCCTCCACGACGTGTCATCGGAGGCCGAGGCAAGGTATTTGCCAGAGGGGTGGAATTCCACCCGGCAAACTCGCTGGCTGTGGCCCGAAAGAGTTGATAGCGGGGTTTCCTGGGTGAGAGACCATAGATGAATATTGCCCTCCGCACCTCCAGAGGCCAGGTTTACAGCCTCGGAGGAGACATTGGAGTCTGGCAAGGTTGACCCTGGAAACCAGGAGATGCCACTGATCTTTTGGGTGTGGCCGCGGAACGTCTTGATCGTCTCCAGGTTGGGTACCCCGACCAGGGACAAGGTGCCTCCAAAGTTCCCTACCGCCACCATCTCGCCATTGGGCGAGATCCTCGTCATACTGATGTTGCGTTCGCCTATCGGCTGACTGGCCTGCAGCTCGAACCCCTGTAGTCGTTCCTTGATGTGTTTCCGGAATTTGACGTGTGTTCGCAAGGGAATCTTCGACTCGGCCTTTTGGAACGAGACCCTTTGCTTCGCCCGCGGCAGGGAGTATTTCGCGATGTCTATCCGTGCCTCAAGCAGTTGCTGGCCGCCGGTTGTGTAGAATTCCTCCTCCTGCTCCTCCTGTTCCTCCGCCTCTCCTGCATCCTCCATGTCAACGTCTGGCTTCTCGAGGGTGCCTTGCTCTGCCTGGACCGTAAGCAGCTCGCGCAATCGAGAGCGTCGGTCTGCGACATCTTCGCCAAACAGCGTGATCGGCTCCCCGAGTTCTCGTAGCTTGGCGCGAACTTTGCCATCGTCTGTTGGAACAATGATAGAAGCTGCCAAGCGCTTGCGTTCGAACTGCGCGAGTATCGCCGACGCCTTTTCCGGAGCAACGCCTGTGGCCGTAGAAGGGATGTCATAGTCACGGTCGGTGGCTAGGGGCTCTCATCAGTGATCTGCTGCAAAAGACGGGGTGCTCTGAACTTACGAAGATCTGCTAGATCGATACCCCTGTCCTGTAGAATAGAAGGAGGTGCTAGGTTAGAAGCTGTCCTTTTGAGCTGCCCTGAAGCCTCGGGGAGGTGATGTTGGGGAGGAAGCCTTACCTCGGATTCAGCCTCCTCCACGTACGCCTGACGCGACGGGTGCATCATCTTGGCGATTTATGGCAGAAAAGCCTGATATGATGGCCGGGACTTCTGGCAGAGCTTACGAAGAAGATGCGAAAGGATTGTAAGCTGGCTGTCGTTAGTGAAGATATATGTTGTCGCATACAATCTAGAGCTTTATGCGACCTAAGCTTTTTTGTTTGAGGCAGTCGAAGATGAGGATATAAATGGCCTAGCGCCTCCAAGTACTGGCTCAGATTTCTCCCTCGAAAACCCCCGGTCTAGCGACACGAGAATACTCGGAAAAGAGAGAAAACTTATGACCGCACCAAGCCAATCAGGACAAGAGGGAGATGCACAAAGGGCCAAAGGGCGTTCCAGATGGCCCCACGCATTCCGTTTGCTCACTCCATGGCTGATAGAATCGATAACGACCAAGGAATAAATTCACCCCAGATTTGCCCACCCCTGCGCTCAGCCCGGCCGTGTTTCTCAAAGGCGGCGCTACCGCTCAGAGCCCATCAAATGCGCATCACATATTCTTTGTCACCCTGACAGATATTTGGCGAGACTATACTATCGTTACTCCCTCCGGCCCCTTCTGTCGCTTTCACCGAACCCTGGATGGTCTGCAGAGATGGCGAGCATCGACAAGTATCGCCCGGCCCGGGAAGGCTATCAGCCTCCATCAATACCTTCCAGACCCCCGCAGCGCGATGACCGCCAGTCCAGATCGCCGTCACGGCGGCGCGACGTGCCCCCGGCAGTCCCCTCCCCTCCTTCCCTCAGCTCAAGAACATCGCCACCGAGACCGCAGTCGAGAAGGAATCCTCCCTCACCGGCGCCATCTGCGCCGCGGACACCCGCGCGGACACCGGCCAGTCAATGGCTCTACACTCCAGACGAGGTGCTCAGCTCCCCGAGCATCATCGATGGGCTCTCGCCGGCAGAGGAGAAGATCAGAAGGGCAAAGGGTGTTAACTTCATCTACCAAGCCGGCATCATCATCGAGCCGCATGCCCTCCCTTCTGTCACCCTCTTCGTTGCTAGCGTCTTCTTCCACCGGTTCTACATGCGCTACAGTATGGTGGAGGAGAAGGGGGGCATACATCACTACGTAAGGACTGCGCCTCCTTGCCAATAAGTTCGCGAGTATCATGCGCTGACCCTGTGATCAAATCCAGAATATTGCTGCCACCGCCCTGTTTCTCGCAAACAAGACCGAGGAGAACTGCTTCAAGACGAAAAACATCATCATCGCTGTCGCAAAGGTAGCGCAGAAGAACCCGAAGTTGATCATCGACGAGCAGAGCAAAGAGTATTGGCGATGGCGTGACAGCATCCTCATGTACGAGGAGCTGATGCTCGAGGTCCTCACCTTCGATCTCATGGTCACGAATCCCTACGAGCAGCTGTGGAATCAGCTCAATAGGCTGAACCTGCTGAACTCCAAGCGCATCAGGGCCGCCGGGTGGACTTTCTGCAACGATGCGGCCCTGACCGTACTGCCGCTCCTCATGGACGCCCGGGACATCGCCATCGCCTCCATATTCTTCGCCAGCACGCTGACCGGCGAAAAGATCGCCGACTCGGGCGACGAGCCATGGTGGAAGTTCCTCCGCGCCGACGAGGATAAGGTCGCCCGCGCGATCGACGTGATGGAGGCATTCTACATCGAGAACCCGCTTAAGAAACAGAACACGAGCTACCAAGGGTCGCCCAAGTTCAGCCTGGAGGACACCAGGAGACGCGGCGACGTGAGCCAGACGGACGCGGGCTCGAGTAACAACGGCACGCCTCTACCCAGCAACGACAGGGGCACCGCCAGCCCGGTGGAGTCCGGGAGGAGGCCGAGAGACGGCGATAAGGACTCCGACGCTCCGGCCTCCCAGTTCGACCCGGACATGCTGCAGCAGAGCCAGGGGGACTCGGACGTGGCGCTTAAGGTCGCCGCCAACGATCTGGATCACCACCGGGGCAGGCCCAACGGTAAGGCCGCCATGCTGTCGCCCGGCGTTAAGCGCAAGAGCGTCGAGCCAGACTCTGACGACGCCGAAAGGCACCAGAAGCGCAGCCGCCGGCAGTCCGAGTCTGACGAGGGAGAAGTGAGGGACGACGACTAGTGGGAAAGTATGTTCCAGGCGTTTTCTCGTTATTAAAGTCTCTTGGTCGCGGCCGCCGTCGCTTTCAAGATGTCAAGGATGTCGGTGTATTTGAGGAGTTGGAGTTTTAACTGCGGACATGATGGTTCACAGAGAGCATCAATATGGGGACGGTTCCGATTACCCTTTCCCCTTTTGCAGTAGGATCAGTTCAAAGAGCTTTGGCTCAGTTCATATGATGGAATCACGGTGGGAGGAATAGACCTATCAGGTCACAGTAGATTCTCACAGGACGAGAGCCTGTTTCAAGGTCGTGATTGAGAGAGGTTTGGGCGAGACCCTACCTCATCAGCGAGTCACATGTGTACGATTATCCTACACAGCGCATTGTCAGGGGCGAATGCATACATACATACCCGAGGGTCACTCGCCCTCAAGACAAATTAGTATTGACTTTTATGAGAGTTTTTGCATTATTCTTCGGTTTTGTGTCATGCGATCTCTTATCAGCCCTTCTCCGTGTCCTCGGGCCTGTTCCCTATCCTCCGCATGCCTTCCTTCCGGTCTGGCATTTGTATGCTCATCTTGTCGTCTAGGAAATCGATCAGGTCACACATATTCCGGCACTCGAGCATGTCGATCCTCTCCTTCTTGCTGAGCAGCGAGCGCTTGTCGGAGCCCATGCCCGGGCCGCACATCTCCGTCAGGTGGTGCAGCACCAGCTTCAGGTGCAGCGGCGCCCTGGCCGCCTTGTTCATGAACAGCTCGACGGCTTCCCAGGGGCATGTGTCGTGGCCGGCATACAGGGCCGGGTTGGCTAGGATGGCGCGTGCAGACATCAGGCCTGCTAGCTTGGGGAGGTGCGGGAGGACCGGAGGGGTTGTTGCTGGCGGCGGTGTCTGATGCTTCCAGGGGATGGGCTCGTCTGGAAGCTCTTCAAGTTTCGGTGTAGCATGGCCATTGGTCGGCGGTTCCCACGCTCTGACGAGTCCTGCTGACCCGTCCTTGCTGCGGTTCAAAAGCGGCGATGTGTAGGGCAGTGTGTTCAGCGTAAACACATCGCCGGACACGAGAATCGGCACCCGGTCTCCATACTTGGAGGTTAGCAGCTCCAGCGCCTCAACGCTGATGGCTTCTCGCGAAGGCGTGTACCTCGTACGAGGGTGAATCGTGAGAAAATCGATTTGCCGTTGTTGGTCATGCCCTAGCACGGTATCGATAAAGTCTATCGTTTTCCTATACGAGAGAGTAAATAAGCACTCACTTCGAGCCAGACAAACAGGGCTCAGAAAAAGACGGCCTACTCACCTGAGGTCTTTGTGCACCCGTATCTTGACACTGACGCTCCTGCCCTTGTCGCTGTGCATGTCGGCCTCCATTCCCACGTCCCACCCGTCTTCGCGCAGGCGCCGCCTCGCCTCGACGACCATGTCTCGCACCAGCTCCCGCTGCTCCATGAGCGCCGCTCCCAGCGTCTCCGCGCACGCCCACCCCTGGGGGCAGCCGCAGTTCAGGTCGACGCCGCTCACGAAGGGCGCGGC
The DNA here is from genome assembly GCF_004353045.1 of Thyridium curvatum. NCBI lineage: Eukaryota > Fungi > Ascomycota > Sordariomycetes > Thyridiales > Thyridiaceae > Thyridium > Thyridium curvatum. Next base: position 436,982 of record NW_022156771.1, on the reverse strand, counting down.
CAGCGAGGACGCCCGGGCGAACTCGAGCGGCCGGTTGGCGCCAAACTGCACAATGGTAGGCGGCTGGGGTCCCGAGGTCGACAGGGTGAGATCTGTTTTTCGGTATCACGACATTCACATGGTCAGCGATACTTGGGCCTCCTTGCCTCGTGTGGCTTTTGTATGGGTCTGGACTGCGGGGACGGGCGGCTCGTATGCATGCTTACCACTGTCGCGGGCGAATTGGTTCCGGTTGAACTCCTTGGCGAGAATCATCGGAGTCCAGCAGAGGTCGGTCCCATACTCGTAGGCCGTTTGACGAAAAGCAAGCTGAGGGAGGCCAAGTGGCACAAGAAAGTCAGTCCCATGTACAATGAAATTGTAAGAAAGAAATGGGCGATATACCTTGCTATACCGAACCATGGGTGCCGAGGCATAGACAAACTTGCCCTGCTTCTTTGCCAGATCGAAGATCTTTAGGGGACTAAATAACCGGTCAGACAAAATAACCCATCTTTAAGAAGTCTTTTTTCCGACACTTCGTCCTGAGATATGAAAGAGATTGTCGAAGACTTGGCGGGGAATCTCTGCGAGGACTGCCAGGTTTTGGATGAACATACTGAACGGTTTGGAAATCCATGGCGTACAATGACCCCTTCCTGAACTCTAGTTCTTTTGGTTATGGTATCGGGACCATCATGTATGAGATGCTTCAACATGGACTCTCAACACGAGTCTGTGTGTGAAATTCAACCTTGGGATCTCACTTGTGAGTCTTATCGATCTAGGTGGGTCTCCGTCGACCTTTAAGGTATTTTATGAGGGTATGATTGGCTACAAATCTTGGCCGCCTTCCGCTTTTGGGTGTGTGGCTAGGTACGCCTGTCCATTGTCAAAATCAACCTCAATTTCTCCCTCTTCGCATCCCTATCCAACCTGAACCCCCGGACCCCTCAGCAATGCGTCCCAAAAAGAAAAGGTTTTCCCAAAAAGCATGACCAGAAGTAAGAGGAGCTATCTAGGCATAGGTCTCCTTGGGGCAAGGCGGCGGTGTAAAGGTCGGCCACGGCTTGCAGTTCGGGAAGCATCTGTTGTGTCGACAAGTGTCAGCCATGGATCAGCTCACCAGCGGCACATTCAAAACGGCCCCGTTCGCATCAGTAGGTACACGGGCGAGCTCAGCTACACTGGTGACCTGCATGTCTCATGCAACCTTCCCCCGCAGCGAGAGTGGTCCGGTCTTTCATATGCTGTGCTCAGCCCTGTGGTACGCAAGACGTTTCAGCCGCTTCCGACCTCTCGGCGTCGTCTTGGGCCGTGACTGGCCACATTCCGCTCCGGCTCTGCCCGGTCATTCAGACTGCAGCAGATTGCGGCTCCTCATTCGAAGTTGCATCGTCGGTGGAGAATCAAATCAAAAGAAAATAGACGCGAAATCTCGTGTTCTCAGACTTACCCTCCATAGGTCTGGCCGCATGCATTGATGCTGTCAACGCAGACCGTGTCGGTCGCCGTGCAGCTCGTCGTCTCCGGCGGTGGGGTGACTACTGGCGGCGTCGTGGTCGTTGTGAGAGTACATGGCGGCGGTGTGAAGGTCGGCCACGGCTTGCAGTCAGGGAAACATCTGCAGTTGCTGCATTAGCTTTTTCTTTTTCTTCTCGGTCAACCCAATGGGACTTGAGCGGCAGGCCCTTACCCTCCGTACCACTGGCCGCACTCGTTGACATAGTCGGCACAGACTGTCCTGGTCGAGCAGTCATCCGTCGTCGTCGGGCTTGGCGTGGTCTTTGGCTTCTTGGTCCTGCTCTTCTTGGTCTTGCTGGTCTTCGTGCACGGCGGCGGCGTAAACGTGGGCCATGGCTTGCAGTCAGGGAAGCATCTGGGCCTTTTGTTAGCTTCCGCTTGACCCCAAGACTGGCCTGACGGCAGGCAAGACTTACCCTCCATACATCTGGCCACACTCGTTGACGTAGTCAGCGCAGACCGTTCTGGTCGAGCAATCGTCGGTCACCGGAGTCGGCGTGCTCGGGGTCGCTGTCGACGTGGAAGTGCAAGGCGGTGGCGTGAACGTGGGCCATGGCTTGCAGTCAGGGAAGCACCTATCGTCCTTGTGTCAACATACACGATCTGCCCAAAAAGCCTGGGAAAAGAAAGAGACTTACCCCCCGTACATCTGGCCGCAGTCGTTGATGTAGTCTGCGCAGACAGTCCTAGTGGAGCAGTCATCGCTAGACGCACTGCCGGGCGAGACCGTGGAGAACGTGATAGTCGACACGGTCGTGATGGGCGGCTTGTCAGTGACCGAGGGTTCGCACGGCGGTGGAGTCATTGACGGCCACGGTTTGCAGTCGGCGAAGCATCTTTTGGACTTGTCAGTCTGCGCACAGCGAGCGAGTGTTTGCTTGAAACGTAGTGGTCGAACAAGAGCCTCGTGACTGGAGAAAACACAGAGGACTTACGTTCCCCAGAGCTGTCCGCAAGAGTTGGTCATATCGGCGCAAACGGTACGGCTCTGGCAGTCATCCGACGAGCATGGCGGCGGCTTCGGTTTGGCAGCATTGTCACAGACATTGTAACATCTAACAATGTTTTTGTGTCAGTTAAGAACTATACGCCAAGGCCATTCCCCTAAGTGAGAACACAATGCAAGCCCACGTACCCTCCGTACTTGACGCCGCATTTGTTGATGGCATCAACACAGATAGTCTGCGGTTTGCAGCCATACTGCGGCTCCGCAGCGGCAACGGCAAGGAGTCCCGCAAGGGGCAAAATAACTTTCGAATTTACAATGACCATCTTGCCTGGAAACATGGAATCAACACAGTGGGTCTTTGTGTTTGAATAAACGAGCGCGGCAACACTAGCAGGCTGGTCCTTTCCCGGTACTTGGGAGATGAAGGACATCATGAGCATTTATATATACAAACTCGCTTCCAGAGATTGCGAGCCGTTCCCTCCTCCTCCTCCTCCTCCTCTTCCTCCTCCACTTGTTTGCAAGGGCTAGTGCCGTGACACGATATTCGGGTAAGCTGGCAGACCGCTCGAGTATGACCGGCAAGCCACTTCTGCGGGCAATCTAGCTCACCTGGAAGGAAGAGACAACTGACGATCAGTCCCTCGTGTCTGTCCCATGGCCTCTCGCTCTGCCAGCCACTCAGCAAGCGAGCTGCCGAGAAGCCACTGTAATACAATGGGCCAGCTTGGGCCTGCAACGCACGGTGCAGCCCTGGCAACGAATGCGCAAACGCCTCGACTAGGCAATCTAGGGCGCATCCCTGATGTTTCTTTTTACCAAATTTCCAGCACTTTGCGCAGATGCCTCCCGCAAACCTCGTATTCCTCCGCAAGCTGACCTGAGCTGTGGTTCAGGATGATGGCAGCCAAGACGGGTGTTAACGAGAAGCAGGAGGGTAAATGGTAGATCATTTCCCAGAGGTGCCCCGCGAGCAGAGCCTTGGCACCCGCCTCCCATTCCGCGGACATGCTCGATGGGGCGGATGGGGTCATCCAGGCTCACCATAGGGCTATGATTCGGGAATTGTGAAATAAACTCAAGGGGATCAGCAGCTGCTCGACCCAGAACTACCTAGTGCCATAACTGACAACGTCAGCGAGAGCTGCCCGACATATCCGGATTAAGATGCAAGTCGCGAAGGCAGTTCTGGCGGGGGCACTGGGCTAGGGACGGAAGAGGGCGCCGAGAACCAAAGCATGCAGCCGGGGAATTCCTGGTCTCCGTTCCTTGCAGTTGGCTGCAGTCAAGCTGGAAGCTTGGGGGCCAAATGGTCCGGCAGACCGGCAAGTAAGCCAGCGAGCCTCGACATAGCATCTCTTGTATCTCAAGTCTCCCATAGTAAGTCCCTTCAACGAGAGCGGTAAAGGTAGAGATCCCACGAGGCCTGCACTACGTCAACCGAGACATTTGGAATCATACAACATACGACCGAGAACGACACCAGGCGGGACAATGCAGTGTGTGTATCGTCTGGGGGCTGATGCCGACGAGACGATTTGCTTTTTTCTTACACTTGTGTGCAGGCTCTCCATCTCGAAGGAGGAAAGATATGATGTTAGTAGCTGCCCTCTTTCCTCACCGAAGTCACATTCTCGAAGGAGGTTAAAGTTTGGATAAATCACTTGCATCTTCTGGCCCTGCCGGGTCCCTTGCTTAGTTCCCGCGTGGCTGCTGTTCGAAAATAGATATTTCCCGATCACGAACGGGATTTCGCGACGTCGCCCGCAAGTGATGATCAGATAAGTTGACAGGCTCCGAAGAGAAGTACTTGGCTATCCATCAAACCCATCGATTTTAGGTAGTAGGAAAGCCCTTCTAAGTCCCAGAGCAAGTACCTACATTGTTAACAAGGAGGTAGCTCCTAACGAACTTCCGTAGACTATTCTGACTTTCGCATGGCCCGTCGGGCTGCAGATATCGTACGCATATCGACATGATGTCCCTGGTATGGCGTGGTGGGAAGCTATGCCGTCTCGAGCCGTTGGTGACCGTTTTCTATCGACCCATGCGTGGGAGGCTTGCCTGCCAAGCGGTAGTAATGCCTCTTCTCTTTTGAAACCTGGGGTTTGATTCGGGTTTGCAACCATCAGAGTTTTCGCCTTTTTATATTAGGTTGGTCGGATTTTCCAGTAATGTCTATCTTCCGTCTGCCAGGACCAGAAAGAAGGTTTATTGCTTTTCCTTGGTGGACTGCTAAATTTAGCTGGTGGAAAGAACAGCCGTTGTATTGTACATACGGTTGCATATCTTGCGGGGGCTGCGACGGGGGTCGAGGCCTGCTTGTTGCATGTCAGCTTAACTGAGATGAGCGATCGGCGGCATATTGTACAACCTTGTCTCAAGAGGATTCCAAGAGAGATGAGGACAAACAATCAGACGACGGACCATATCCACAGGGTCTAGGAGGCCGGTTCGAGAAGCGGCAAAGTCCGGATGAATACAATCGAGCTGGCTGGCTTGGCTGTAGTCTGGATATATTGGCCCTGCATTTAATTTGTGTTTCTGCGCCAGGCCACCGTGGCGTGAGGGTGCAACAATCATACTTTGGCTGCACAGCGATGCTGCTCGACGGTTCTGTAAGTCGAAGTGGTTGCCCGAGGGTGGAGAACCCAAGAAATGCATTCCCAGGTGTTTCCAAAACGAGGCAGACAGGACGAGGCAAAGACACTGTTGATCCGTGCCAGAGGCACAGTTTCCAGCCAGGTCCCTCACCCCATGTCGTACATTTCATCATACCCCCCCCAGAACTCTCTGGTGATGGGGGCACACAAGGAGATTGGACCAGCATGCAGGAAAAGGAGTAGGAGTGAAAAGATCCATCGATCACAAGCCCAGATGCTCGGGGCGAGAATTGCAAATCCATCGTAAAGGAGGGAACGAGAAGGCGTGACTCCAAAGCAGGAAAAACATTTAAAGACCACGAGGAAGCCACAACCTGCCGCACAGAGACACGGCAAGAGAGCCCCTTACCTTATGATCATCACCTTGACGATCACGACATAAGCTGATCCATTCAATTGGCATTGACCGAAGCTTGACCTTTCTCAATACTTAACAACCTCTTGCAAAGCTCCCGAGATCCATCCTCTTGTGAACTTGCAACCCTCACACATCACAAAATCGTCACAATGAAGTTTCTCACAAGTATCGCCAGCCTATCCATGGCTGCTGCCCTGGCAATCGCCAGCCCCATCGCCAAAGCCAGCGACAACCTCTACGCCCTGCGTGTATCCTCGTAAGTTGTTAGAACCACCTCCCCTCCCCTCCCCGAGAGAGAGAGATATAGGGCTCACACCCAAGACCAGAAAAGACGCCCAGCTCGACGGCAAGTACCTCTCCGTCTTTGACAACGTCGTCGGCATCTTCCCCGGCCGGCAGACGCTCTTCGTCACGGCCAGCGAGAGCAGCAAGAAGGGCTGCGTCGAGCTGCACCTGCACCCGACGGGCATCATCGACCACGCCCTGGGCCTCGTCGGCGAGGGCGTCAAGGAGCTGCACGACATCGCCAACCCGGCCTCGAGCCCCGGCGCCGACTGGACCTCGTTCGCCATGAACAGCGCCGGCGACCCGGGCGAGCCCAACCTTGGCAGCCTGTCCTACACCGCTAAGGGCGGTCGCTGGGTCGTCTTCCCGGCCAAGGCGGGCGGCGAGTGGAAGGTCACCTGGCTGGATGGTAAGTTCCCTTTTCCCCTCCCCAATTTTTCGTCCCCTTCACGACTCTGGTGGGACCCAGACACAATCGACTGACATTCGCCAAACTATCCAGGCTCCAGCATCACGACCCAGAACTACATGCCCATCGACCTGGTATACGAGGGTGCCATGACCATCAGCCAATGAGTGCCGAGGTTAACATCCGCACCGGCCATGCCGGATGCGAATGACTGGACCGTCCATTCGTCCACAGTATGCTTCTTTTCTCAAAATCGGAGAGTCTGTTCGTTATGCAGCCGGCGGTTCCCGAAACCATTTCGTCGGATGTATTTATATTGCAGTTAGCTGAACAAATCCACACTTCCCTTCACTTCCAACACGTCGGTTCCGAGCCAGGAAAAAAGTCGAATTGGCTTGACTAAGAAAAATACTGCTTTCGCATTGATGTTACTGTGACACAAAGTAAACTCCGATCATGCGCGTAAAACCCTTGATAGAGCCCAGTTTTACAGGTGCGAAGAGACTCGACATCGTTGTCTCTTGCACTTCCCCACCCTCCGTTCATCTCCTAACCAATATCTCCGATTCCAATACAAAGCCCCAGCAGCCACCTCGCGTCTAACTTCCACATCTAGAAAGCCATCGACTTCTTGATCTCGGCAATGGCGAGACCGGGGTTCAGGCCCTTGGGGCATGTCCTCGTGCAGTTGAGAATGGTGTGGCAACGGTACAGGCTCATCGAGTTCTCCAGGGCGCTCTTGCGCTCAGCAGTCCTCTCGTCACGAGAGTCGGCGAGCCAGCGGTAGGACTGAAGCAGGATAGCAGGGCCGAGGTACTCCTCCGAGTTCCACCAGTAAGATGGGCACGAGGTCGAGCAGCAGGCGCAGAGAATGCACTCGTAGAGGCCGTCGAGCTTCTTTCGGTCCTCCTTGGTCTGTCGGTATTCCTTGCCCTAATGGAATAGTCAGCATATGTCCAAAGCTACCACAGAGCATATCTCTCGATTTCTGCAACACATACATCCGGAGCGGGGGTGTCCCTCTGCAGGTAGGGCTTGATAGACTTGTACTGCTTGTAGAAGTGCGTCAAGTCGGGGACCAAGTCCTTGACGACGTAGGTGTGGGGGAGGGGGTAGATCTTCATGTCGGCGTTGGTCTCCTTAGGAATCTTGCCTGTGGGGGTTTGTTAGCGGGAGTGCTCGACGACAATTCCGTACGCGACGAGACATTTCGGGAATTGGAGGGCAGCGACGTACACAGGCAGGCCAGGGTGTTGGTGCCGTTGATGTTCATGGCACAGCTACCGCAGATACCCTCTCGGCAACTCCTTCGGAAGGTCAGAGTAGGGTCGAGCTCGTTCTTGATGCGGATGAGGGCATCGAGAACCATGGGACCGGTCTTGTTCAAGTCGAGGGTGTAGGTCTGCATCTTGGGCTTCTCGGTCGGCTTGTCAGGGTTCCACCTGTAGATCTGGAAGCTCTTCATGTTGGCCTCGGGAGTCGGGGCTGGCTCGCTGACGGAGGCCATTGAGCGAACGCCCATCGCGGGCCGGAGGCTCAGGGATGGGCGAGCAGCGGCAAGAAGCCGTGAGGAGGTGGATCGGAGAGAAGCCATTGTGTCGGGTGCGATGCGCGTAAGCGGGAGCCTCCCAGTCGTCGAAGACCTTCCAATTCAATTCTGTTCGTCGATACCGATTAATCGACGGTAAGAAAGAAATATGCCTGGAAGTGTTGAGAGGCTTCACGTCTCGCGGAAGAGTTGGTGGCAACGGTGTGTGTTGTGCATCATTGACTTTGCACTCGGGACACCTCGGTTATGAAAGTTCCATGCGATGCGTGCGCTAGCCCTCTGGACCAATCACAGCTTCGAGGTTTACAATTGCCAGAGTCCCGAGAGCAGGAACGAATCGGAGCCACCCGCCATGCTCGACCTTCTCGGCTGGGGTAAGCGCATCACGTGCAGAGATGTGGGACTCTGCACGTGATGAGAAGCTGACGCTCATCGAAATTGAGGCAGTCCCTTATCATCCGACACTATCGGGGAAATAGCCTGCGAGCGAGCGAGCGAGGAAATAGCAACATTGAACACCAGCTACCTGCCAAGTTCGGACGAACAGCATTTTTGGCTCCAGTAGTGGGGTGCATCTGCTCAAAGCGGAAATTTGACGACCTGCGTAACTGAGTTGGAAGAAGCTTACTGTACTTTCGTCCCAAGAACAACAACACATTCGATTGAATTGCGCCTCTGGACGAATCTCCACTAATAAAAGAAAGACCCAGACGAACTTTTCTGGCCGTCTTGGCTTTGCCATCTGGTCTCATAATTCTCTATCGACCGAATTGCCTCTCCCACAGTTCCAAATTGTTTGAAATGCCTTTGGCCTCTGCACTTTCGGTATAATCCACCAAAGGCGAACCCTCTCGGAGGGCGTCGCACATCCAGCTTTCAGCATCGCTCGGCCTTGTCTGACAGCATCTGGGAGAGAGATATGGCCACGCAGGCAGCGCGTCCAGCAGTATCAGTAGCGCGATCCTCCCTGCGACGTCCGTACCTCCCTTCGCCATCCGGTGTTGTATGCACTGGTGCTTCTATGTTGCGATTGCTGACAGTAAGCTCAGCGCGACTCGGCGGCTTTTCCACAACGTTACGGCCTATGCCCCTGGGCGCGAGCAAGCAGCAGCTCGGACGACGATGGCTCTCCTCCAGTAGTACATCGGCTCCCTCGCCGGCGACGAGTAGCAGCAGCAAATTCTCATACGACATCGCAGCGTCATACATCGCGAAAGACCATCCATACGACCCGTCGACGCACGTCTTCCACTTCAACCCGTACAATCGGTTACAACAGACGCGGAAGAAGCACTTGCGCCCTGAAAGCGGACAGGATGCCTTCTTCGTCAGCCGCATTGGCGATACCGGCGCCGTCGCATTGGGCGTAGCGGACGGCGTGGGCGGTTGGATGGACTCGGGTGTCGATCCGGCAGACTTCTCGCACAGCTTCTGCGATTACATGGCGTCGGTGGCCTACGATCACGGCCGGGCACCCGGCAGCCAGGGACAAACGCTTACGGCGCGAAATCTGATGCAGAAAGGATATGAGACTGTCTGCTCGGATAGATCGATTCCGGCAGGCGGGTCTACCGCGATCGTTGGCATACTCACCCCGGACGGCCTGCTGGAGGTTGCCAACCTGGGCGACAGCGGCTTCATCCAGCTGCGGCTCAATGCCGTCCACGCCTTTTCCGACCCTCAGATCCACGCCTTCAACACGCCCTTTCAGCTGAGCGTGATCCCCCCGAGCGTCATGGCTCGCATGGCTGCCTTTGGAGGCGCGCAGCTCAGCGACCTCCCGAAAGACGCCGAAGTCACCCACCACGGTGTGCGCCACGGCGACGTCTTGGTATTTGCCTCGGACGGCCTGTGGGACAATCTCTTCAACCAGGATATCCTGCGCATCGTGAGCCGCGCCATGATCCGCACCGGCGCCTGGCGCGACACCGACGCCGGCATCAGGGTCGCGCCCGACCTCGAGCCTCTGACCAGCACCGAGGCTGCGGCTTCTGCTGCGGCGGATGGCCACAAGGCGCGTCCGCTGGGCACGTTGCAGAGCCGCATCGCCACCGAGATCACGGCCGCGGCCAAGGCGGCGAGCGTATCGACCAAGCTGGACGGCCCCTTCGCCAAGGAGGTCAAGAAGTTCTACCCGCTCGATACGTGGCACGGGGGCAAGGTGGATGACATCTGCGTTGTCGTCGCCGTCGTGTCCGAGAAGACCCCCCAGCCGCCGCCGGTGAAGAGCCGACTGTGAGAGGGTGTGTGTGGTACGATGAATGTCTCGGCATGATTGAAGAGGAAGGTGTACGTCTCGAAGAACCATTGCATTTGCCTGGCGTTGGAGGTTACCTTGAATTGTACATGATCATACATATACTACCTGTCCCCTCCTACTTGTTGTAATACAGCATAATAGACCGGAGGGGCTAGCGGGACACACAAGATAGACGCTGTTGATTGGAAACGGCCCTGGCATATCTACATAGAGTTTTCCTTTTACTTTTTTTGCTATTCAGATTATTCGACAGGCTGCTAACAGAAGTACTTGACCATCTAAACCTATTCAGTTTTACATAGTGGGATAGCTCTTGCAAGTCCCAGAAGAAGGATATGCACTGTTAACATTGAAGTATCTCCTGATGAATTTCCGTTCGGGCTTGATCGTAGGTGGCTTTTCTTTTTTCAATTCGTTTATTCTTTTCTTTTTGGTCCGGAATAGCCGTACTAATGCAGGCATGTGCAAAGTATGATGCATCTGCAAGGATGATGCATCCTGCTGCAGCTAACCACCACTGATCAGTGATGTACCCCAGATCGGGCCGCCTGTCAGACACAGTTGTGTCACCTAGGAAAGCAGCAGATCACACGGCTTGGAAGCAGACACATATGCACTGACGGGACACACGACCGGCACAAACGGCCCAGGTATCACCGCAAGTTGGGCAGAGGCAAACAAGTCTTTTTGCAGAGTGTCTTTTTTTTGAAATTCAATCCCTATCCACACACAACTATCCTCCTCGAGGAGTTCGGCAAACTCCTCCCACATGATCAGACATTAAGGACCAACACCTACAGCCACCAAGAAGATTTTTTGAGGCTCCCTAGAACGACGAAGATATGTACGTTGCTTCGAGGTAGAAAGAAAAAAAAGAAGTAGAGGGGGGAAAACCACCTCCAGGACAACAAAGGAGAGGATGCTAGCTAGCTATGCCACCAAAGAATAAAGGAGATCTTTGCGTGTAACAAGAATTCGTTCGAGGGAGGGATGTTGATCCGTGCCATCCAGAGTACGTACTGTACACATGCCAAACACTCACACACCGAGCAGGCCGAATTGCCGCGCTTCTTAGTGGAAGAAGACGAGGGCGCCAACGGTGAGGAGGAGCAGGGCCAGGGGAGACTTGAGGTTCTGGCTGTCGTTGGTGTTGCTGGGGCGGCTGGTGTTGGTGGGGGTGGAGGTGGAAGAGGTGCTCGAAGAAGCTACACAGGTTGAGTCAGTACAGGGATTCTTTTTCCAAGCCCCCCACGTCTGCCCCAGGAAGCAGAATGGCAAAGCGGGTTAGATGATCAGGAACTTACTCTTGCTGCTGCTGCTAGAGCTGCTGCTGCTGCGGCTGGAAGAGGAGGAGGAGCTGGTGCTCGAGGCGGAGGAGCTGGAGCTGGAGCTGGTGATGGTGCTGCTAACGCTGGAGGAGCTGCTGGCAGAGGTCGAGGTCTTGCTGGCAGACGAGCTGCCGGCGGTGGAGGACAGAGTGCCGGTGCCCTGGTAGGTGAACTGGGGCGAGTAGTTGGGGACGCCGGTGCTGTCCTTGATCTCAAAGGCGTAGGTGCCCGAGGGCAGACCCTTGGGGGTCCAGGTGAAGGAGGTGCCAGAGTCGGCGGCTAGGACGCGCAAGAGATCATGTCAGTAAATCGGAGCAGGATAATCCGCCTGGCGCGTCGCGCGTTGGCGGGACCAAGGGCATTGACAACTCACAGTCGATGACCATGACGTCCTTCAGGTTGGTCTCGGGGCCAGACTTGACCGTGATGGTGACGGGGCCCTCGGCGCCGGACCACTTCAGGGTGAAGGGATCACCCTCGGTAATGTCATAGTTGGAGTTGGTGAACTGGACCTTGGCCTCGGCGATGGCAGCGAGGACTGCGAAGACGGCGGCGGTAGGGAACTTCATTTTGACGGATTATTGGTTTTGTCTGAAAGCTGTTTGAGGATGTCAGATGCGTTGTTTTGGTAGGCGAGAGGATATGCGCGAGTTTGGAACTGCGATTTGAGGTGGAGGGCAGAAGTGAAAGTGGGAAGAGGTGGAAGATGATATCGAAACCGCGAGGAGCTGGAATGTAGGTGCAAGCGGGAGGATATCCACGTCACAGTCAAATTCCAGGCGGTTCTCGAAAGCTGAAGGGTGACCACGATTCTCTGGCGAAGGCAGAGCTGGCGTGCGCGTCTCTCTCAGGTAGACTTAAAGGGGGCGAGACTTACACGAAGTGATTGTGATGCACAGATTACAAGAGGTTGATAGAAAGACAAGAAGGTGTCGAAGAGACAGAGCGAGCGTGATGAAGAATTGAAAAAGAGGTTGACTTTGGCTAGGCAGGGAACCAGGAAGATTGGTGAACGAGGGTGGTGAGGAGAGGAAAAAGGGAAACTGGGTGAAGGTGAGATTTGCTGCAAGCTTCTCCCGTGGCCCCCGTTGCATAGCAATTTGGAGAACCCAGCAACACACGCCCAGATTCGACGCGAGCCGATCCCAAGGTGATGCCTTTCGGGCCTAGTGCGCCACTGGGGCCTTGTGATAATTTACGCTAATAATGGGGGGCGACGCAGGGGACGCCTGGAGACGGCGCCAACTCTTCCACTGCTAGCCGTGCTAGCGTCCAGGAGGCCCGAACCACCACCACTACGGAGCTAGAAGGCCTCTCCCGGGAAGATGGTGCCTGGAGTGGCTGCTTCGTTCGACAGCTGCGAGCCACCTTTTACGAGGTTTTCTAGTTTTGGGTGGTGTCGTCCATGCTGGCTGTGGCATGGAGATGCTGCAATAAAGTACCGACAGACGCCAGCCGTTGCGTGGCCTCGTCTAAGCCACGGGCCTGGCTCAACAGTCTGGCTGTTTCAACGCGACCCTACATTCCAGACCGGCTGGGCAAGCATCGTCATACCATGGCCTCCAAGCTGAAGATCCATTTCACTCATGGACGCGCACAAGTCAACAAAAGTCCAATAGCAATGCTGTCTTGAGATCAAGCCGCCGTGCGCCCACAGCCATCGCTGGCCCCGTGGCGATGATGTGATGGTGTTGGTACTCTTGGTACTCAATGTAACTGCAACTGCAAACATCAAGGCGGCTGCTCCGGAAAAGCCCTGTCTCATTCGTACACCTTTGCATGACACCTCTCGGCACACATTGGCTATCCCGCCCATTCGCCCCTTTTTCTCCTTGCCGCATCCCGTAGAACTGTCTGATACGAGCAACCCACCACGACAGACACAGATACCCGCCATTGACTACCTACTCCGTCCATGTGTCTACCATGGACTATCACGTTGAAAGCAGGCCAAGGAACCATTTCACATGGCGGAAATGCAAAGACTCTGGGCACAAGACGTTCATTCCACCGATGCAAAATTGCTATGGGCCTAATGCGACCCTTGTGGGCCGTGTACCTGCATCTGCACCGGGGCACCACAGGGCCCGCTGGGCCCGCTGTCACTGCAATGGGCGTCGTGTCCGCTTTCGTGGCTGCCTACCTACAATGCACCGTAAAACCGTACAATCTTTCTGGCAGTACAAGATCGATGAGTGCATGATTGTTCCCCAGCATCTGTATCTCGTCAATGAACCCAGTGTCTCTTGCCCGTTGCTCCATGCAAATGATACCCAAGAAGCTTGCACAGCATGCGCACCACCTCTACCGCGAACGGAGCGAATGAACAACCATTCTTGGAAGGTCTTCAACAATCGTCGAGCCCACGGGGTCCTGCTCCTTACGGCGGCAGATCGACAGCTTCTTTCTCCTTCAAGTGGGCGTCTGAATAGTTGACGGAAGTTCATCAGGAGCTACCTCAATCTTAACAATCAGTATCCTTGTCACATCCTTGCCCTGGAACTCGGAAGGGCTATCCCACTACCTAAATCTGATGGGCTTGATAGATAGTCAAGTACTTCTGTTAGCAGTCCGTCAACTAATCTGACCATCACTTGCTCCTTGCAGCAAACACACGCGCTGCGTCACACAGACTGGGCTGAGAGAGGAGGAGATGGTTCCACTGAAGAAAGATCTCGCTTTCTCCACCAGCGACAAGTCTTGGCAATCTCCGTCCCCTGCCTCTGTCGCAGACCTGTGCGATTCGTGCTGGCCGAGGACCTCCGGGCGGCAGCACCGATGCTCTCAACCCCAAACCAGCTGAGGCACGGCTGCCGCAGGCAGAGCCCCTCGTTTGCTTTGTGAAACGCGACAGAGTGCATCGAATAAAGCGGCAAGCCAGCGCCTGTCTGGAGGCCCAGAAGAGCGTGCTGGAGGTATGACGTTCTGGCACGTTGGATTTCTTTCCCGATGCCGTTATGATCAGCGCCCTGAGTGATCAAGCTTCCTCAACCCGCAACAGACCCAGAAAACTATCTCCACGTCCATCGTGGGGAGTACTGGGAGTACTTTGATTTGTCCTGACCCGAGCCCAAGCAGAGTACCAGGTAAAACAATCTCACGAATGATTCATCCGCTGCCTCGATTCAGTGGACAAGGTCTTGGTAGAGTATGTTATCTTCATTCGAGTCCCGGCTCCGATAGCCACTGTAGATGCTCGTCAAGCTTGCCAAAGACTCAAAAGTGCCACGGACTTGGGTGTGCGCATTCATGCTTGTTCTGCATATACGGCTGGGGTGTGGTCATCGTACGTTGCTGATGATGGATCCCTTTCATTGCAATATCTCTACCAAGTCTTTTGAGGGAAGGCCAGAGACGCTGCTTGCCAGCTGCTGGGTATCTAGGGTGGGCTGATGACATACGAGGTGCCAATATCCTTGGCTTGATACGGCAGGCTCTGTCTTGGAGAGAGGTTTGGCAGATCGCATAAGGCTTGGAGCATAGACTGAGTCAAACCCTCCAGACGTAACCACTGACCAAAAGAAAAGAGATCTGATGATCTAGTGTGAGTGTAGAGGGTGGCAGAAGTGGACCGCGTTTGCGAAAAGATGCCCGCCTTGAGCTTAGCTGCGATGCTGGCTGGTCAGGGAGCTGAGATACCCTTCTACGCGACGACAAAGAGCTGGATAGGTCTGGCAGTGGTTGCCGAGGCCTCGTGGCTCTGGTCGTAGGTTGGGCTTGAGTGCCGTGATGAATGTCGATGCGTCATGAAAGTAGGCTCAGCTCAGGGAGTCGGCTACGGGAGGAGGCACTGTACAACGCCGCGACGAACGCCCTCTGTCTCCTCTCGCAGCTCGTTGATCGTTGCCCCAGACGTCCTCATTTTGTCAACGAAGTCATCCAGTGAGCCCCCTACACCAAAGTACAGCCTCTTGGCCGCAACGATCGCCGTAGCATTGTTGTTGGGTCTTTCAACATGCTCCTTTCGAAGAATCGACAGAATGATCTCGGAAAATAGGTTCTGGGCGAACGGTGAGTAGATCGTCTCCGCGCCTATGATCACTGCGTTGGACTCGGCAAATGCTTGGGGTAGGACATTGGGGCTGTAAAGTAGGTTGACAAAATCTTCCGACCATCCGCCCGAGAGGAAGGAGAGAGATATCTGCCGTTCAACCAGGAATGCTTGAAAAGCGCTCTTCACATCCTCTGTGAGATCGAGCTCACCCTCGGACGCGAGTGCCTCTTTGAGAACAGGGTGGTGTTCTTGCTGCTGCAGAGCCCATGCCAATAGAATGTTGGGCAGGGTCACGAGGTATAGAACGGACGGGTTGTAGTCAGCAAGCACGAGGGACAGCGGATGTCTCTTCTGAGCAGCAAGCTCTGCAGATGCCCATTGGAAGAGAGCAATGGAGGGAAGTCCCGTGCCGCAACCCAGCTGCAGACGATCACATCTCAGTCAGCGCTACTCGAGGCATCCATGAACGCGCCGACCATTGGCGATCGCGAGATGGGACTATGTGGCTCACCTCTATGACCCTCACTGGGGAATTGGCAAGGGCGGCGACTGGGGAGAGGCGTTCCTCGGCCAATACCTTGACGAGGTCGACGCTGCTCTCCCAGCTCTTGAAGCCGCCCTCGTAAATCCCCGTCTTGACGTCGTGCTCGCCCAGGCCTGGCTCCAGCTCCTCGGCGCCCTTCTCGGCGCCGTGCCCCTCGTCCTCGGCCATGAGCTGCACACGGACGTCCCACAGCTCGCGGCGCGGTAGGTGGATCATCTCGCGCCCGCCGAGCTCGACAGCCAACGTACTGTATGCAATCTTGGAGGGCAGCCTCGAGAGCATGTCAGCCAGTTGATGCTCTGTCGGCGGAAGCATCGGTTTCCCCTGAACAGGGAATGCACTTGGCGGTGGCGCTGGTGGTTGCGCAATCTGAGTACGCCCAGCATCGCCGCTCGCCACCAGCTGAGAGTCCTCGTCTATGTCATCTCCGCCAAAGGAGAAGGAGAAGGAGGAGGCCATGACGGCGCGGCCTTGACCCTGGTCGTGTCCTACCGAGACGAGGACGACCTTCCCTCTTTCTCGTTTTGGCGGGCCGACTGTCTTCCTGTCTGGCTGAGAAGCAAGTTTCGCGCAAGAAGAAAGAACGAGAAGAGGTAAGGTAACGTTAGGATCTGTTTGGAAGATTCCTCCAGGATCAACATTGCTGCATCCCCACACTACCTAAAAACTTGCCGCGCTCGGCAGCGGTGCCCGTGCTCTCGTCCTTGCCGCGAGCCACCAGTGTGAGCAGTGTGAGGTATCCATCCATGGATATCTTATCAGTGGGTTTGCTGAAGGCAGGGCGGGCGCTGTCAGTGGACAAGAGGCCTGTGGGGCTGGGCTGACGCAGCCACAACGGCAGCCCTTTCGAGCTGAGCAGGTCCAGGGTCGCAGTCCAAAGTCCAGTATCCACTTGGCCCAAGTACGCACTGTCAGTCAGGCCCACGCACTGTCTTTGTGGCATTGCCGGCTTGGTGACCGTTGAGCAGCCAATCAAGCAAACCAATCCAACCTTGATGTGCATGCAACATCTGCTGGTGTCGACACCAGGATTGGCATCCTGCAACTGCACTGCAGGCTGTCAAGGATCGTCCGTCCGCTTTAAGCTTTTATTTGCCGCTCCGGCCAGTCGGTTGGTTGCCAGAGAGGGAGAGGAGAAGAGAGACAGAGGCAAAGCGACGACAAGGCGAGCCCGGGCCATGTAGGAAACTTGGACATGCGACAGACTCAAGCAAGGAAATCACCCACAAGATCGGCTCTGCTTACCTACCTACCTAAACCGTAGCCCACAAGGCCAGTGCAGCAAGCAAGTCTCGTCTCCCTCGTGCAGGGCCAGCAAGAAGAACGGCATCCCCCCTGTTCCCAGGCCTCTGTCCCATTTGCCACTAAACCCGCATCTGCACGAAGCTCTTATATCCCGTCCCCGGATCCTGCTCCTGTGGTTGGACGGTTTACGACTTCCCACTCTGGCCGACTGGACGCCTCTTATTCACTCCAACACTAGCAATTGGCCCTTTATCCTGTTTCCTCTTGTCTGCCATGCTTATCCAACGGTCGTTTCCACTAGTAAAAGAGCTTGGGCCCGACCGGAGCTCGCATGCCCCTCCCCCCAGACGCCTAGCCACATGGCAATTCCTCTACACCACCGTATGTCGGAGTCAAGATCTCCGCCTTTGGCCCCTACCTGGCTCCGTAAACCAGCCAACAGAGCTCTCTCTGGAGGGTCCAGGGAGTCGCTGGTGGTGGGGAGAGCAGATCGCGAATCGCAGATCCGGGTCCGACTCGGCCTCGCATCCGTATACATTACTCAAGTTGGTAGGTCCGTCGTTTCCTGTCTATCGCAGCCCGAGGTGAGTCGGGGTTGGTTTCTCTTTCAAGCCTGCTTGAATCCTGCCGTATCTCTCAATAGGAAGCTTTCTATCATTGGCTGCCGACCTCATCTCTTCAGCTGTGTCCTTTTGCTTTTGGTCTCTTTTCATCTATCAGGCCTCGGCGTGGAACCACAGTTGCGTCTCCATGACCCGCATCAACTCACTCAGAGCTCCGTATATCCTGATGCCAGCAGCCATTGTCGTCCTTTCTTTGATAAATAGCTTGTGACGCTCCTCCTTCACTTTCACATTCACATTCACATTCACATCCACATCGGTCCACTCCACTGTCTTCCTGTCCCAGAAGCTAGTGACTGTTAGGAAGCTTCCTCGGTTGCGTTCATCCCATCTTGCCATCCTGCACCTCCCTACCCTTTCCCCCCCTCTTCTACCGGTCCACCTTCTTTAGTACATAAAGTAGCGTAGGTCACCATGGAGAAAGGCAGACTTCCTCCCTATTCCAACCCCGAACTCCCTCCTACTCCGCCAAGTCCTGCAGACATGGGTGACTACTCAGTAAGAGAGGAACCGCTCGGCACGTCCAAACATGTCCGGATCGTCGGCATTGGAGCCGGCGCCAGCGGTATCAACATGATTCGCACTCTCCGCCGTACACTTCAAAACTACGAACACATCATCTACGAGAAGAACGACGACGTCGGCGGCACATGGCTTGAAAACCGGTACCCCGGTTGCCGCTGCGACGTTCCGAGCCACAGCTACCAGTTCTCCTGGCGGCAGAACAAGGAATGGACCAACTTCTTTTCCCCGGCCGAGGAGATCGGCGCCTACCTTTGTCAGATATGCAAGGACGAGAACATGCTCGACGCCATCAAAACCAAGCACCAGGTAGCTTCGGCACAGTGGGACGAGGGCCAAGGCCTTTGGAGGCTCAACATCGTCAACCTAGAAACCGGAGAGGAATTTGTCGACCAGGCCAATTTCGTTGTCGATGCGTCCGGTATCCTCAAGTAAGACTCTATATTTTTGTCACCCTGATGAAGCAAATCCAAGGGCCAGCCCCTTGATTGTTCCGCGTGCAGTGAGCTAACACGAAGCTGTGTAGCAAGTGGAGATGGCCTGATGTTGAGGGACTTCACAACTTTAAGGGGGACCTAATACACACCGCAAACTGGCCCAAGGACTTCGACTACAAGAATAAGGTTGTGGCAGTTATCGGGAATGGCTCGTCTGGTATCCAAATAGTACCTGCCCTGCAGCCAGGTGAGGCTCACTACGCACAAGGGTAGGTGTCGTATCTTCTAACACCGAGTGCAGATGTCCAGAAACTTGTCCATATTATTCGCTCGCCCACATGGGTTATTCCGCCGAGAATTCCGACATTTGCTATGACTGGGGCCGCGGAGCTATTGAGTCAAATCAAGATCGACGAAGACGAGAATTTCACTTCAGAACAGATCGAGAAGTTCAAGTCTGATCCGGAATTCTACCGCACCTTTGTCAAGGGAATCGAGAAGCAAGTGAACAGCTCCTTCCCCATCGTAAGTCATAGTCTCTCTCTCGTTGAAGATGCATGCAGAACTTCCGCTCACTGCTCTCTGGACAGGTCCTTAAAGATAGCCCCATGCAGGCTTTTGCCACGCAACATGTTAAGCAGTACATGACGAAGATGCTCGGCGGCGATGAAAAATTGTGCAAAGCCCTCATCCCCAACTATCCCCTAGGGTGCAGGAGAATGACGCCCGCGCCACAATACCTCACAGCGCTGTCAAAACCGAACGTGGATGTACTCACCGGCGGCATGAAGAAGTTCGTTCCCGAAGGTATAGAGATGGAGTCAGGAGAGGTCGTCAAAGTCGACGTGATCGTCTGCGCTACCGGATTCGACCTATCCTTCTCGCCTCGCTTCCCTCTGATAGGCCGCAACGGTAATCTGCAGGACATCTGGAGCAAGGAGACGCCCAAGGCGTACATGTCGTGCGCCATTGCAGGCCTGCCTAACTACTTTAGTAAGTCACACACCCCCTACTGCGACCTGCATGTTTGACAAGACAGACACTCTGCGCCACATCGAACCGTTTGCTAACCGGTTTGCGTCACACGCACAACAGCTTTCCTCGGGCCCAACGCACCGATAGGGCACGGCAGCGTCTTCACGCTGTCGGAGCACATCGCCACCTACGTGGCGGGCGCCATCAAGAAGTGCCAGACGGAGGGCATCAAGGCCCTGGCGCCGAGCCAGGCCGCCGTCGACGACTACTTTGAGCACATCACGTCGTTCATGCCGCGCACGACCTGGGCCGCCCCGGGCTGCCGGTCGTGGTTCAAGGGCGGCCGCGCCGAGGGCCCCGTCACGGCGCTGCACCCGGGCAGCCGCATCCACTTCTTCCACATGCTCGAGGCGTTCCGCGGCGAGGACTACGAGTACGTGTACGACGCGCCGCCGAGCGGCGGCGACAAGGGGAGGAGGAATAGGTTCTGGTACCTGGGGAACGGCATGTCGACCAAGGAGCTGGACGAGGGCTTCGACTCGACTTGGTATCTGGACGATGCCTGAGGGCGCAGGATCCAGCTGACTACCATCCATTTTCACTCGGCGTTTTCTTTGCTGCGTTGCATTGGGTGAGGTGGGATCCGGGCTAGGCATGATGAATGAATGAACTAAATAGAGCAGGTCCTGCTCTTCATGATCAACATACATACCATATACATACCATGACTTCTCTTACGGAGTCCTAGCAACCCGAGTTGACAGACAGCTTAGGGCTGCTATGTAATTCAACATTTTTTGGTCTTCAAATGACGAGAAGCCCTTCAACTTCCTTGCTTTATCTCTGGGGTCTTTTACATTCTGTCTTCCTCCCCAACATGTAATTCGGGTCAGCAGCGCACTGTAATTGCAGCCTTCATATAGGTTCATATGCACATTTTACCCATGTCAATACGATGATGAGCGAGATAAATCATGAAAGAAGAGGCGAGGGTGGTAGTGATTATTTGGTAGTAAGCATTCGCTGTCCTATGCGTCAAGTACTTCACGTGGAAGCTCATTCGCACTGCCGTCAAGAATTACTTCCGTGTCGTGATCCATCGGGAGGCTGCCGTCAAAAAGTGCTTCCATGTCGTGATCCATCGGAAGTCTGCCGAGAAAATCGTTCTCTTCAACAGAACTGAACCCCCATCTTTCTCTGAATGTTTCGAGAATATCGTCAAATTGGGCCCCCCTTTTCTTCCTGGTGAGCAAGACGTTCCACCGGAATTGAGACTGCATCACCGCCGTTTCCTGCTCCTGTTCCTCCGCTTGTTGGAGGTGTTCCTCGTATTCCTTGATCTTCTTCTCGAGTGGACAGGCACTGTTTCGCGCCAGCTCGAGGCACTGTCGTAACCTGCGCGCAGCCTCCTCGTAGTGGCCCGCACCGGCTATCGCCATTCCTGAGAGACTGAGTGCTCTCACCGCCTTGGGATGCGTCTCACCGAGAACCCGCTTGAATATGATGAATGCCACACCGGCAAACCATTCAGCTAACACGTACAATCCTTGATATACCAGTATCTCGGCGCTATCGCACATCGATTGGGCGGTTTCGGGGTGGTCCTGCCCGTAGGAATTGCGGTTGTACTTGTACAGCTCCACGAGCAGATCTTCGGCTTCGGCAAACCTACCGTCGTTCATGAGGCTTCTCGCGATATTGCCTTTGTACCCCATCGCTAATCGGCTGTAGGCGCCATATTCTTCGACGGCCATATGGTAAAGTTCCTCCCACTCCTGCAGAGGGATCTCCTCCCCTGCTTCGCTGGCTTTCCAGTAGGCGAGCCGTTTTCTAGCCCGCACCACATCTATATGGCCCAGGTTATGTGCGTACTTCTGCTCCAGTGCGTCGACCACCTGTTCATAGTACGCCTCGGCTTTGTCTGGGTCGAGAAGTTGATACAGCTCTGCTAGCGCCTTTTTGGCCTCTATGGTGCTCTCTGCAAGGTCACTGTACTGCGCCTGTGTCCTCTCCAGTACCTGAAGGCGCAGTGGTTCTGCTTCTCCGAAACGTGCCTGTTCCTCGTACAACTCGGCCAGGAACTCCATGGTCTGAACAGAGTTGCTGGGATAGCCGTCGCCGTCCATCTCGTCTGCATTCAACGCCAGAGCTCTCTTCAACACCACCTCTGCCTCGTTGAATTGACCCGCCTGTATTAGCGGTGTTGCTGCCTTGTAGTTGAAAAAGCTCTCGATGTCATCGCGTGGGTTTCTCTCTTCGATCTCTTGACAAGCCATGAGGTGAGGCATCACTTTTCGGTTGTAGATGAGATCGTCGGGATATTTGCTGCTTGGCAAAGAGTCATAGAGAAGGGTGCGTGCGTCTAGAGCCTGTTGACGGGCGTCGGTTTTGTCCATGCGATCTCTGGCCCAACCATGGGCCAGGACGTGCATAGTGAAATTGCCCATATCGTCTTTCTTCACCAAAGACAACCGTTCAAGGAGCTGCATTCCCGCTTTCCACCGGCTGTTGTCCCATTTCCCATTGTCCTTGACCTGTACAAGGGGCTCGATGCTCACCTCTCCCGATCCTAACGGTATCGCCCAGGTTCGTCGCCCCCTGTTCCTCCGGTGTCTCGCCACGGCGGCCCGTTGAAAGATCTCGCCCATGATTCCTTGATAGTGGTAAAAGCAGATCAAGTTCAATATGCGGATTGCACTGGATGCATCCCGCCCCAGCAACGAGTGCTTCTGGCCCCGTGCCAGGGCCCTGATGGCATTGTAAGAAACATCGAAAGATGCATACACCGTGCTGTTTCGGGAATTTGCACCCTCAAAACGGGTTTCTCGCAGAATCTCGCGTTTCTGTTCCCTGAACATGACCTCGTACTTGTCCAATGCCGTATTGGTCATGAAGCAGTACGAGCCGGCCTGGTCGATTGCGAGTGGTAAGCAGCCGAGCTCCGTCACAATAGGCTTTGCCAGTTTCCTGTTCTCCCTGGCTTCGGGCGGCTGCCTTGCGGCTTTTAGGAACAACGTGATGGCTTCGTCCTCCTTAAGCTCGCTGATCTCCATCTCTGCGCCTCTGGGTAGGCGTTGCCGGAGACTATTGTCCCTACTCGTGTAGAGAATATTGCCCCGGTCGGCGTTCGGGACATAGTCGTCAAGGACTGACAGGTCGTCGCAGCTGTCAAAGACGATGAACCATTCATCTTTTGACTTGCTGAGCCAATTGAGGACTTGTTTCGTCGTTCCTCGACCTCCTGACCCCGCCTGAGGTCCCATGACCTCCAAACCGATAGATGCAAAACTTTGGTCCAGAGTGATAGAGTCTGTTGCATCGACCCAGAACATGTGTTTGAAGTTGTCTGCATGGGTCTCACCAAACTTGAGGGCGATCTGCGTCTTGCCAACACCGCCCATTCCATACATCAAGAACTCTCGACGTGGGCCTGATCCAGCAGGCCGGCTGTGGAAGACTTCTCCAAGTCTCTCTAGCACTTCTCGGCGTCCAGTGAAAAGCCGACTGGAGACGCCCCTTGGGCACGCAACCCTGTCCGATAGGATGAGTTGTCCCTTGTCGAAGTCGCATGCTTGACCCAAGGTAATTCCCTCGCTGTCGTGTTTTCGCAGAACATCTGCGGCCTTGAGCACCTCCTCTTTCGCAGCGACCTCGAGATATCGTGTTGTCATTGCCTTAAGCATGGGAATCTTCCTCCATTCTCCCAGGCTGATATCCTCTGCACCTCCGGGTACGTTGAAGCGGAAGTAAGTGTGTGGGAAGTCCGTAAAGTCTGACTTGAACCTCCTGTGGACTGTCTCTGTGTCACAGGTTGACTCCTTGAGCAAGTTGAAAAGTCGGATTCCATACTTGATCAACATCGACGACTGCTCCAAATTCTTGCTCTTGGTACCAGTTCCAAGGCTCACAATACAACCGATGCGGCGCGACTTGTTGAAGATCTCACTGGCCTCCTTGAGGGCTACAGCCGCCGGGTTGTTGCAGCCGATCGCTGCGTCAATGAAATACTCGACAGTGTCTAGATCCGACTTGATGCTCATCTGCTTGAAGTAGTGAGGGGCTGCGCTTGTGGCTCGAGCGGCTTCCCAGATTTTGCATGTCCGGAACGGGTAGCCCTCAATATCGTAGGAGCGAAAGAGGATCGGATCACCCTGGTTGAGAGTAGGCATGGCGCAGACAAAAGTCTTGCAGCGCTCCGAGGAACCATGAGGATCCAGCATAATGTCATCGCTGCCTCTCTTTGATACGATGCTCTCCACGGCCCGTTGGAGCGCCTTGTCGCCAAATTTGATCTTGACATCGACTCTCCTGTTTCTGAATGAAAATATATTCTTCGCAAAGTTGTCGTACTCGTCGAGGGCTTCTGTAGTGGTCATTTTGAGCCTTCCCAACATGATTGCTACGAGACTAGACAAGTTGTAACGTCAGCGGACATTGCCTGGGACTTTAATATCTTCTTAGGTCGAGCCTTACCCGCCAGTACTTGTTCCGGCAATGAGATCGAAATAATCGCATGGCTTGGGTAGATACTCCAACTTGTCTCGCTCCTTGATGGCTAGCATGATATCATGGAGTATGACAAGCTCGGAAACGCCCCTGATTCCTCCCCCATCTGAGCAAGGAATATCAGTTTTGGTGTACACTAAACCATCAATTTCTTGCGTGTTCGCTTACCAAGGGACAGGATATTGATCGGGTCTTCATTGCGGGCAGGACCCATGACAAGGTTGAGAGCACAATAGAGACTAGTAGTAACAGTAGCAACAGTAGCAATAGCAACAGTGAAATGTTCAGAAATGTACAACCAAGAGCCAAGGACAAAATAAAGAAAGAAAGAAAGAGCAGGCCAACAGGCCATGCGAAGAGTTAACTTCACTACGTAAGAGAGACGGGCGCAACGACCCTCATGATTCTGTCGTGCATCAGCCTCCAAACATGCCCCCCTGCAAGATCCTCCCTACTTGTACAATTGGCGGTGGGCCCAGCTAAGCGCCACACAGGGGGGCTCAGAATAGTTGACGGGATGATCAAGAGGTACCACGAAACGGGTTTACCTCCCGCCTAAAGTCAATGGGTTTAATAGACAGTGAAGTATCTCTGTTACCACGGGTTATCCTCAAGTTGTGGAGGTACTTGCGTTACCAGCTGAGTGAGCAATCTGATCACCACTGGGCGCCTAGGTAAACGCAGGTGCCCGAGTGTCAGAAGGGGCTGGTCCACTAAGGACAACCCCAGGGTAAATTTAGTATGTGGAGCTGTCTCTGCCTAACTACACCGCCCTTTAGGGCCACCCCTAAGGGCCGGCGGCCCCCTAGCGGCCTTCCCCTTTTCTCTCTTAGAATTAGATATCTTAATAAATAGAATTTAATTAATTTAATCCTTAGTTAATAGTTATAAGTCTAATTAATATTTAATTAAGTAGATTAGAGTAGGTCTATCTATCTAGAATAATTATTATAAGATTTAGACTATAGAGTTATAGATTTCTATAGTTAAATTTAATAAGAAGTAATTAAAACCCTTTAGAATATAATAATAATCTAATTAATCTTCTATTTAAGTTAGAGTATTACTTAATTAATCCTCTTAATTATTTAATTATAATATTATAGTTAAAAAGAATCTAAATAATAATTAAATAATAATTCTTATTAATAAAGTAGATTAGAATATATAATATTTATATATCTATCTTAAAGTTATAGATAATAAAATCTAGAAATATATTAATCTAGATAGAGATTAAACTTTAAAGTCTTCTAGAGATTATTTAAGATCTTCTTCTATTCTCTTAATAATACTTTAAAAGAAATAACTAATAATAATATATCTAGAGTTTAGAATAAGAAAGAACTTCTTTAATATAAAGTTAAATAAATAGAAGATTCTAAATATAATATATAAGAAGAAGAATAAAAAGCTAATTAAAATAAATAAGCTTATTTATTAAATAATTAAGTAGTATATAATTCTATTTAATAAGTTATTAGAAGAATAATAATAAATAATTATATAGATCTTTAATAAGATAGAAGTAATTAGATAATTACTAAGAATTAGATTAGTATAGATAAGATTAATAATCTTAAAGAAATATCTTAAGTTATTAGGCTTTAAAATAAGAATATAAGCTTAAGCTTAATATTAATAAGCTAGATAATTATTTAGATCTATTAATCTATTAATATAGATTAAATAATAGAAATAGGCCTTATAATATATTAAGAATATTAATATTAATAATATTTAAGATAACTAGCCTATAGAGAATTTTCTTATTATTATTAATAGTATTAATAAAGTTAGTAATATCTTTATCTAGATCTATATAAATACTCTTAATTAAGAAGAGTTAATTCTAAATAACTATATACTTACTTACTAGCTTTAATAATAGCTTATAATAATAATAATAATTAAGAGATTAGCTAAAGAATTATTTAATATAATAATAAAGCCTATTTAAAGATTAATAGAGTAATTAATACTTTAAGATAAGACTTCTAATAGTAAGAGATCTATCTACTCTTATAGAATAAAGTATAATAAGAACTAATATTAGATTCTTTATCTAGAGAAGAAGCCAGTCTATATACTATCCTTCTTATAAAGAAAGCTAGAGAGAGTACTATAAAAGATTATAAAGATAGATTAGCTATAGAAGTAATATTAAAACTTAATTAAAGTGATTAAGAAGTTATTAGTAAAGCTATTACTAGCTAATTAGAGATCTAGTAAGACTAGATAAATTAGAAGTGCCTATATTAAAAAGAGTGAACCTAAATAGACTATTAATAACTATAACACTACCTAGATTGTCCTAGGGTTCTAGAAGTAGTTATATTATAAAGATTAAACTTTAATTAGAGTTTAAGATATTATAGCTTATTTTAATTAAATATACTTCTTTATAAAAAGAGTGTTATTGTTTTTCTCTACTAAATCTTATTATTAGACTAATAAGTATAGTATTTCAATAAATTTTTCAAGCTAAAGAGCCTATATATATATCTAGAAGGTTGATCTAAGTAAACCTATTCTACTCCTCTCTCTATAAAAGCCTAATATTATTGCTTTTATATCTATAACTCTTTAATTAAATAACTATAACTAACTAGTAGTACTATTATAAAAGCAATCTCTATTCCTATACTAAATCTAATCTATAATTAATTAAGCTCTTTACTCTACTATTACTTTAAGATTAAGGCCTATTACCTATAAAGACAGGCCTCTCTCTTAGTTACCTATTATAAAGTAACCTTCTTTTTAGTTAGGCTCTATACTTAATAGAGTATATTATATCTAGTCTATCTAATCTATTTAGATAGATATATAGGTAATATACTCTATTCTAGTAAATTTAAGTAATTATAGGTAGGAATTAACTAGCTTTTAATATATTATAATATTATTTAAATTAGTTTATTAATAATATTATTAAAGACTTTAGTATAGTCATCCTATTAGTTAGGGTCTTTAAGATCTTTTAGATTAAGATAGCTAGAGAGGTAATAGAGATTAATTATCTTAGTCTTATCTTTACTTATTATATAAGCTCTATTATTAAACTAGTTATAGTTTATTCTAACTATCTTATCTTCCTTCTTAAAGAGAATTATTTTCTATTACTAGTCTATAGATTAATATATAATATATTAAACTTCTAGCCTATATATATATATCTTAATAGCTACTTAATAATCTATTTCTATAAACTTAAGAAGATCTATATACTAATTAAGTCATTCTTTCTAGCTAGCTTCTAGATATCTTAAATTCTTATTAAAATCTATTATAGGCTCTTTAGCTTTAATAATATAATTATTTAAATAAGACTTAGATTATAATAGTATCTAATTAGAGTCTAATATAGCTATTAGATTCTTAGGATTTCTTTAATAGTAGTATATAGTTCTATTTTTAATAAGATAACTATTTATCTACTTATAAACTAGCTTCTTAGTCCTATTTAGATTAATTAGAACTTAAGATATCTCTATAAGAGTAAAAGACTCCTACTTATTTATTAATTAATCTTATTATACTATCTTAAGAGTCTTAATCTTACTATTAAAAAGAAGGTAGTAGATATCCTTAAAGTCTATTACTAGTCTCTTTATTATTATTTTAATTATAGTAGGTATTAGTAAGATATCTTTAATAGATGATTTTATAGGTAGTTTCTTTAAAATAGATATATCAGTCTTATATTAAAAATAAGTAGGTCTATAGTTAAGAATAGAAGATTTATCTTATATCTTCCTTCTATTAATCTACTAGATTATATTATTATAGGAGACTTCTTTAATATTAATTCTATATCTAATTATATCTATAATAGTATTAACTAGAAATTTATTAAGGCTAAGATATAAAGTAATAGCTTTCTTTATTCTAGTTTATATTAATATAAGCTAGGCTATAGGTCTAGTATCTAAGATCTAATTAAATATAGTCTTAGTCTTTAAGATTATTTTTCTATCTTTCTAATAGCTAATTATATCTATAGTAATATTCTTATAGTTTTAAATCATCTTACTATTAATTATTTTAATAATAATATACTAGTTCTTAGATATTAGTATAAGATACTTAATAATATTATTATAGAGCTAGTAATTCTCTTTAGTCTATATTATAAAGAGTATTACTAGTCTATTTAAGCTAATATCTATTATTTTAGATCTAATCTCTACTTTAGTAATATTTAAATTATTCTTAATAAATTAGAGAGGCTTATCTACTAGAACTAGAGGATCTACTAGTAATAGTTCTTTTAGGCTTCTAGTCTTCTCTTAAGCAATCTTTACTTCTATATTAGATATATTATAGTATATACTCTATTATAATATAGAGACTATAGGATTTACTGGTTCTTATAGCTTCTTTCTACTAATATCTCTAGCTTAATCTAGTTCTTAATAGAGTGCTTTTAATTATATCTTTATAATCACTTTAGTCTTTTCTATAGTAGATAGGTAGTCAGTATTTTTTAGGATTTTACTTTTAATCTAGTTATTATAATAACTATAGATTTTATATATAGTAATCTAAATAATCTTAAGAATTATAAGCTAGTACTACTAACTTCTAGCTTATTAAGTAATATTTTAATAGTAAGAGACCAGCCTTTTTATTTTCTATAAGAGCTCTATATTCTAGTAGAGTATAATAATTTCCTCTATAATAATATAATAATTCTTATAATACTTATTATAGTATAGAGAGTTATAGAGGTAGAGGTATTTATCCTCTATATTAACTAAAGCTATATACTAATAGTTATTATTAATAAAAAGAGAAAGAATATAAAAAGACCTATTAGTATAGGCTTTTAAATTAAAGTTAAAAAAGTATTCTAGATTTAGTTTATACTTAAACTTATATTATAGGCTAATTAGCTAGACTAGGGTGGTAACTACCTAGTAGAATGCTTATTAGTCTATTATTATAAAGAGTAGTTTTAAGATAAGATCTTTAAAATCTACCTACTCTTATTACTAAAGAGAATCTTTTAGATTATAGATTCTAATTAGGTAATCAGGCTAAAGAACCCTATTAAGATAGCTATTTATTATAAAGAATAACTAAACTCTTAGCTTAGAAAAGAGTATCTATATTACTTTCTTAAGAGGCTTTCTATTCTTACTAATAATAGATTAAGCTAGTTAGATTAGATATATTCTAATTAGCTTAAGTAGATAGAGTATAATAGGATTAATATATATATTAAATAGTTATTTAAAGAGATTACTTAAAAGGATATTTAGAAAGTTCTATCTATTTAAGCTAGAGGTTTATAATACTATATATCTATAAATAAGCTCTAGTTCTTTTATTACTTTAATAACTTAGCTACTAGCTCTTAGATAGCTTTAAAGCTATTTTTACTATCTATACTTAGCTAGGGTTTTAGATTATCTATTAGAACTAGAAGTAGTAGGACTAGGATATTAAGAGATTTAGAATTACTAAGAGCTAGTAGAGGTTTTCTTAGATATTTAATTAGGATTATTAGATTAGATAGATAGAGGTAATAATATTTTCTAATATTATTTCTTAGTAGTAGCTTAAGTTAATCTTAATATAGAAGGATCTATTTTCCTATCTTATTTATTCTAAGAGTATATATACTTACTAAAGCTTTTAGAATCTATTATAATAATAAAGTATAGATATCTTAAGATAAAAATAAAAGAAGAGAAAGATATAGTTAAGAGGTTTAAATAGAGTAGACTAGTAAGATACTTCTAAAGAAGTAAGTCTTATAAAGATACTTAGATATAGAGAATATCTTAAAGTAATAATAATTAATCTAATTAGAATCAAGATATTATATAGAAGAGGTTAAATTAAGAGAAATATAATAAGGATTAGAAAAATAGAATAGAGAAGTAAGTAAGTAATCTTAAATTAAAAGAAGAATAGTAAATATATAAAATTAGCTAATAAATAGAAAGTATAGTTAATTAGATTAATAAAGATAACTATAAGCTTACTTCTTCTCTTTCTAGCTACTTTAATAAAAGAAAATAATATAGCCTTAGATCTCTCTCTCTCTTCTTCTTCTTTTTTTTATTATTCTTATTATAAGAATCTATCTTCTTTTTTCTGCTTTTTTAATTATTCTTACTATTAAGATACTTATCTTTCTCCTTCTTCTATCTAACTCTTCTTTATCTTTATAAATAAGTATTCTTTTATTAATAAGTTAATTATTATCCTACTTAATATCTTTTCTCTCTACTTTTACTAATTAAAGTACTCTAATTAGAGCTATCTTAAGTATTTTAGTCTATTAATATAGTCTTTATCTAGACTCTATAAAAGGATATCTAGAAGAAGCTATTACTAATTCTACTATCTAGTCTTAATATTATTATATAGTATAAGAATCTAGCTTAGATAATTAAGATCTATAAAGAGTAATATATTATCTAACTTATTAAAGAAGTATCTTCTTAGAATTCCTACTTCTAGTCTTATATTCTTAGTTAGGATTTCTTAAATTAAGTTATTTAAATAATCAATCTTAATAATATTAATAAACTTTAATATTATAAATAGAAACTTCTTACCTATAATATAAAGAATAGCTTTCTTAATATCTAAAGTGCTCTTTATTAGAATTAAGATAATATTTATACTTTAATATATTAAAATAAGTATTAATTCTTTATTAATTATTAAAGGCTAATTTATATCTTTTATTAAGCTAGAGAACTATTTAGTTCTATTTTTAGTTATCTTATTAATAATTAGAGATATATCTATAGTTTATTTATATAGCTATATAATATTATTAATACTATATCTTATTCTTATTATAAGCTTTAATATTATAAATATATTATTAATAGCCTTAATAGTTTAATCTATATTATATAGCCCTTCTTTAAGTATATCTCTATTAATTAATTCTAAGAAGAGGCTTATAAAAACTATCTTTACTATCTTAATTATTATAAGTATACTTTTATTAATAATCTTAATATATATTAGTCTTACTAACTTAAACTATAGGCTAGTATAAATCAAGCTTCTTAAGACAGTCTTATTCTAAATAATTAGACTACTTCTTCTAGCTATTTCTTCTTAATAATAGATTAAGAGAAGAATATAGCTCTTAAGAAGAGATATTAAGAAGAGTATATCTATTCTTATATCTTTAATATAAGAGCTATAATATATAGAAAGAAGGGAAATCTAATTAGAAAGAAGGGTAGTATTAAGTAATAGTTAGTCAGTTCTATATTTTTTTAGTAAAAATTTTAGAGGGTCTTATAAGATCTAGTTACTAGATTTAGGTAGTACTTTTCTATATAATTAGATGGTTTTTACTTTTAGATACCTATTACTCTTCTTATTTTCTCTCTTAGTAAATAAGCCTAGATAATAGGCAGGCTTATAAAATCTAGATAACTCTATAATATAAAAAGTTGATTAAAATTTTAAAACTCTTATAATTTTAATAGAAATCAATCTATTTTTCTTTTAATATATTAATTTAACTCTAATTAAAGTAATTATATAATTTTCTTTTAGTAAAACTATCTTATTATAAAGATATTATTATAATAATATTAAACTTAATAAGCTATAATATTTTTTATATTTTTATAATTTTTTTCTTCTTTACTTTACTATATCTTATACTTTATAGATCTATTATATTAATTAGAGTTTAGTATATTATATACTGTCTTATTTTTCTAAATATTTTATTAAGAAGCTTTACTTTCTTCTTTTAATATTAATTATTTCTTTCTTATTTAACTATCTCTTATCCTAAGAGTCTAGAACTACTAGTAGGGGCTAAAATTATATTAAAATTCTATATATCTCTAAGATTTAATATTTATATCTATAGGATATAATAAATTAGATAGTAGAAGCTATTATTATATCTAACTTCTAAGTAGAATATTAAAGAAGATTTCTTTTATATCTAGAGCTATATAGCTCTAGTTCTCTAGATCTTCCTCTTCTTAATTAGAGCTATATAGGCCTATATCTTTAATATTATTTATCTTAGACTTATCTATATTAGACTATAAAGCTTAGTTCTTAATATCCTATTAAGACTATCTATATATCCTAAAGAACTTCTTATTAATAGGTTTCTAGTACTTTTTATCTAATTTAATAAACTTCTTAAGATATTAACTATTAAAAGTATTCTTTAACTTAATCCTATTAAGTATCTTAAGGATATATATATTCCTATTCTTAATAGCTTTAATAATATATAGTTCTTATTAATAATATATCAGTTTAATATTTATTAATATATTTATTTACTAGATATTATTAAATAGTAGGATAAGATCTCTAGGCTCTAGAGCTTTATTAATAGGTTATTAGTAGTATTAATTAGTATCCTGCCTTCTCTTAGCTAGTTTTCTCTAATATTCTACTATAGTTTTAATAGTAACTTTAATATTATTAGATTTCCTTTTAAGTATTCTAATCTATTCTTAGAGTAGTTCTTTAATAGTTATACTATCTCTTTAATTAAGAACTTATTAAAATAGAATTATAATTTTAATTAAAAGAATAGGCTGATATCTATAGACTAACTTAAATAGAGTCTTCTTATAAGAAGCTCTCTTAGTAATCTAATTAGTAAAGAGTATTATTAGTAATAACTTAGGCTAATTTCTTAATATCTCTTCTATTATCTTAGTAATTAATAAAGTAATTAGAATATAACTAGCTTTAATAATCCTATTAACTTTAATATTATAGGAAGAGATATAATATCTAGTAATACTAAAACTCTTTACTAGATATAAGGTCTTATCTTTAAATTCTAATCCTTTATTAACTATAAGAACTATAGATAGTCTATATTAATAAATAATCTTCTTATAGATAAACTTCCTAATCTTCCTAAAATTAGTAGAGAAGAGTGCCTAGACTTCTATATAGCCTATTAGATTATATCTTATCTTAATAATATAAGCCTTTTCTTCTACTTTAGGTAGGTACTAGATATCTATATAGAGTTTCTAGAAGAGTATAGTAGGAGGTACTATATAGACTTTATTATCTTTAAATTATTAAGAGTTCTATTATTAATAGAGGATATAGCCTTTAATTATATTATTAATCTCTCTTCTTATTATTATTTAATAGTAGTAATATTAGATAAAGCTAATAATAACTTCTTATCTATAGTAGCCTCTATAGGTATAAGTATTTCTAATAATAATAGCTTACTATTAATTAGAGTTAATAACTCTTTATTAGTTATATTTATAAGTTCTTTAATACTAAAGAACCTAATTTATAACTTAGTACTTTAATACTCTCTTAATAAATTAATAATAGTTCTTAATAGTTATTAGTTTGATTAGTATCTCTAGATAAGTAAGATAGTATATAATCTTCTTAGACTTCTCTATTTACTTCTCTTTAGGGTTTAGAGGTTCCTCCTTCTCTTTTAACTTATTTAAATAGATTTAATATTCTATAAATTTAGAGAGATCTCCCTCTATTTTCTTATTAAGCCTGTCCTAATTAATAGTAGGATGTCTTAATAGAGTGTCTACTATTATATTCTAATAGCTCTTAATATATTTAACCTTAAAATTAAATATTTTAATCTAGATAATCTAGTTATTAAGAACTACTTCTAGTAAATTAGTTATAGTCCTATTTAGTTAATATATTAGGATTATTATATCTATCTTTAATATAAAATAAATATTATAAAGATAATAATATAAATATTTTAAAGTAAATAGCACTTTATAATACTCCTACTTAATAGTATTATACTTAGCTTTAGTAGTTAACTAAATACTACTCTTATAACAGGCTGATAAATACTTACTATTACTAATCTATATAAGAACTACTTCTTATCCTTTAAGACTTATATCTATAGTAAGAATGATTATATCTCTATTAGTATAGTTTAATATAATTAGAATAAGAGGCTTTATTAATATTGTCTTAAGGGTCTTAAAAGCTTATTATTTCTCTTTTCTTTAAGTAAATATAGTATTCTTATATATAAGCTTAAAGAGTGGCTTTATAATAATAGTATAGTTCTTAATTTAAATTTAATAAAATCTAACTAATCTAATAAACCTATATACTTACTTAAGAGTCTTATAGGGAGGCTACTTCTAAATCTTAACTACTTTAGCCTCTTCTAATATTCTTCTGTTTATTCTATAAAGAAAATCAACTATTATTACTAATTAGCAATATTATTATGATTTTAAAATAATAATAGTAATATCTATAAGTTTATAGTTAATTAAAACTTTATTAATATTCTTAATATACTTTATAATATAATACTATATTCTAGGCTCTAGCTCTTTATTATTATAAGTAGTAGTAGGTCTCTTAATATAAAGATTATTAAGAAAAGCCTAGTAAATATCTAGAATTAAGCTAGTTAAAATTTAAATAATAATCTATATAAACTATATAATAGAATTTATCTTTTCTTATAGAAGAGTATATATTCTAAGAAGTTTAATTAAAGTAGTAAAAGTTATTAAATTATAACTAGCTAATACTAAAGAAATTTAATTATATCTAGAAAATAAATCATAAAGTATTAAGATCTTATATATAATAAACTCTTTAGATAGTTTATTAGCTCTAGGTAGAATAAAGATATCTCTAATTATATACTGATTAATATTAATAGTATTATTAATAAGCCTTAAGCCTCTATCTTTCTTTTATATAAGAAACTATAGATTCTAATAGGCACTATAGGCCTCTTCTAACATCTCTTATTCTATCCTTTACTTAAGAAGCTTAATCACTTTTCCTATTATTAATCTTAAAATTAATATATTATCAACCTACTAAGTATTATATAATATAATCTTAATCTTTTAGAAAGAAGTTATAAGCTTATAAAGCCTGTTAATATAGGGAAAATCTTATACTAAAGCTGCCTTATAATTAATAAGTACCTCTCTTAATAGATTAGACTTCTATAAGATTAATATAGCTATAGTATCACTTTAAATCATCTCTAAATACTTCTAAGTAAGTTGACTTTCAGCTTTAATAAGTATAAATCATAGTATAATTCTATATTTTTAATACCTCTCTAGAGGTTCTTTAATTCTTTATTTTACTTTAATTTAATATTTCTCCCTTTATTAAGAGTCTTCTTTAGGTATAGAGCTATTTAAAGAAGTATTATCTATAGGCTAGATTTTTCAGTCTTTTATTTTATAAAGAGTATTTATATAGAAAACCTTAAAGTAACTTTAATTAGAGCTTAATAAATAAGCTCTATAAATATAATCCTTAAACTTTCTATCTACTACTTAATTCTAAAGATTAAGTATTATAGGTATATAAGCTTTTAGAAAAATAAGATTAGCAATCTACTTTATATTCTCTTTAAATATTATATTTAATACTCTTTCTTCTTCTTTAAGTTCTTAAGAGGCTTTCTTTATACTAGTATATAGCCTCTTAAAAGCACTAATATTTAGTTTAAAGGTAGTAGGTATTTCTTCTCTTTAATTATAGTTATTATTATAAGGATCTAGATATTATAATTAAAGATTATATTAGCTTAAGTAGTCTTATTATTATATTCTAGAGTTAATTTAATATTATATAGAAATAGTAT
Source organism: Thyridium curvatum (assembly GCF_004353045.1). Classification (NCBI taxonomy): domain Eukaryota; kingdom Fungi; phylum Ascomycota; class Sordariomycetes; order Thyridiales; family Thyridiaceae; genus Thyridium; species Thyridium curvatum. Next base: position 401,215 of record NW_022156771.1, on the reverse strand, counting down.
GCCTAAAAGAAGATCTTTAATAACTTCTCTCTTTAGTATTATAAATAAATATACTAACTAAGGCTTTCCTACTAACTAGATAATATTAGTAGTTTCTTCTATATATTAAACTATTGATCTATAGTAAGCATATAAAATTAAAGTAGTAGGAGTTATAGTTAGGCTAGCTCTCTCTATAAGTTTCTAGAAATAAGAGCTAACTTTAATATTACTATTTAAAATTATTATTATTAGAGTTAACTACTTAGCTCTAAGCCTATATTATAATCTAGCTAATAGCCTAGTATAAGGTAGCTTCTAAAGTTTATTAATTACCTTCTTTTACTAATTAATACTTAATAGATCTAGTATATCTATATTAAGAAGACACTAGAAATACTTCTTTAGTTATAAGATATAATCCCTCTAATTATTAATAACTATAAAGGTAGACTAAAACTTCTCTAGCTAATTAGAGCTTAGTATAATATTTCTATTCTTATTAATTATAATAGTCTCTTTAATATTCTAAGAGATATTCTTTAGTTAGTTAATAAGAATAAACCCTAATATAGGGTTTAAAGATACTAACTACTTTAAAGAGGCCTTTATCTAGAGGTCTAGTATAATCTTAGCTAGAGTATCAAGCAGCTCTTAATTATCTTCTTATTTTTAATATAATAATAGAATATATATAGGCTTCTTAAAAGTCTGCTCTTATATTTATATTAGTAGTAACATCCTCTTCTTAGAGATTTACCTAAATAGAATATTATTATTTAGATTAATAATAGGAATTAATTCTCTATTATTTTTATATTTCTATTTATTAAGATAATAAGTCTTAAACTTATTTAAATCTATAGTAAGATTAACCTCTATATATATCTAAGCATTCTAAGAAGTTATATAGTATCTCTCTTTATATTAGAACTAATTAGAATTATAGTAAGTCTTAAAGGCTTCTTCTTTTCTATTATTAAGTATAATAATATTAGAGTTAAAGAAGTAAGCTTTAGAAGCCTTTTAAATATCTAAGAGTCTCTTAGTAGGCTAAATATATCTATTTATATCAATACTATTAGAAATATCTAAGTAATATCTATATATTTATATAATCACTCTACTATTATTAAGTTGTTTAAAACCCTTCTTAATACCTAGGATATTTAGAAACTTCTAGTATTAGCTCTATAGTATTAATTATAGCTCTCTATTATATTAATACTATATAAAGATTAATCTTAAAAGTAAGAACTAGTTATTATTTTTAAGTATAATAATCTTCTTCTTAGAATAAAGAGAAATAAGACCTATATTATAATTAGTTCTAAAAGTATTATAGATAATAAATTAATACCTATACTTACTATAGTAGTAATACTAACTAACTAAAGATCCTTAAGTATTAGCTTTAATAATAAGAAATAAGAGAAACCTCTAATAGTTCTTTACTTTCTTATCTTTAAACTTAATATAATTATCTTTATTCTAATTAAAGTTAATCTCTATCTCTTTTATTAATATATTAAAGTTAGTATATATAGTCTTATATTCATCCTTTATATTCTTAGAATAAAGTTATTTTTAGTTATAATATATAATAGTAGTAAATTAAATCTATAACTCTTCTAATTACTTTATTAGATTCTTAATCTTAGCTAATTAGCTTAGATAGATAATAGAAGCTTTCTTATATATTACTTTCTTAGATATAGAGAAAGGCTTTTTTAATTTCTTAGTCTTTAGTATTACTATCTCTTCTTTAATATCTTTAGATTTAGATTCTAGCTTAGACTTATTCTTAGTCTAATTAGAGTTATCTTACTTTTTATAATTAATAATATTAGTATAATTATTTATTTTATCCTTCTTTCTCTATATCTTTTAAAGATACTTCTTATTTAAGATATTCTAAAGTATCTTACTTACTTTCTTAATAGAAATCCTCTTAATATTCTTAAGAGACTTATTAATATAAAGATAATACTAGCTTTATAGTTACTCTAATAACTTCTAGAAGAAATATAGTATATTAGTAGTACTACTTAGTAATCTTCTAGAAATAACTATTAGGCTATAGAATTTAAGAATCTAGATTAGAAGTTTACTAATTATAATTAGCTTCTTCTTATATTATTAGTATTAGTAATAGGTCTTATTATTTAATAGCTATCTCTTATCTTAAGTTAAGAAGAGCTTCTTAATCTTCTTTTTAAAGTAGGACTACTTTTTACTATTAAGATACTTTAAAGTAGCCTTAGTAAGTTATTTTATTATTAGCTAAATAATCTTATTATAATAGAATTTAAATAATAATATCTTGCTCTTATTATCTTATTAAGCTATAATAATATTATAGTAATATAATATCTTAGTTATTCTATAGCCTTTAAATTATATTATCTCTTTCTTTATAGGTATAATTAAAGTTAGAACTTCTACTATTCTTCTTAGTATAACAGCCTTACTAGCTAGTTAAATAGTAGTACTAGCTATACTAGAACTAGATCCTATTAAATTAATAAAGCCTTCTAAGAAATCAGCTTTAAAGAAAGATATTTAAGTGTCTTATTACTTAATAAGATAATAACTTCTATATACTAATTATAATCTTCTAGTAGAAGAGTAGTAGAATTAGATTAATAGATGCCTAATCCTATAGTAGTTTAAAATAAATCTAAGTAAATAGTATCTTCTTTACTTTTTCTTATTGTTTTTTTTCTATAATCTAAATTATTTAAGAGAATCTAAGCTAGTTCTAGGCTTTCTTCTCTCTTTAAGCCTATATCTAAATAACCAGTCTAAATAGATAAGACTTAAAGATAAAGGCTTTCTAAACTATTTAATAGCTTAGATTAAAGTACTCTAATATTATTAGAAGTTAAGATAATAGCTAAAACTAATTGATAAGTAGAATTAGTAGATAAATAAAGGAATAGCTACTCTCTAATAATAGTTTAGATAAATAGTCTGATCCTAATACTCTCTTTCCCTCCTTTAAGAAGAGGTCTTCCTACTATTATAACAGGCTTTATAGTATATCTACTATAAAATCTTTTCTATAACTCTTTCTAACTACTATAGTTAAAGGGACTTTATAACTATTAGTATTATAATATTACTATTCTAGATAGAATTAAGATACCTATAGTTATTATCTATATCTTTAGAAGCTATATAACTAGAGTCTTAAGGCCTAAACTATTTAAAAGCCTTCTTACTATCAGGCTTATAGACTTAATTAATAAAAGATAATAACTAGCCTTCTAGATTGCTTAGACACTTATCTATTAATCTAATTAGAGTTCTAATAATAAGTCTACCTTTAGTAGAGATAACTTTAAAGTTCTAGCTCTATTTTTTCCTCTATAGTTTAGTATAATTAAAGTCTATTTAATTAAGTTTCTTTAGCTTATATTAGTCTATATAATAATATAGAAGAATTAATAGAAGTTACTATAAACCTCTTACTTATTAGATTAACCTCTTTTTTAGGATCTTTCTAACTTCCTACTTCTTTTTATTCCTAAAAACTTCTACTTCTTAGTAAAGTATAAATACTATTAATTACTCTCTACTTTAATTAGAATAGTCTCTATTTTCTAGTAATATATTAATATATTATATAGCTAATATTAATATTATTAATTATTATAGGTTTATAGCCTCTATTTATAATTATCTATAATAATTATATCTAGTATTAATTATAATAGTCACTTATTTTTATTAAGTAATCTATAGAGATTAGAATTCTAAGATAGATATTAGAATCCTACTCTTATCACTAATAAAAAGGGTGAATCTAGATAGACTATTAATAACTATAACACTGCCTAGATTATCCTAGGGTTCTAGAAGTGGTTATATTATAAAGATTAAACTCTAATTAGAGTTTAAGATATTATAGCTTATTTTAATTAAATATGCTTCTTTATAAAAAGAGTGTTATTGTTTTTCTCTACTAAATCTTATCGCTAGACTAATAAGTATGGTATTTTAATAAATTTTTCAAGCTAAAGGGCCTGTATGTATGCCTAGAAGGTTAATCTAAGTAAACCTATTCTAATATCTAGATAATTCTAGTTAAGAAGACCTCTTAAAAAGTCTTCTTAAATATTATAATAAGCTTCTTTATTACTATAACATACCTATTAAAGGATAACTTTATCTATAATACTAATACTACTTATTATATTATTAACTTAAAGAAGAAGCTTATTAAGAGTATATATTAACTAGTAATTAGTATTATTAATATAGATAACACTATAATATCATACTATAGTATAGAAGAGATAATAATAGAGATTAATACCTCTATTAGTCTAGCCCTCTTTAAGCTAAAGAATATTATTATTATTAAAGGCTTTTATATTAATCTAGTCTTCTATAGAGTAATAAGAGAGGTAGGATACTAATAGAATAATAATAAATATAATATTACTAAGAGTTTTATATTAGAACTAATAGTCTTTTTAACTAAATAAATTAAGAGCTATACTATAATCAACTTCTATTAAAGTTAAGAATAAGCTAATAAATAGTAATTAGATAAAGCTACTAATATAGCCTTATTATAAAAGCCTAGCCTAGAAAATAAGATAAAATATAATATCTAGCATAGAAGAATAAGATATCTTAATAATAAAGCTCTAGACTACTTATCTACTAATACTAAAGAAGTTATAATTATTAGTAAGTTTAATTAGCCTTACTAAGTATATATTAAAGCTAAGATAAAGCAATAAGTCTTAAGAAGGCTAAGTAATTAACTAATAAAATATCTATTTAATTAAATCCACCTAGATCTCTTTATAATATCAAACTGTCTTAATAGTTTAATAATAGCTCTAATTATTAAAGATAAATTCTCAGGCTTAAAAGTTATATACTCTCTACTAGATAAGAAGAAGTACACTCTTCTTAAAACTCTTTATAACTACTATAGCCTAATAGACTAGTAATAGGGTCTCTAGATCTAATAAGATCATAATAATAATAAACTAGCTCTTAATATTAATACTATTAAGAAGTAGAAACAATATAAAGAAATTATATAGAAACTATTACTAATATATATATATTAACCTAATAGCTATACTAAGTAATTTAGAGAGATAATATAGATAAAGGCTAATATAATACTATTTAATACTAGTCTACTAACTAATCTAGCTAATAAGACCTATAGAATAGCAATCTATCTTTATAATAGATTCTCTTATTAAGCTAATAGCTAGAAATTACTAGAAGAGACTATTAGATAGTAATATTAAAAGAATAGGCATTAGATCCTAAGTAGCTTAAACTAACTAGATCTTAGCTATATTAAAGAGTATAGTTTAAAGGTATATTATCTTAAAGATAAATATTATAATATTATAATATTAACTAAGGCTAAATATTAATCTTATACTAAGATTAGATATCTTATTAGCTATAAAGATATAAATACCTAGTAGATTTAAATCTCTAAGAAGAGAAAGGTTGTTCTATTAAGAGATATAATCTTTAAAGAAGGGTCCTTCTTTAAAAAGAAGAATTATAATAGATCTAGAGAGAGATTAACTATATTTATACTATTAATAGAGGTCTATAAGCTACTAAAATTAATAGAGAGAGAGCTAGAGCCTAAAGAGACTAATAATAAGATTATTAGTCTCTCTAGTCTAATAAATAGACTATTTAAAGCTACTAAAGAGAAAGATTAGTTCTAATAGGCTAAAGTAATTAAAAAGGCCGGTCTAATATAAGAGAGGCTTAAAGAGATTATTATTATCTATCTAACTTCTTATTAAAGTAAAGAGCTAGTCTAAGAACTAGTTATAATAAGATTAATAGAGGGCTTTAAATCTATAATCTTTAGTCTAATAACTTTAGAAACTTTATTAAAGAAAGAGAATAATATTTTAAAGATATTAGAAAATTTTTAAAAAGATTTCTTAAGTTCTATACTAATTAGACAATTAGCTTAAAATCATAAGTTAATAGATTATATATAATAATTAAGAGAGTAAGAGAAACTCTTTAAAAGGTAATAGTAAATAATTAATAGGATAATTCTAAAGGACTATTATAGTATTAATATAGTCTATACTAACTTCTAAGCTAAAGTAATTCCTATTAAATAAGAGCCTTAATAATTACTTTAACTATATTAAAATAACCTATTATTAGAGCTAAGAAATATTAAGAAGGCTATTAATAGCCTCTATAACTAATATTAACTTAAGACTATAAGAAAGAAGGTTAAGAATATCTAAGATAATAGGATATTAAAGATAGTAGATTATTATAAAGCTAAGAACTAAATAGTTATATTATTAAAGTAGGTATTTACCTATAAGTTTAATAGTAAAGAGTATATTAAAAGATTTAAGGCTAGGATTTATATTTAAGAAGACTAATAGCTATTAAATAATTAGAATACCTATATTATTATATTAGTAGAAAGATCTTTTTAAATTCTTATAGCTATTACTATAAGATTTAAGCTTAAGGTAAAGTAGTTAGATATAATTAATATCTTTACTAATATCTACCTTAATAAAAAGATATTTATAGAACTTCTATTATACTTTAAATAGACTGGTAAGATCACTTATTTAATTAGAGTACTATATAGCCTATAGATATTACTATTACTATAGTAGAAGCTTCTCTTAATTATTCTTATTAAAATAGGATTTATCTAATTAACTAAAGAGTTATATCTCTTCTATAATAACTCTATCTTAGTATTCTTCTATATTAATAATATTATCTATCTCTATTATAAGAAGAATAAAGCTAAAGAAGAGGTCTTTAAAGAGATCTTAACCTACTAATTTAAAATAAGAGATCTAAAGGATATTAAGTAGTTCTTAGAAATAAAGGTTATTTAAAGTATTAATTAAAGCTAGATCTAAATCTTATAAGAAGATAATATTACTAATCTTACTATTAGATATAAGCTTAATAATATAGCTAGAGAGCTAGTTATCTCTATATTAATTAAGAAGATTATAAAGCTAAATAAGTAAGTAATCTTATTAGAGATTTATATCTATTAATAAAAGATAAGATCTTTAATCTATCTTAATATTACTATAAGACTAGATATTATTAAAATAATTATTAATCTTACCTACTTTCTTATAAACCCTCTATCTAAAGTAATAAAGAAGATAGATAAAGTTATCTACTACCTTCTAAAGATAAAGAAGCTAAATATTTTATTTAATAGAAATAATCTAGATCTCTTACTTAAAGTCTATACTAACACTTTATTTAAAGATAATCTAGAGAATTAGAAATCTTTTTAAAGATATCTTATAATATTATTTAGAAGTATTATTAATTAGAAAGTAGTTAAATAAAATATTATTACTATCTTATCTATAGAAGTAGAGTTACTTACTTTTATAAGCTCTCTTTAAGAGATTATTACTACTATATAGTTTTTTAAGAAGATAATATTATAATTATTAGATTAATTTATTATCTATTATAATAATTATTAAATTATTTATCTAGTTAAAAGTAAGAATCTATAACTTAAGATAACTTTAAGATATATTAATATTTATTATTATTAGATTTAATAAGAGATTTAAAAAAAGATAGTAGAGATAGAATATCTAGCTATTAATTAAATATTAATTAATAGGCTAATTAAGATTCTTCTAATTAATAAGTACTAGAAGTTTATTAAGTAGTTAGATCTTTATCTCTATCCTATTATTATCTTAAGAGATAATTAAAACTAATAAAAAGAATAATAATCTTTAGTTATAATAGGTAAAAGAACTTCTTAGAATCTAAAGATATTAAGAAGTTTAGAAATCTAATTAGAAATTAAATCTAAGCCTCTTATTAAAGAAGATAGGTATTCTATTACTAGACTATTAAAACTACTTATAGAAAATACTATATTATTATTTTCTATATATCTCTTTTTATTACTATTTAAGAGAAGAATAAAAAGATTAATATCCTCTATAAGAATTAAACCTATAGAATCTTCTAGTCTAACTAATCTAAATAAGAAGTTAATAAATCTAAGAAATATCTTAATTAAGACTTAGTTTAAGTTTATAGAGATATAATAAGCTAATATCTTTATAAATTAAATAGATTTAACTAAAATTTAAATCTAAATCTTTTATCTTAAAAGATAGATATTATAACTATTAAACTATTAAACTATTAAATTAATTATTAGAAAGAATAGAAATTATTTAAAGTTATATAGAATATATTAAAATATATAAGAAAGATATAAGAATTAATAATAAGAAAGAGTAATCTCTATAAAGCCTCTAGTCTAATATATATCTATATTAATATCTAATATATAGTTAATAAGACTAAAAGTAACTAATTAGTCTTTAATATTAAGTAAAATTATTAATTTCCTATTTAGAATATAAGAATAACTTTAGATCTCTTAAAATCTTAGATTCTAGAGATCTAAAGAGGTATATTAGAAGGGGCTAGTCTATTAAAGACAACCCTAGGGTAAATTTAGTATGTAGAGCTGTCTCTGCCTAATCACACCACCCTTTAGGGCCACCCCTAAGGGCCGGCGGCCCCCTGGCGGCCTTCCCCTTTTCTCCCTTAGAATTAGACACCTCAACAAATAGAATTCGATTGATCTGACCCTTAGTTGACACCGAGGAACATGGTCCAAAACGACACTGGATGCCTCCGCGATTGGTCAAGTGCTCACAAAACTGTTCGTGTTGTCAAGTTTGCATAGACTTGTGCTCTGTGTCTGTGAGACAATGTCAATGTGGTCAGCAGTTGGATAGTTTGATAGTACACAGGCGGATGGTGTAAGTCTGGGGAGCGTTCCTACAAGGGTCCTCCGGAGCACCAGTGCGCATGAAGGCAAACAAGCAGGCACCTTTCGTCTTCCCAACTTATCATCTGCATGACCGACCGAGCTGAGGCAGTGCTGTGCGTTGTTTAACTGGGCACACAGACTATGGCTCAAGCCCTCAGCAACAGAGGCGAAAGAAGCAAAATAACTTGGTACTATGGGGGACAAGTGGTCCTGTCCCAATCTCATGGAGCTCAATGATAATGACTAGTCAGAGGAGTCATATCAATACAGAGCAGGACCTAGATGTTTCAAGTGAGATTTAATCGTTTCCTCTCCAGAGGCAGCCAGCCCGACTTTCGGGCGAAGCATCCAGCCACAGGGTGGGAACCCTTGTATCAGAAAAACGCCTGACCCAGACCCTCGGGTGCAGATGCAACACACCAAGGGATGCACAGCCAGGATTGCCAGAGTGCTTGAGGCAATTTCCAAGCGGTGCAGCTGGAAAACTGGTTTGCCCACGCTGTGATTCTAGACGGTGCAACGCCCATCCCACTCGTCTCTTGTAACCTTTTAGAAAACGGCATCGTCCAAAATGCAACATGAGCACAGTCTGCTGACACCGAGAGCTGGAAGCTCCCGCCGTACCCAATTAGAAGTTCGTGACCTCTGCAGACTACACTGGCCCACCAGCTTCCCTGATTGCATGGCTGTCCTGTTATAAATACCAAGCGCTTAATTACTGAGCTTCAATTGGCGGGAACAACCAACAGCACATTATGGGGAGCAGTCTGTGGAGACATGGAAGCAACGTGCATGATTTGCTGTGTTAAAGTTCACTTCACTCGAAGGAGGCACATCATTAATATAAGATACACCATCTTCGACTGCTTGTGCTGAATTGCTGGTGTCTCCCCGTTTTTTCAAAACTTCACGATCTTAATTCTGTCTCTTACCACACAAACTCAACAGGCTAACCCATGTCTTTCCCAAACAATGAGGCTCCAATCAACCTACTGGCCCTCGGTAAGTGTTTACTCGAATTCTTGAATTCATTATACCATTCTCATAAGCAAAACGATGGCGGGGGAGTACGAGGAGTCTCCTCACTAGTAATCCTACACGCGATAATGAGGAACCTTCAACGAAAAGCCAATTTGCCTGAGCTTCCTAGACCCTGCGATTATTTTCACATGATCGGGGGCACCAGCACTGGAGGGTAGGGTACAAATCTTCTGTAGACATGTTGCTATATAAGGTACTCATATCTAACGAAAACCGCATTGAAGCCTCATCGCCATCATGCTTGGCAGACTGAAAATGTCAACCGAAGAAGCACTACAAGAGTACGACAGATTTGCTCACAAGATATTTTCCACCTCCAATCGCAAGATCGCGCTGTCCGACCGCTTTAAGGCTTCTACGCTTCAGGAGGCTATTGAGGATCTTGTTGCCAGGCGTGGCAAGGGCCAGTTGATGAGCGAGCCCAAAGAAATCGCGAGTGACTGCAAGACCTTTGTCTGCGCCATGCCCACAAGGGACTTGGCGGACCCTCGTCGATTTCGGAGTTATGAGGTGGAAGGAGACCGCTTCAAGTCTTGCAAAATCTGGGAAGCAGCGCGTGCGACGTCTGCAGCCCCCACGTTCTTCAAGGCTATCACCATCCAAGACGAAGCTGGAATTGCGGAGGATTTTGTTGATGCAGCGATGGGTTATAACAACCCAGTTGAGTGGTTGATTTCAGAAGCAGGTTCTGCATTTAATCGCTCGAGGAAACTTGGCTGCGTTGTCAGCATTGGTACAGGAACGAAGCCCAAATCCATGGAGCGATCTCTCTCCGGGGCCAAGAACATAGCACGCGTCTTAAAGTTGATGAAAGACATCACCACAGACTGCGAACGCTCCCATAGGGCCATGGAGAAGCTGTTACAGGACTTTCCTGGCACCTACTTTCGTTTCAACGTACCAAGTGCTGCAGAAGAGGTTGGTCTTGACGAATGGAAGAAACTCGGTTCTCTGAAGGAAATGACAAGCGAGTACCTTGAGAAAGCTGAACAGGCGGAGAAGGTTGCCGAAATAGGAGACATGCTGGCCACAAAAGCTGGGAAGGGCCTCAATGTTGGTCACATTTGTAAGAGTTTCCCATGTCCGTCGGGTAGTTCAAAAGGCTTACCCCTGACAGGTTACCCAAGCAAAGCCCAAGTGGTTGCGAGTCTTCGAAGAGCCCAGCCCAGAGGCCTTTCGAGCCCGTTTTTCACCGGCCGGGGGCGAGTACTTCAACAGATGAGGCAATACTTTGGTAGCCGCAACGATCATCAGACCCGAGCGAGGGAGTTTCTGGTATATGGCATGGGTGGATCTGGCAAGACACAGGTTGCTTTGAAGTTCACAGAGGAAATGGAAGAAGAAGACAGGTAAGGTTCAAGCATCGCTCGATATGGTTGTAAGTCACTGACCCGTCTTACCCGTCAAGGTTCGACCTTGTTTTCTGGATCGATGCTACAAACGAAGTCACGATCAAACAGAGCTACAAGAGTGTTGCTTCTACGGTCTTTCCCGATGACCCTGGAGACGGCAAGTCAATGCCTCGAGTGCTGGACTGGCTTTCTGAAACCGTTGAAGACTGGCTCATGGTCTTCGACAATTGCGGAGCCGAGCCTTTGACGAGCAGTCTACCGTCGAGACGAAAGGGAAACATCCTCTACACTAGCAGGTATGATCTCCGTGCTAGGTTCACCTCGGACGCCGTGGCAAACATCAACGAGATGGAGCTGGATGACGCGATCCTCTTGTTACTGAAGACGTCCTCTGGCTGGGACTCGCCCGAGATCCTTGGAGGTCACGAGGCCGCAAAGTCTGTTGCGGTTGCGCTGGGTCGACTGCCGCTGGCTCTCGACCAAGCTGGTGCGTATATGCGAGAGAAGCAATGCTCGTTTGAGGATTATTTCCGACTCTACTGGAAGCAGAAAGACACTATTCTCCAGAACCCTCTCGTCAAAGGCGCGGTAGCCGAGAACCTGGCGGTGTATGCTACATTTGACATTTCGTTCGAAGCGTTGGAAGAGAGATTCAAGGAGCAGAGACATTCGCAAGATGGTCTCGCTGCCCGAGGCGCCTTGCAAATACTCAGTATGATCTGCTATTACCATAACCACAACGTGTTGAGGGAGACTGTCGGGCGAGCTGCTCGAACACGCCATAAGACTGACCGAGGAATACATTATCCTTTGGGCAACGGCGACTTCTCACTCGAGCATCTTGTTGAAATGGAAGAGGGTGTGTGGAATCCAACAAACTTCGACCTGGGGCGTGACCTCCTTGCCAGCTACTCGCTCATCAAGATGGACACCCACGGCGAATACATATCTATGCATATCTTGCTGCACTCGTGGGCGCGATCCAAGATGGAGCAATTGAGCAAGTCGACAACAGGCGGTTCAGCTCGGGCTCTGCTTTTTGACTCGATACCCTTCAGTCGAGCACAGAAAGACTTCATCTACCGCCGTAAGTTGGCTCCTCACGTGGACGCCTGCGAAGAATATGTGAAGCTCAAAAACCCCGATGACCTTCTGGAGAGCGAGTACGATGGCAGGCTGGCCGTGCTCAAGAAGGAAGCCGGAATGTTTGATGCTGCCGAGGCTCATCTCGAGTCAGCGATTGCCAAGCGGAGGGAGGTGTATGGAGCCGACACTGTTCCAATCATTTCGGCTATTGAGGGGCTCGCAGATGTGTATGAGGCACAGGGCAGGTATGCCGACGCAGCCGACAAACTCTACGAGGCGATTGAACGACGTGGTGGGCTTCCCAAAGACGACCAGCGCAACCTCACCAAGTTGATCAGGGACAAAGAGGATTTGGCGGGGGTGCTCATACTACTTGATCAGAGAGAGGCCGCAACGCAGCTACTGGAAGAAGTAGTCACGGCGAGAGAAAAGATGTATGGACCCAACTCCATGGACAGCTGGGGCCTCATAGCTTCGAGAGAGTCTCTCCAAAGAACTAGATCTCGACAGAGCGACAGATATCTGGACAAAGAAGACCTAGAGGCCAGCATCGAAATCCTCGGGCATGCCGAACGCTTATGCGGCTCAGATTCCACTGCGGCAATGTCTGCCAGACGATCCGTTGCTCTGGCCCTTGCACAAGCGGGGCGATACCGTGAAGCTGAGAAACTCTACATGGAGATCTACGAGCACTTCAAAGAGCTCCGTGGCGAGTCCGACCCATACTCGTATGCGATCGTTCACTGTCTCGCCGGTGTGCTGCAAGACCAAGGGAGGCACCTCGAGGCAGAAACGCTGTTCCGAAGCTATTTCGTGTTCAAATACCAGACTCTTGGCAAGAGGCACTTCGACACGCTGGGCGCTCTCATAGGTCTAGCCATGTCCTTCACTCACCAGGGACGGTTCATGGAGAGTGAACTTTTGATGCAGAAGGTGCACGATTACTTGGAGGCGCAGTTCGGCAGCACACACGTGCTTGTAGAAGAGGCCAAATCCTTCCTTAACCAAGCGGCAAGGGCGCATGGGATGTGCCAGGAGCTTTTACGACGAAAATGCACAGAAGCGGCCCTGGCAGCTTCAAGAGCCGCGCTGGGTGACCTCATGCCTCCTGACATCGACATGATCATGGCAATCATGCCGCAGACTTTTTCTGGTGAGTTACCCGAGTGGGACTTTCTCACCCCGAGAGATATCCAGAGGATTCAAGAGAGCATACCCGATCCGGTCTTGTTCTGTTCCCAGCTGCAAGAGCCTCTCACAGAAGAGTTGGAGATGGAGATCCTGGAGAAGTGGCTCAAGAGCAAGGCAGAGCAGTTGAAGTTGAATGACCCCGAAACAACCTAGAACTAGTATAGACAGAATGAATGGATTAATCGACTGTCTTGAGTAAAAGCTCTTTAATGTCCTTTTGATTTGGATTGCCAAATAGTGAGCCTGACTTGTGTCATGAAGGCAGACTGTTGTTGTTGCATTCAATTAGTTAAGCATGTTTCATGGTAGTAGGCACTAAGGATTCCAATCTGTGAGTTTGGGTGGGGCGGTCAGTGATGAACAATTACAACACCACGACCAGGCAGTGGTGAAGTTCCAACCTCGATCCTCAATTCAAATAATTACCACAGACGCTCACAGGAGCAGCATCTTTGCCAAATTCCTCAATCGTGCTATTGGAACGAACGGCATCTTCAGGTACCAGTGCATTCAGCCAAAGGCCTGCTCGTTCGGAACGGGCTGAGAAAAGAGAATGCGTGCCTCGGCTAGACGATTAATGGCTTCGGCCATGCCGTCCACGGGGCTGAGGCCAGAGCAGATGGCTCTGCTGCCGCCCATCCCGCTGTATCGGCGTCTCCTCCGGGCTCACAGAAAACATCTGCCGCACGAGATGCGCCTCTTGGGAGATGAGTATATCAAGGCAGAATTCCGGGCGCATAGAAATGTCGACAACCCTGCACATCTGGTATGTCGCCTGTGTCTCTGTGATGAACTGGCTACAGTCGTCACCCAGGCGTGCCGATGCCCTATTAATCTATTCCTTCACCAGATCGGCTTCTTAACCGAGTGGCAACTATATGCGCAAAAGATCGAGGGGGACAAATGGGTCGGTGAGAAGTTGGATCCCACCAAGATTGAGAAGATGAGTGGTAAGCATGTCCTGGACGATCTGAACATTCAGGGTATTAAATGGCCTTTAGATCAACAGATCGGTCAACTCTATGAACTGATGAAAGCGATCCGTAAGAGGGAGCAAGGGGAAGGAGAAGAGGCCTGAGCTGAGCCGGACTCGATGGATTTGTATGACGTTTTTGTACAGCATAAACACACACCATTGTATGATACAGCTTGAGACGGAAAGACAAATCATGTCGTATTGGGTATCTAGAGACTTTATACTCTAGCAACGTTCAAAGCGAAATCTGGCCGAGCGAGGTCTATCGTGCTGTCATGCCTCGAGCCCTCTCAAGTGTGTCCGCAATCCACCCGGCTTGGATGGCCGTAACCTTCTTGGCATAGTTCTTTTGGGTGAAGACGTGTTCTAGGAACATGATTGCCTCTCTCTTTCCCTGCCCATGCAACACGCTGGATGGATGGATCGCAACGACATGTTTTCCGTGACTGGTGACATAACTCCCGTCCGGGGCCAGCATTGCCGTCTTCAAGGCAAATCCTTCCATGAAACATTTGATCAATACCTCGGCCCTCTCTGGAGCAACCGGCTCAAAGGGTTGAGGATCTGGCGCAGGTGCTTCCGCAAGCATTTTCTCCTTGAGGCACAAGCCGCGAAGTTGCTTGCGGATGTTCATGGCTTGCCTCATATTTCTAATGTTGATTTTCCGCAATTTGCACCACTCCATTCGGTTGGTATTCTCTGCTGTGTACCGCCGCATGGTCGTCAGATACGTGAGGAGATCACCTTCTCGTCGATACAATTCCTGTCGATGAACCTCCACTTCCTCCCTCATCTCCTCCGAATCAAGTTGGTGGAAGATATCTTCTCCGGCGGTGATGCATGATATGACATCAATGGCCTCCAAAAGGCAGTCGTATTGTGGCTCGGCCGCAGCGAGGAGCACTCGTGCATAGGGTGCAGTCACCGGAAACCGTGCCATCTTCTTCCCCGCGGGGGTGATTGAGCCATTTTCCGACAGCGCGCCTAGGTAATACAGGTGGATGAGCGCTTTCTCGAGAGATTCGATATCTGGCATGTCCATCAAGGGAAAGCCCAAGATGTTATCGATGCCTCTCGATTTCATGACCAAGAGCGCTCCAAGGATGTCGGTGCGAAGGATCTCGGGTGGTTCAATATCCTTGAGGTCTTCAAATGTTTCCTTCGTATAGAGCCTGTAGCACTTTCCAGGGCCTTCTCGTCCAGCTCTACCTGACCTTTGTATAGCTGACGATTTCGAGATGGGTTTGGCCAGCAAGGACTCCATGCCTAACCTGGCTCTAAACTGTTTGACCTTGGCCTTGCCACAATCGATCACGTATCTGACACCAGGGACGGTGACCGATGTTTCGGCGATATTCGTAGCCAGGACTACCTTCCTGGTGAATTTTTCCTTGACAGGTTGGAACGCCTGTTGCTGGGCTTCAAGCGACAACTGCCCAAAAAGGGGGAAAACCCTCATCTTTGGGACATCTGAAGGAAGCTTACTGGCTTCCTCCTCCAGGATTTTCTGTGCGGCTTCGATCTCCTCTTGTCCTGTGAGGAATGCGAGTATGTCGCCAGGAAATGGATCTTGTGCATGGATTTTGAAGGCCATCTTGCAAAGTGCGTCTTGGATATCTGGGACGGGTTTGGGGAGATGAATAATATCGACCGGATATTGTCGTCCCGGGATCTGAAGATACTCCACGACTGAGCCAGGGGAATGGGTAGAGTTCGACTTTGATCCATCCTCTTTCTCCTTGCCAGCAAAGAAATCTTGAATCTGTTCCACGTTTGCAGTCGCACTCATGATGACAATCTTGAGTGGGTTGTCTGGCCGCTCTTGGTTCTTTGATGCTTGAATCTGTTTCAGGAAACCCAGAAGCAGATCCACGTCCACGCTCCTCTCGTGGACCTCGTCGACGATAACGGCACTGTACTGCCGTAGCTGGGGATCATGCATGAGCTCCTGGAGTAGCATTCCCTCGGTCATGAACTTGATTCTGCTACCTCGGGGAACATGATGGTCGAACCGCACCGAATAGCCTACAAGTCCCTTTTGACTGCCACCTCCGATGGGGGTTCCGACTTCCTTGGAAACACGATGCGCCAGTGTAGTGGCTGCAACGCGTCGAGGCTGTGTGATGGCAATCATGCCACGGCACCAGGATTCCTCTAGCAGGAACTGCGGAATTTGAGTGGACTTTCCTGAGCCAGTTTCACCAACAAGAATCAGAACATTCTTGTGGCGCAAGATCTGCTTGACATCCTCACGACTAGACCAAATGGGCAGAGCCTGCCGCTGCTTCAAAAAACTCGGCTCTCCGGTTCGTGACGCTCTAATCCGATCCTGACGGTGTGTCCGGGAAATCTGAGGGGAAATCTGGGCGGGGATTTCCGGCTTGCTCTCGTGAGACGGCTCAGCGTCTGAAGCGCCTGTCGGCGTTTTTCGCTGGCGAGGTTCCGGCTCATTAAGATAGCCTGCAAGAGAAATGGTACGGTTACCAAATGTCACGATGGAACCAGGAGGTTTTCTCTTTGTCTTTCTCTTCCTAGCCGCTGGCTCGAGAGACATTGTGAGGTCTGAAATGAAATGCTGCAAGGTGTCGATGGCTGTCAAAGTTGATGATTTTTCTGTTCTATCGTGGCGATTTGTGTCACGTGACCTTGTGACTGAGTTGCCAAAACCAGGGACAAATTTATTGAGGTTAATCTATTCATTGACCAAGACCATGTAAGTAGAGGGTATAGAAACGTAGTTTATAGCCTTCGATAGAATTGATTGATGGACTAGGGGCTCTATTTCTTCATTCAACCGAGATACTGCGTTCCATGGGGTCCTCATACTCTCCTCGCTCCCAGATGTGTCAGCCGGAAAGATCTACTCTCCGAATCACAGCATAACAGACTGAGATCTCTCGCTACAATAGAATTACCCAGTAGAACTTCATGCCATACTCTACATCCACCAGGATGAACAATTACTCGTAGGGCTTGAGCCTTATCCTGTTCATGCGGATCCCGTCATCGACAGCGTCGCTCTGTATGGGGCTTGTGGTCAGTCGTTTTCTTCGGTGTTGCTATAGATGGTCAAGACTCACCTTTGCTGTGATTCTGTCGATAGTCTCAATCGAGTGCTCAACCTGCTCTTTATGAGCAATGGCGAGAGCCTTGATCTTCGTCATTCCAACTTCCATCTTTTCGTAATTGGCGTCAATATCATTTTCAATCTGTTCATCCTCCTCGGCGAATTGCGCCTTTGCACCAGTATCAGAGGTTGGACCAGGACCGTTTCGGGGTCCGGTTGGTCCATCCTCGTCGTCGCTTTCGGGCATAAGGAACTTAGCGTTATTGGCCGCTCTTCGGACAGTAAGTGAATCACTAGTTGCTTGACTTCGCCGATCCATCTCTTTCAGATCTCGGAATGTGTCTTCCATTTGCTTCTCGACAGCAAAGGCTTCTCGGCGGGTGGCTTCACGCTGGTTTCTGTCGGACCGGTGCTGGTCCAGTAGCTTCTGGTCGCGCTCTTCAGCCCGCCGCTTTGACTTGAACGGGTTTGCCACAGAAACGGCGAACATGCTTCGATTTTGATGCTTCAACTCTCGAGTCTTTTCTTCTGCCTTTCGATTGTGGATCGATGCCATGTCGAGATTCTTCTCCGTGTTGGCAAGACGTT
Source organism: Thyridium curvatum (assembly GCF_004353045.1). Taxonomy (NCBI): domain Eukaryota; kingdom Fungi; phylum Ascomycota; class Sordariomycetes; order Thyridiales; family Thyridiaceae; genus Thyridium; species Thyridium curvatum. The sequence goes on along the minus strand of NW_022156771.1, from coordinate 383,102 downwards.
CATTCTGGCCAGCCAGTGTAGTGAGGGTCGAGCCAGCTTGATCAATGATTTGATCCATCCGATCCAGAATCCTGTTGCTGGTTGCATGAGACTCATTCCTGACCTGCCGGATCTCGTTCTTCATGGCACGTAGTTCTTCCTTCTCTCTCTCCTCCTCAGTCAGCTCCCGCTGTTCTCCGTAACCTCCATATGTGCCGGGATCACCGTAACGCCCCGTAGTTCCGGCCGCGGAACCTGTACCGTACCCATTTGTGGTAGCAGTTTCGACCTGTTTGGCGGCCCTCGCTTGGGCATCCCCGAAAAGATCATCCTTGTTGGTATATTCGAATCCTCCATAGCCTCCGCTGCGTTGAGCGCCATTCGACAGAGAAGATGACGCTGCATAGGGATTGCTAGTAGAGATTTGTCGGTTCGCTTGGAAAGCAGCAGCATTGTCGGCGTACGGATTAGATCCGTAGCCACCAGGTCTTCCATATTTTTCCGAGGCGTATCCAGTTGACTGCTGCGCCTGCTGGGAACTATATGGAGGTGGAGGGCCGCCAGCACCAGCACGAGGACCGGAAGGCAGACCGACTCCGGGACGCTGACCAGCAGCCTGCCGGGCCCGTACTTCCTGGTAGGGCGTCATCGGGCCGGAATAAGAGTCGCCGGCAGAGTTCTGAGCATATGGATTGTCGCTCTGAGTGTTCTGGCCAGCCTGCGATGACTTCTTCCGTCCGAAAAGTCCTGATCGATTCGAGTCTTCGTCGGCGTCGCCAGACTTGCTGCCAAACCCGAACTTTCCCATGGTGGACCACTGGTATATAGGTTCAGCAACAATCCAAGAAAGAGTATAATGGAGGGAATTTAGGCAAAATAATGTTGTGGGTTTCGTGATCAAACAGCAATGCGACAGCGTATGGGTTGGAGCGGGAAAGACAACGGCTTCAATGTGTCGACAACGATGGACTTGAGTTGTCTGAGGGAGGTTTCGAGATAGGGGCGGGAGGAAAGATAGCGGTCTGGGGCGGCCTCTGGCCTTCAAACCATGATCTGCGGACTGGCATGGTCCAGCATAACGCTGAGACTTAGCGTCCTGTGGCCAGTGTCGCCACTTGGAGGGTCCGTCCCAGACGCTGAGGCAGGTCTGCCCAATTCTGGTTTGGAGGGTGGAGGTGGGTGGAACCTTGCAACATGACGGCGAAACACGAATGGGTAAACCACATTGTGAACGCTGGGAAACGAATGCTGAGGTGGCATTGGGGACTGGGCCAGAATCTCACCTTTGGGATTCGTATTCCACACCCGTATTTTGCCCATTTGGATGGGCGCTGCACCCACGGCTCATCGTGGCTGGCTAAGGTGGTGCCTGTCCAGGCGGTATTCGTCCGCTCCGGGCGGGGCTGCTCATCGTTGCCGAATGTACTGGAGCCTGTCAGAGTGACTCCTGTCCAGGATGTGTCTGTCCGTCGTGGCGGCGCGGGTTCTTTCTCGTCAATTATCTCGGCAGGAGCCATCCTGACGACTCTCGGGACGAAAAAGTGTTGATGATTAGGAACAAGTGCATTCGGTGGCCATTTTCTGAACGAAAAATCATCTACATATGACTTCTCGATAAAGAAAGGGAAAGGCACTCTTCCCTCCCTTCCAAAAGTGGGAGTAGATAGAATGCGACTTTTCAGAATGCGCTGTTTTGGTGGCAATGAGACGTACCAGGCTATCTGAGCATCAGCTGAAGCCAAAAATACGTGGATTTTGGTGGAGGGTGTGACTCCTCTTCTTTGTTCGGTCTGACTTGGCTGCCAACCAGCGTTCAGGACATTTGCTGGACTACTGCGTTCGTAGCTTCAGCCTACACGTGCATTTCATCTCAAGCTGCCGCTGCCAGCCTCAAATCAGATTTGCTTGCATCTGACTTCATTCCTCCTGGACTGGTAAACACTGCATCTTATCCCGACTGACATCTGCACTATGCATCACCTCAATTGAACCCCGGCCGCCTGAGCAATCCTCCTTGAGTGCTTGAGCATCCCTTGTCATTTCACCATTCTGGGCACAGAGCTCTCTCATACAAGATGATCACTCAAATACACCAACAATACACCAACCCAATGTCGATATTATATGCAATAGCTTTGTCTATCCTGGTTTATTGTTTATAGAAGTGCACAACGAGCCAGCCAGCGCTTAGGAGGGAGCTGCTTTGGATAGCTGCTTTGGAATTCCTTGGGGCCGATCACCGAGCAAACACGAGCAAACACTCGCGCCACAGAGATACACACACCACCACCAGATCGCCATGTCCGTTTTCACCTTTGACCCCAACCCACAAAGAGTGTCCTCCCCGTGGCTGCCAGTAGAAGCTAGCACAGAACACGGGCCGACAGAGCGCTCTCACACCCCGGCAAACCCGACCCACAGCCTACTCTCTGAGTACGGGGTCACCCGGCTGCCCCCGGAACCCCAGGAAGGACCAACAGAATACAAATTACATCTCCTCCTCCGCTCCAGGAGGACATACACTTACACAAGCACAGCTCCGCTGGGCTCGCGATCCGCAACCCCCAGCGAGACCGGCGCTGAGCCGACAAGCTTGAGATATGGACGTGGCGGACCGGCGTCCACCCACTCCCAGCTGGATCGCCTCATCCAACTGACAACACAGCTCCTCTGGAGACTGCGGCAGACATGCCCCTACCATGCATCTACTTCTTCGAGCGATCTAGTCGTTCCAAAGCTCGTCGGCACCAACTTCGATCTTGCTCAACCACCCAAGTTGGCAAAGGTCTGGCCTGGACTCGAGGAGTCGAGGGGTGCGCTTTACGAGATCGGTGTTGCCGATGATGGAACACTGGTCGGTCTTACTCAAGACGAGCTTGGTGAAAGTATAGCCAGGCTGCGAGCTATGGCCGCTAGCTTGGGCTGCGACGTTGAGGTCTTGCGCAAGGTTATTGTTGGCAAGTGTGAATGGGGGGACAAGCCCTCGCTGTCTGCTTCTCCATTACATGCACTATCTCCAAATCTTCATCAGGATGATCTCTGGGTTGCCGAGGCCCTGGTGCGCCCGGTCCTCGAGTCCAGGCAGGCCAGCAGAGAACAAAGCGAGGCCGTTGTTGACGAGACTTATCAACACCAAGCCACGCCGCAAACATCCAGTGCGGGTAGTGAGAACCAGCTCCGGGTGACCTTGACCGGTCCCACGACATCTGGGAAAACCACGCTGCTGGGAACCTTGTCTACTGGCACGTTGGATAATGGCCAGGGCATGAGCCGGCTTAGTCTTCTCAAGCACCGCCATGAAGTTGCTTCAGGAGTCACGAGTTCTGTCACGCAAGAGCTCATTGGTTACCGAGGCAGTGACATCGTCAACTATGCAAACCAGCAGATCGAGTCCTGGGTTGGGATCCATGACTTTACTGGGGATGGCCGTTTGGCTTTCGTCTCCGATGTGGCGGGTCACCCACGATATCGTCGGACCATTCTGCGTGGCATTGTCGGCTGGGCGCCTCAATGGACGTTGCTGTGTATAGCTGCCGACGATGCGGACTCTCGTGCCGCCACACCAGGTCCCGAGGGCCTCGGCCCTGACACCGGCGAACTCGACTTGGCGAAAGCTCACTTGGACTTGTGTCTCAAACTGGAGCTGCCTCTTGCCATCGTCATCACCAAGCTCGACCTGGCGAACAAAGCTGTTTTGCGTTCGACACTTGAAAAGATCTGGACTAGTATCAAAGCAGCCGGGAGGACGCCAAAGCTCCTGCCGTCAACGCAAAGAAGCTCCGCCGACATGCCCGTCGAGATCGCAGCCAGTGATGACAGGGTGGTTCGCGAAGCCTTACGAGGGATGGCAACAGCCAAAGACTTTCTCACGACAGTCCCTGTGGTCCTGACCAGTGCAGTCAGGGGTGATGGGGTTGGTCTGGTGCATGCATTACTCAAGAATCTGCCGCTCCCTCCGCCACCAACAGCTCACGACCTGACAGGTGTGGCGCTCAATCCCGAGCAACCAGCCAGCCTGTATCACATTGAGGAGAAGTTTAGCCTTCCCGCAACCTACGCAGCCACTGGTGCAAGTGCTGAGCAACAAGATGATGCTGGCACCGTTGTGGCGGGTTATCTGCGTTTTGGCAGCCTGGCTGTGGGTGACCAGGTAGTCGTCGGCCCATTCCCTTCCGAAGAAGACGATGAACCCACCTTTACTCCGGAAGACCGACCATCCCCAGGCAGCTTCGGCCTTTCCCTATCGCACCCATCGTCTTCTGAGCTCAGTCGCGTCGCCCTACGAAACGCGATATCAGCATCAACCATCAAAGGCGAATGGCACAGTGCCCGCATCGTCACCATCCGCAACCTACGATTGCCGGTTGAGACGCTCGCACCAGGCCAGGTGGGTACTATTGGACTGGTATTTGAGCATCCGCAGGAGGATCTTTCGGACAGCATCTTTGAGAGGCCAGCCCGACCTGTGTTGAAGATCCGGAAAGGGATGGTGCTGGCTATTCCTAGCAAGCATATGATTGCTACCGGGCTGCAGCTCCAGGCTGCTAGTGGCCTAACGGCAGTCTTTACTGATCAGGATGTTGGAGACCTGGCTTATGGGGTCTCGGTCACCATCTATGTCGCCAGCGTTCGGGTAACAGCCAGGGTAGCCCGTGTGATCGGCCCTATTGCAGCACACCCATCCAGCTCGGGTGACATGGAGAGTGCGGACGATATGTTTACGCTTTCTGATCAGATACCGGGCGAGGCCCCTTCGAAACTAGAACATACCCCAAACACTTTCGAAGTCAAATTCGAACTGCTTAATACTCGGGAATGGATTGAGTTGGGGTCTCGAATCGTGATACTCGAGGGCGCCAACAAGGATGGATCTGCATTGAGCGGCTTCGTGGGTAGAGTTGTTGAGATAGTGGATTAGTGACGAGCACAATTACTTTCATCTTATCATCTTCTTTTGCTTTTTGTTATTTGGGATGAGTATATTGATGTGTACTCATAATCTCCACGATTACCCAGTGTCATCACGCAGTGGGCCCCAAGATTCTGCTTTGCGACGCCAATTCTGGTCAGCGGCGTGAGCACCCAAATCATCGAACTTGATTCTGTATTTTTGACTCCTTGAACTCCAGTCGTGCCCAGTGATCCATCAAAACATGATCTGCAGCTCCTGTCTCAACCGTCCCCCTCCAAGCTCATGCCCGCACCAGACCATAGAACAGCGTCCAAGTTAGGATGAAGCCCGCCAGTCCATTGAACAGACCGCCTGTCCAGAACTCAAAGGGACCGCGGAAGTATCTGCTCGTATCAAGCGGCGCCTTGCCGGCCGGTAATGATGTGGGCGCGACGCGCAGCGTGTAGAAGAGGGCGGCGGTGAGAAGGGAGAAGATGATGTAGAATAGAAAGCCGCTGTAGGACTCGAGGCCGAGGATGCCGGCGGCGACGCCGAAAAGAGAGGCTGTGAGGGTCTGCAGGTTGGACAGGGTCTATCGCCATGGGCTAATGTTAGTATTGTGAATTATGCATTTGGCGATGTTGGTCAGGGTCGGGGGTCGCGGGCTGACCTTGGTGTTGTGCATCACCGACTCCTGCACGATGGGAGAGATCTGGAGCTCCTTTTCTGAAGGCATGGTGTGTGCGTGTGTCGTGTGCTCGCGCGTGGAGGAGCAAGCTGGTCGTATGGTGAAGCTATTCGTCCTAGGTAGACGACGTTGAATGCACAGCTTGGCTTCAGAGCATTGGTCTCCAGTGGCGGCCCAGATTGGCATGGTGTCCCACTCAATTAGCGCCAACTCCAGCTCGGGTCAGCACTGTTTACGAGGGCACCCGCCACGGTTCGGCGTGTCGGGCCTTTGATTTTTCCAAGATGACGTCTCATTTCATTCCAGTAGTTCAGGCTATGCGCCACCATCTAGCGCCGGAGCTGCCTGCGTACATGGGGGCGGCGCCGGCGCATGGGACCCAAAGCACCCCAGCACGGAGGCACATGCACAAAACACACCCACGCCCGCAAGCTCTCGCGAACCCTTCTAGATCCACGACACCCCTGCAAGGCCGAAAGCAGAAGCTGTACAAGTGGCCCAACCTGGCGATAGGGGACTCGACTTTCCCCGGACGATACGGACCTGCGCGGACCTCGACCTCTTGAGCCTCCCGAGCTGCGCGCCGACCCCTTTCACCACCCGATCTGCGACACTTTATACGCAGGTCTCCAGATCGTCCCGCTTCCACGCGCAATAACAACAACGATAGTCTTGTGTCACTGTGTCGCGCATTGGTGTGGTGGATGATGCGTCGCTGCCACGGCCTCCGGTAGCACCACCTCCCCCCTCAACAACATATTAATGGAGACCGTTGTCTTTGATCAGTCTCCCCTGGCTGATTACCTTCGGGGTGAGTCTCTGCTCGGCGCTGATATAGAAAAAGCTTCTCACATCTGAGAATATGGTATCCCCAATACTGACGCGCGGTCTCGTGACAGATGAGGGAGAGGTTGACCAGAAGGACTGGGCACAGGCCGAACCCCAGCGAGACGTACACACCCCGCCGCCCAGCCCTCCGAGCCCGTCCTTCGCTCCGGTAGGGCGTCCGCTGGTGAAGAAGCGGTTCCGGAACCAAATACCCAACCCGCTGAAGCTCGACGTGCCCCGAAGTACATCGTTATCCTCCTCGCTTCACAACAGTTACTCCAGGGCGGTGGTCTCGCGCATCGACCGTGCCGACAACTCCAAGTTCATAGAACAGTTCCGATACACCATCATCGCCTCCCAGCTATTGACCGGACATTCGGCTCTCGGAGTGCAACACCGGCCGTCAACACAAGATGGATCCGCAAAAGCTGGGGAACACGATGCGCTGGCCCCGACTACGGCCGGCCTGATGGTCGCTGCGGCAGCTGCGGTGGCGCTCGCGTGGGTGATCAGCTGGGTGTATATGGGAGGGTATTCGTACCTCACCAAGAAACGAGTCTTTGTTGTGCTTGGGCTGCTGGTGGCAGTCTCCGTTCTTGGGCACGCCTACATTCGGCAACAGTGGCTGCGTTACATCAGGAGCCAGGCTCTGAATGAAGTGACCAACTTTGTTACCAGGTCACAAGACTTCGACAGTGCAACCAGCGCCGCTGTGGGGTTGATCCAGGAGGTCGAGCTGGTTTCGCGAGGTTACAGACTCAGCACGCCTCTTCCGCCCGTCAGCCGGATCGACGATCGCAGCCAGTCCCGCCGCTGCAACCGTCTGCGAAAGGTCGTCAAGAAGAGCTTCTCCGATCTGGTTCAGAAGTACACACACACTTCTACCGTGGTTAAGAGCTTCTCGGAACAACTAGACCTGGAGAAGTATTATGACATCTACGACATCAGCGATTTCGACATGTCGGATGCCATGCAGGGGTTCTCAGACAGCGAGTTTGAAGACCCGGAGTCGCTGCGCACCCTGAAAGTTGTCGCCGCCCGGTTCCACACGCTGCGTAAGATGTTCTTGTGTGCCATACTTGCATTGGAAGCGCACGGCGACAACTCGGACTTCCTGCGATGGACGACGGCCGTTGAGGCGCTGCGGAGCTTGAGTACCGTCACTGGGGAGAATTACGAACGCATAAGGACGATTCTCAGCGAAGAGGAGACCTTCCCGAGTGTTCCAACTCCTAAAATGCCCCTCTCTCCAGGCCGCGAGAGGTGGCGATCGTCACTCCGAAAGCTAGATTCCCTCTCGACGGGGATCCGCGGTCTGCAAGCAAAGTTGGTTCTTCTCAGGGAAGAATCGAGCAAGACTTTGAACGAAGCGGATGATGTCTCCGAGCTAGGGCCGAACCTGATGGCGCAGTATGATTCCATCGGGCAAGACCTCAAGATCCTGACGCAAGCTTGGGAGGAAGGCAAGGCGGCACTAGCCTCTGGCATCGACCGCAACGAGAAGCGGCTCTCTTCTATAAGCAGCGTACTTTCGCCGTCGACTTCCCTCAGTGGCATCACGACTGTGGACGAGGGCGGAGTCAGCGATGCGCTTAAGGCCTTGAATGGCGGCTCCCCTTCGAGCAGCGCGATGAGCAGCCCGACGCCGGAGGTGGAGGAAGTCTTTGAGGCTATCGCCATGCCCAGTCGGCCAAAAACCATGCTCAGCCGAGAGGAGCGCCTCGTCAGGATGAGAGAAGACCGCGAGAAACGTGCTGAAGTCAGGGAGCGTTCCGAGGCCAACAAGGGCATGCTGCGCGAGCTTGAAATGGTCATCAACCTTCGACCTAAGCCGCCTACCCGGGTCAACAACGCACCCGCCTCGGGACGGGTCTCGTTATGAACACTGACTGACCATCGTTATGACGTCTACACGATTTTTCTTTTATGTCAACAAACATTGGCGCAACATTTGACTTCTCTATCGAACTATCACGGAGTCTCGTTTTCCCCGCCTTGGAGAACAACGCTGTACAATAGGCATCTGTTTTTTGTTCTGGGTACATAGACATGGGCAGGGTATTCTGGGACTTCGGCGCAACTGCACTTGCGTACATACAACGCAGATCACTGACGTATCTCCATTTCCTTTCTTTACCTACTTCTACCCCTTTTCTCTTCTACTACATCAGCACATACAGCACTGTGCGTGGCATAATTTCTATTTGTGTATAACGATAGCACACAAGGTAGCAAACACATAGCAAACGGGGACGAATAAGATTGAACAGCTACACATCAAACATACTTTCGAACACAGTGATATGAGAGCAGTCCGCATGGCAGGCCAAAAGAAAAGCGAGTCATCAATCCGTTGACCTATCCCCCTTGCAACAGGGAGGCTCTGCGCAGGCGTGGACATATTGCTGGCTGGCGGCAAGTTAGTGCTTTCAATAAGTGCCAGGCACCAGCACCGCTACGCTGGCTGGTGGGCCCGATGAGTGAGTGCCCCGCGATTTTCAAAGAGTGTGTGCGCATCAATTAAACTCGACGCGTCAAGCTCGCGCGGGGCGCGACGAGGGAGGGGACGTGTCGTTCTTTACCTTAGGCCTACCCACCAAATCAAACCAACCCATCATCACATCAGCTGGCACATGCACACCAAACTTTCTCCTGCTCGTACCAAAACAACCTTGCTTCTATTTTGACAGATTGGTCTTGGACGAGATCGAAACACGCCTCTGTAACGTGAGATATCATTCACTGTTGCAATCCCTGATTTGACCCCGACCTTACTCCTCTCTCTTCCCTCACTCGACACTCATCCCAGAAATACTCCTCACACACAGCAACCATGTTGGAAGCACGATTGGAGCAAGCCGCCATCCTCAAGAAGGTGAGAAGATATAATCCATGACACTGAGATGGAAAATGTCTGGTTCGTCGCGGCGTGCTGTACTGACATTTCACCTCGCCAGGTTGTCGATGCGATCAAGGACCTGGTCCAGGACTGCAACTTTGACTGCAATGACTCGGGCATTGCCCTGCAGGCCATGGACAACAGCCACGTCGCGCTTGTCTCCATGATGCTGAAGGCTGAGGGCTTCTCCCCCTACCGATGCGACCGCAACATCGCCCTCGGCGTCAACCTGACCTCCCTGACCAAGGTCCTGCGCGCGGCCCAGAACGAGGACATCCTGACCCTCAAGGCCGAGGACGCGCCCGACAGCCTCAACCTCGTCTTCGAGAGCTCCGAGAACGACCGTATCTCCGAGTATGACCTCAAGTTGATGGACATTGACCAGGAGCACCTGGGTATCCCCGAGACCGAGTACGCTGCTACCATTGCCATGCCCAGCTCCGAGTTCAGGCGCATCTGCACCGACCTGCTGGCCATGTCTGAGTCTGGTAAGGCTTTTGGTTCCAGCAAATCCGGCGCTACAAGTGCATAGCTAACCACTCATTTTTTTTTCTTCTTTCACAGTTACGATCGAGGCGAGCAAGGACGGCATCAAGTTCTCCTGCAACGGTGACATCGGTAATGGCTCTGTCACCCTGCGATCGCACACCAACGTCGAGAAGCCTGCCGAGAACATTGACATTGAGCTTACTGAGCCCGTGTCTCTGACTTTCTCCCTCAAGTACCTCGTCAACTTCTGCAAGGCCGCCGGCCTGTCCAACCAGGTCAAGATCTGCCTGTCCAACGAGGTTCCCCTGCTGGTCGAGTACACCCTGTCTGGCAACAGCTACCTGCGGTTCTACCTCGCCCCCAAGGTATGTGCTTGGTCGCGTCCTACGCTGTTTTTTCCGTCTCCCAAATAAGCTGCGTGCGGTACTAACTGATGTCAACTCTAGATCGGCGATGACGAGTAAACGAGGTCAGAAGATGCAACGGCAAATTAATGAGAACTTTTTACACGGCGTGAATGGCTTTGGCTTCCATGGATAAGGAAGCAAAAAACTGCTTTGGGGGCATGCATGGATTTTGTGAAGGGAGGGGACATCTCAAATAGAGGAGAACTTCTCATATTACGGAGCTTACGCGCCTGCATGGTAATGAATTCCATCTGTTTTTTTCGACAAATTTCAAATGCATGACTCTATCAACTGTGACTGCTCATTGCTCTTCTCTCGGAATGTCAGGAAGTGTCCTTGTCTCTCGTGTCGAGTCCACATACAGTTGCTATCTGGAGTGCGGGGCGCCATAGACAGGCAATCTGCGGGTCCGAGTCGGCGGGAACCCTCTGGAATTGTGGTTTTTTTCAGACGGAAACCGCCGATAAGTGCCCCGAGGAAACACTGCGTCCATTGTTAGTCACAGTGTCCCCGACTATCGCAAGGCTCAGAAGCTGCAAGTGACTCAAAAATCCTGCACGATCTGACCTCTTATAACTCCACAAGTGTTGCATGGAGCGCCACAACCGGATTTGTATAGATCTCTGCTCTCACTGTTCAGTAAATCTCTTAACTTGACAAGTCTTTGCTTCTACCAGCCCGGCGTAGGTCATTTAATCGCGGGGCATCGGGGGCCGTGACAACCCCAAGACTTACCTTTTCCCATCCCACATCGGTCGAGACCCGGCCCCTGTCCACACAGATGAGCGCCGAGCCCGCGGTGCCGGAAACCCGCGTCCTGGCGGTCGCAAGCCATGTAAGAAGCCTTGAGTCTTGCTTCAGTCGTGCGGGTTCATAATGAGCTAATATAGACCGCAGGTTGTCTCTGGGTGAGTGAGACCCTTGATGGATGTGTGGACGGGGCGAAGCCTTGGCACATACATGGCTAGGCTCTGAACGTGACTGACGACGTTTTCTCCGTTGCAGCAATGTAGGAAACAAGATCGCCGTGTTCGCGATGCAGTCGCTGGGCTGCGACGTGGCAGCGCTCAACACGGTACAGTTCAGTAAGGTCTCCCCCCCCCCTTCGTGTCGGGTTCGCACACTCGAGAGCTGACGGAAAGAAACCACACCACAGGCAACCACACGGGCTACAAGCAGTGGAAGGGCACGCGCGTCTCGGCGCAGGAGATCTCGGACCTCTGGGAGGGCCTCAAGATGTCGTACCTCGACGACTTTGACATGATGCTCTCGGGCTACGTCCCCGGCGCCCCGGCGCTCGAGGCCGTGGGCCGCATCGCCGAGGAGCTGCGGGCCCGGGCGCGCGACCGGCCCGGCAGCTTCTTCTGGGTGCTCGACCCGGTCATGGGCGACAACGGGAACCTGTACGTCGGGCCGGACGTGGTGCCCGCGTACAAGAAGCTGCTCGTGCACGCGGACCTGATCCTGCCGAACCAGTTCGAGGCAGAGTGGGTTTTCCCTTCACACCCCCCGTCCTCTCCCTGTCTCTCTAAATTCTTGACTGACACGCAAAACAAAAAAGACTCCTCTCGGGCGTGAGGATAGACAGCATGGCCACGCTCCACCGCGCCATCGACGCCATCCACGAGACGTACCGCGTGCCGCACGTCGTCATCACCTCGGTCAACCTCGCCCACGACGACCACCCGCCCCAGTCGCTGTCGGTCGTCGGCTCGAGCATGACCTCGGCGGGCAAGTCGCGCGCCTTCAAGATCGTCTTCCCCGCCATCGACTGCTACTTCTCCGGCACGGGCGACATGTTCGCCGCGCTCATGGTCGCGCGCATGCGCGAGGCCGTCTGGGCGGCGGCCGCCTCGACGGACGGGGAGGGGGACGGGGAGGGTGAGGCGCTGCGGCGGAGGCACAGCTGGCTCAGCGGCGACGGGGTGGACGCGCTGGACCTGCCGCTGGCCAAGGCGGCGGAGAAGGTGCTGGCCAGCATGCACGAGGTGCTGGAGAAGACGGCCGAGGCGATGGGCAGGGAGATGAAGGCTGTCAGGGCGGCGGCGGCGGCGGAGAGTGGCGGCGGTAGCCCTGAGGACGAGGCCAAGAGGATGCACCTGCTGCAGTCGCGGGCGGCGGAGCTGAGGCTCGTGCGCAACCTGGAGTCGTTGAGGAGTCCCAAGGTCGAGTTTCGGGCGAGGAGGATGTAAAGAGAGAGCAAAAGGGGGGCCGGGGGCCGCCATTTGGTTTGATGCTAGGAGGGACCTCCCAGGAGCCTAGAGCGAGCCCTTATAAGTGTGGTTAGGGCCGTCAGTTTGTCGGGGAGGAAAAGACGAGTGGACAATTTGGCAACATGGTCAGATTGGAATAGGGGCAGGATTAAAAGGTTGCAAAGGCAGGCCGAGGAGGACCCGAGTTCGATTCCCAGTGACGACAACAATTCGAAAAAAATCCCGACGACAACACAGACCACTACTCGACGACAGTGCGATCCTGTGCGGCAGCAAAATCCCAGTTAGGGATTTTCGTAGCAGACTCCCCTCCGGGTGAGTCTGTGAGCTTTTTGCCGGCCATGACACCCCCTTTTCTTTTTTGCGCATATTTATTGTTGGTGTTTTGAAACGCTGGCAGAGGTCTGGGATACGGCGGGCTTGGCATGGCTTCGTAGATTGAGCAGTGACGAGCATTGTTTTGGGTTTAGAAAGAGAGTGACGGGGAATAGGGGTGAATCATCTTGGTTGTATTAGCATTATGCATTGGGAGAGGCGAAGGGGCAAAAAGACAGGACGAGATACACTTCAACAGTAGATTTGCATGGCTTTGTTTTTAGATTCACCGTCTAATCGTACTTTACTCTCATGGCGAGACAAGCTAGCTTGCCTTCTCTATACGAAGCGTCATCCAGACATATGACATATACAGCCTGGTGTTGATCGCCCCTTTCAAGGTTCTCGGGTGCCCAGCCTTTGGGGCAACAGAAGCCATGTATGTGTGAAACGCCGATTCCACCCCAAACCAATTATTTCCCATGTTCATGACAAGACATCAACGTCCCTATTCCCGTCTTTTTCCCCCCTTCCCTGTTCCCCAGAGACGGGGGGGGGGATCAGTTCCATATTGCCACAACCATCTTTCCTAGTTGTGGCCAGTGCTGCCGAAGCCGCCGGCGCCGCGGACGCTCTCCTCGAGCTCCTGGACCTCCATGACCTCGGGCGTGTAGATGCGCTCGAGCACGAGCTGCGCGACGCGGTCGCCCTCCTGGATGGTGAAGTCGGCGTCGGCGTGGTTGAAGAGCAGCACCTTGACCTGGCCGCGGTAGTCGGCGTCGATGACGCCGGCGCCCGTGTCGATGAAGTGCTTGGACGCCAGGCCGGAGCGGGGCGCGATGCGGCCGTCTATTCGCAACCCAGGTCATCAGTCAACTGCCCAGTCTTTGGTTGAATGTTGCTCGTAGGGTGGGGTTGGGGAGGGGGGCAAGGGACCAACGCGGCAGGGCAGAGGAAGAGGACAGGGCAGGAGAGAGGGATGGAAAAGGAACAACGACGGCGTTAACGTACAGGTGCCGGCGGGGACGGCCATGGAGATGTCGGTGTCGACGAGGGCCTTGCCCCGCGCGGGGATGACGGTCTCGCGCGCGGCGTAGATGTCGTAGCCGGCGGCGAAGGCGCTGCCGCGCGTGGGCAGGCGGCCCTTGTCCGAGAGCTTCTTGATCAGCAGGGGCGGGGCCTGGTCGAGGGTCGTCACGGCCGCGGCGGCGGAGGTGCCGTTGGTAGCAGCAGCGGAAGACATGATGGGTAGGGCGGAGGAAGCGGCGTTGTCGGTCTTGACGCGCTTGGCAGGCGGGGAGGTCGGCGGCGATGCTACGGCTGCGGCGGTGGTGGGCTCTGCTTGCTGGGGGGAGGCGGAGGTGGTGGTCATGTCCTTGTGTTGGGGAAGAACGAGCTGGGTTGTACCTAGGGTGTAGTTTGCGGGAGAAGTTTGGGAGTTGGTCGAGTGTGAGGTCGAGAGAGGTTGATGTACGGGAGGCTGCAAGGTGGGATGAAGTGCAATAAGAGGGGCGGTGTGGAGGAGACGCGACGGGGACGCGCACAGCGCGTAAAGTGGTGTCCCGCGGGCAGTCAATTGGCCAATCAAGGGATGCGCAACTCTCTCCTTTCATTCACATGCTGCATCTTCTCTCCATAGCTGACAAGATACAGGCATGGTGAACGGTGCTTAGTAAGATAAGCTGCTCTGGTATCAAGGCGTCTATGTGCGAGATACAACATCATCAGAGAGTCTGTCACGACCATTTGCACTTCGCTCGAGAGACGAGAGCGCCTCCGCATGACCTGCCCTCAAATCAAGCATGAATGCCATGTATTGGAAACTTGGAATATAGCTGTAGGCTCTAGTCGTCCAAGTCTCGTCCAAAATCAATCAAACGTAACCTAGTCGCATCCTTCGGATGGAACTGAGCAACATGGGAGCGAACTAGGAATCGGGATGCGGCCGAGTCTCGCGGTATCCTGACATATGCCGCGGAGGCGTCGCCTTCTGATGCCATGAGGCTGTTCAGCAGTTCCTCCAACAGCCCTCGCAGCTCTTTACCAGCTGCAGCCGCCTCATTTCTTGGGCCCTTGCTAGACGCTCGCTGGTCTGGCTCGTTGCTACCCCAAATGTCGTCGATGCGACGTTGCCGTTTGTCCTGGTCTGGGTCTCCCTTCGTCTTCTTCAGCTTGCCCTGGGCGCTGAAGCCCGCAGCCAGGTCATCGGTATCGATCTCCATCATGTCACCGACTACCGGGCCGCCCAGCTCTTCTGCGGCCAGCATTGCGGCCACATGGTCGTCGATGAACTGGTTCAGAGACTTTAGGAGCTTGGACGTATCCTTGTCGAAGTCCCTCTTCTTCTGTTTCAGCTCACTCAACTTGTCCTGGGCAATCTGCTCAGGGGTCATGTCTTTCTTGGCCTCTGCTCCATTGCGCAGGGACTCGAGCCTTTTCTCGAGTTCCCGTTGCAATGCTTTCTGATCAGCGAGGTTAGCCTGTTCTACATCGAGCCGTTTGGTCGCCATCTCCAGCGTGGTCCTTTGACTCTCGAGATAGGACCGAGACTCGGCGATGATCTGATGCGTCTTGCGCATGGCAAGCAGAGCTGGCAACACAGACTCCCTGTGCGGGAAGAAGGGTTCGGATTTTGCGACATCATCATAGGCCCGCTTCAATATTTCTAGCGAAGCTTTCGCATCCCCCGGCCTGGGGTTTGCTTCTCGGAGTCGTAGCTAGGGGGTTTGATCAGTCCCGAGTCCATACAAAAAATAAAGCCATAAAGACTCAGGTATACGTATCGTACCTCATTCAAAGCTTGTTCTTGCTCCTTTACGGCATTCTCAAGCTCCCGGATGGAAGCATCCAGACTTGCCTCGTGAGCGGGATCCTCAAGACGCGGGGCGGGTCGCACCGATGTCTCCATGATGAGCACAGGATGGGTTCGTTCTAGCGAGGATCAAACTTGTCGCATGGCCTGGTCCTTCTGGAAGGAGGCTCAAGCACCGCTCAGGCCAGGTGGATCAGACAGAGCCAATGTTCAGAATGTTCAGGGGTGACAAGGCCACGGGAGAGGGCCGCGAAAGTGAGGCAAGCAAGAATGGGGCGACAGAGGCAGAGCAAAGAGTCTTCCTCCCTACGAAGTACTCCGTATGAGGATCCAGGGGGGTGTTGTGCGACGATCTCCACCGAATTTCACAGTCAAAGATGACTGATCATACGGCGAGCGGCAGCTATGCGACTGCGAGTGTGTGGTTTTGGTGTTGCAAGACGCGTGCGCTGGCCGCGTGTTGGCTTGAGAATGGCGCTAGACCGGGAGCCGTGACAGGGAGTCCAAGCAGAGACGGGCAGGTGAGGCAGGACTGGCAGGGCTGGGCACCTCGCAAACCCACCCATAATTACAGTAATTACAGGTGCGCACAAGTACTCGGCCAAATTTCCGATCGACGGTGAGACAACTTGACCTACTTGTACCTACGGAGAAGAAGCCCTGTCTGAGTATCAGGCTGGTACGTACCTACGTGCGTGTCTACCTGGGTCTGTGTTTCGTTCATCCGATGGGGAAGACACGTCGTCAAATATGCCACCAAACAAAGTGATGCAGGCTTCAAATGATTAATAGGTACTGTGTCAAAGCCTGTTCCAATATTCCCCTTCGTCCCTCTCCCGGGTGCTGCTTGCTTTTTTCCGCTGTTGCTTGTCCAGTTCCCGATGGAACCCCACTCTGCAAAAGCAAAGAAACTGCCGTGGTTGGTCCAAGCTTCAGGCAGTGGATACCTGTCATGCCCTGTCTTCTCTCAGTGAGCAAACCAATTTGATTGATCCTCCTCGGGCCTTCTCATAGGGCATGACAGTGGGTGGTAGTGGGCATCATTGGTCCACCAACCTGCTGAGGCGGCACCTAAAATTCCCAGGGCGGACACATTTGTGTGACTAAACGGCAGATCTCGCGCAAGTTTCATCACCATTTTCCCATCTCCCTCTCCTCACTCCACCCTGAGTCCCTCCTTCGCTCAAGAAAACCACCTCACGTTTTCGAGACACTGCACATTCCCCTTGTCTTTGTCGTCTTCCCTTGCCCAGCAAGCCCAGTCTCATCCTCATCATCCCCCCAACACAATCGTCCCACCCCGACCGACGATCTTTCCCGTCACGAGACGTTGACTTTTCTTCTTCCCTGTCGGGTGCCTTGAACCTTATCTCTTTCCTTCCCTCCAGACTCTTCCCATCCTCCAACCTCGACCAACAAAACCGCCTCCGGACTCCGCCCATCCTCATCTTTTCATTTCCGGGCTGAACAACCAGGTTTTCAGGCCTTCTCATCCTTTAGGGTCGCGCAGCATTTCTTCTCAGCTTCACGTCCTCCGTCTTGGAAAGTTCTCCAGTCCAGGCCTCCAAGGGAAGATAGCCCCGACGAAGTCGCTGCGACGAGAGCTGCAGATAGTGCTGCAGTCTACCGGAGCATTTAGAGGTTTGAGAATCACTTCTCTGATCCCAAAGCATCATCAACTTCCCGGACACTACACAGCTACCAGTCCACCACAAAGTCGTTGTTCTTGGGTGCCAGTTCACTGAGCTTCTCTGCCTGCTGCCTCAATCTTTCTCGCTCTTCCACCTGGTCCACATCTACCGCAAGCTCCTCACGTCCTCGAGCATCTGAAGCACCTTTCCCATCAGCCTTCAATCTCTTTCCTCCGTCCAAGAGGAGCACCTGGTCTCTTGAATCACTGCACCTGCACCAGAAGCCGAATCCTCACAACCCAACCCGACTCCATCCACGCCGTCTCATCGCCGTCACTTCATCGACCTTTTGTCTCGACATCCCTTCTCCCGCGCGACCGTTTCCTGATTCCAGCACTCCCTTGCCCGAATCGCCACTGCACCTACACGTTTTCCTTTCGAAAACCCCAAAAAGGTGTAGATAAAACAAACGATAATACCAAAATATCTCGACTTGAGAACCACCCATTCCGATTGCCATCCCAATCCGAGTGATTTGTTATCAGATTTCACAATGTCGACCTCACCACCCCCGGCCCAGTCGACCAAGCGGCCCCTCGAGGAGGCGTCTTCCCCTTCGCGCACTGGCGACCAGCCCGAAGCCAAGCGCCCTGCCCTTGACAACGTCATACGCAACGACGGCGAAGTGAAGGAAGACATTGCTGCCAGCAACGGTCTTCCGCCGATCCCCCCACCTGTGGCCTCCTCGGAGTCTAACGAGACGGGAAAGACGAATGGAGAGAAGACTGAGGTCAAGGACGAGCAGGGAGACACTGTTGTCCCTGATGCAGCAGAGACGAAGCCGATTGCGAGCACTGCGGCCGGTGCCGCATCTGTGACCGCAGCTTCTTCAGCAAACGCCCACGACGAGACTGCATGGATCCATATCCGCGCCGTCATCTCCAGCCCTGAAGCTGCCACGATCATTGGCAAGGGCGGTGAGAATGTGTCCAAGATTCGGCAAATGTCCAACGCCAAGTGCACTGTCAGCGACTATCAGAAGGGTGCAGTTGAGCGTATTCTTACCGTCAGCGGAGTTGTCGATGCTGTGGCCAAGGTAAATTCTGAACGAAGCCCCCCTAGGTATTTCTAGCACGATGGGCAATTAGCTGACACAATATAGGCTTTTGGTCTCATCATTCGGACTCTGAACAACGAGCCCCTCAGCGAGACTTCCAATGCCCAGTCCAAGACATACCCTCTTCGCCTTCTCATCCCCCACATCCTGATAGGCTCCATCATCGGCAAGGGAGGTGCCCGAATCAAGGAGATCCAGGAGGCGTCTGGCGCTCGTCTAAATGCATCTGACTCCTGCCTGCCCTTGTCCTCGGAGCGCTCCCTCGTGGTCATGGGTGTGGCTGATGCCGTGCACATTGCGACCTACTACGTCGGTAGCACGCTTCTCGAGCAGCTCAACGAGCGGTTTGGAGGCCCTGCTGCTTCGGCCTACGCCACTAGGAGCGGTGGACCTGTCGGCGTGGTTCCAGGCGGCATGCAGGTCGTACCCTACCTCCCTCAACCTGCCGGGGGCAACTACGGCAACCGCGAGAACTATGGCCGGCGGCAGCAGGACCCCAGGTCGCACCACATGGCGCCCCAGCCGTACGGACAGCAGTACGGCCATCCCCACGCTGCCCACCAGCCGAGCCCCGCCATGCCCATGCACTACGGCGCACAGGCAGGCGGTGGTGCGTACGGCGGCCACATGGCGCCGCACCAGGGACCTCATGTCGGTGGTCCCCAGGCCCACGGTGGACCGCAGGGCCAGCCCATGCACGGCGGTGTTGCTGGTGCTCCCCTGACGCAGCAGATATTCATCCCGAACGATATGGTCGGCGCGATCATCGGCAAGGGAGGACAGAAGATCAACGAGATACGCCAGGTGTCTGGAAGTGTCATTAAGATCAACGAGCCGCAAGATAATAGCAATGAGCGTCTCGTGACGATCACGGGCACGGAGGAGTGCAACCGCATGGCGCTGTACATGCTTTACTCGAGACTTGGTATGAGAGACGCTACCCCCCTTACGTGTTGAATCGGTGATACTAATCGTCGACTGTGGTTGAAATAGAGAGCGAGAAGCACAGGATCTAGGGAACAGCCGCCCAGAGGACACTTGACTCATTCCGGACAACGCGCGAACAATAACTTAATTTGACGATTTGCTCTTTCCTTTTAACGTCTCGGGTCTTTCTAACTGGGGAGATGGCAAGTAGACTCGGAGTTCCGGGAGAAACAGTCTTTTCCTTTTCTTTTTTCTCTCTTTCAAGGAGTGGCAGAATAAAATTATCCGGGTGGTTGGTGAGCGAATGGTCTCCAGGTCCTTTGCAGTTTAGCGTTTACTCCAGAACACGCAAGCTCATCGCAGCGTGCATACGGTTCTGGAAGACCCTTTCTAATCTCACGTCGTCGTATCTCGATTTCATCATCATCTTGCCCTTGTGCCCAGTTACCAAGATCCGCTCCTCTCATTGCCGCGCTCTGCCTCTCAGGTCTCCGGCTATGCCTGCCGTATCCACCATGAGATTTGTAACCTTCCAAGGGCCGCAGCCACGCATCACACTGTTTCCCATGGGCTCCATCTCACACTCGCCCCACGCCCATCCCAAGCGATGCCTACCCGGTCCCATTTGTATACGGTTGTATACGGCTCTTGGTGTGACTTTATAGATGCTCCTCCAACATCCGAGGATTTACTAATATTTGCTAGGACTCCTCGGTTCTCAACTCTTTCGCCCGGCCGTTACCTTTGCGCAGCACAGTACTCGTGCCGAGAGTTCGGGCAAGGCTTTGAGCCTCTTACACAATAATACAACCACAGCTTGGGCTCCTCATCTATCCAGAGGCACGTCGGTCACACTTACTATCAAGGTTGGTAACAGGATGCGTTACTGTCGTTTCAATTCTTACTGTCTGAGCACAAAAAATCATATTCTCCCGTCGTCCCATGGCGAGGGCCTTAATCGTACAAACGAACAGGGGATGCTTCCCAGATCTCTCTCTCAACAAAACAAAGAAAAACCACAGCCGTTACAATCTTCAAGGGTTAAATGTTCGTGGCACTATCGCACTTGCTTCCACCGCCCTCCTTTCTAGCGCCCTCTGTGTTGTTGTTCTTGGAACCCCCGAACCACCAGCGCTGCTGCCAGTTCCCAAACTAGGAGGAGGTGCTGCCGCCCTGCTGGGGACCGTGAACCCAGCTGCAGAGGACATTCAGTCAGCACATCTGGTTGTTGTATGGTGGTGTGGTGTACCGGACTGGACGTCTTTTGATAGAAAGATAGAAAAATATCCCGGTAAGATGTGACATAGAAAGAAGAAGAATGGGAAGAGTAGATAGAAGAGTAGACAGAGAGATATTTTAGAGGGGAAGAAAGAAAGAAGCACATCACTCTTGCACATACTTTTGCCACATCTTGCCCAGGAAGCCGGGCGTAGGGCGCTGCTCGTTGAGGCTCTGGCGGCGGGCCTGCTGGGCGGGGTCGCTGGAGCGCTTCTGCTCGTGGAGGGAGGCGAAGAGGCCGCCTGAGCCGTGGGAGGCCTGGAGATCATCACAGCAAAGGGGCAGTTAGCAATGTGTGTTTTTGCGTGATGGGGGAAGTCGGTTCTCTTTTCTTTGTCTCCCGGATCGTGTGTGAATGTTGGTCAGGATGAGGAGTGCGTGGCAGCCACTTACACGGCGAGGAGAGGCGGCGGAGCCCGCGGAGCCGGTCGAGGCCATGGAATCGGAGCGCTGCTGCTTGGCGGTGGTCTGCGAGTCCATGATGTTGGGTGTTATATGTGTGTGTATTTTTAGGATGATGATATTTGTAGGGGGGTCGTTTTCGTTGTTTGGTAGTGTTTTCAAGGGTATTCGTTGATGATGTTGATCGAGTAAGACAAAAGGAGGAGAGAGACAGTGCTGTTCTAACGAACAATGAGGGGTCGAGGGAGGAGAGAGACTCTCAGCTATATAAAGGAGAAGGAGCTCGTGTGTGTGTGTGCGCGTGTGACTTCTCTGCTTGCTTCTCAGATACTCGGAGCTATGTAGGTTTCGTCACCAATCCCAAGAGGGATCAGCCCATTGCTCTGCCCTCCCCCTCCCCTCCCCTCCCCTCCTCGCTCTCTCTGTACTTTCCTGCTAGTCTGGCATGGATGGGTTGGGGGCCCGGGTGGGAGATCATCATGACTTCACCAATGAGACTGGCCCGAAAGCTAAAATGGATGGCTCCTCCCAGCCTATCAGCGCCGACTAGTAAGTCAGTGAAAGAGAGGGAGGGTGTGAAAGGAGTAGATGCGGACACAGAAAGAGAGAGAGGGCGTGTGGTCTAGAACTGGAGGGTGGCAGGGCGGAGAGATCCTCCCATTCCTTTTCGGCATAGGTCCCCTGGACGATCCCTCTCATCACTGACATAAGCTTCCCGGGCCATCCTACCTACCCCCGTCCTTGACTCTCGGACGACCGAGACGTCCGCCATTCTGGATTTGCTTACGAATGAATGCTGACAGTAAACTTCGATCGGAAGTTCGCGAAGGGCGAGCCCTCCGTTCCCTTTCGGTCCCGAGGTGGAAAAGCCCGGTGTCCAACAGGAAGACAAGGCCGGCTCTGGTCGGTGTAATGTACTTGTGGTTTGATTTACGACGACTAATCCCTGGCTGGGGGGCCAAGTACAAGCTGCATGGCAAGCTGCAGTACCCCGCAGATGCCACAACCCCTTGAGCGCTTGCAGAGAGCAGTGGTCTGATGTCTCGTCTGGCCTGCCGGGCAAAGGCCAGCCCATTGATTACCTGCCATTGCGAGACCACCACTCATTGGAAGACATCATCCATTCTTACACTAGTCAGGGCAAACGTCCTTCGATAAGGGCTACGTGCCTTCGTAACTCGGATCGTTCGAGGCACAATGCCACCGTGCAGTTTAGTTCATGGGCAGGCAGTCAGGCAGTAAGGAACTGGAACTGAGTCGTGCGAGCCATGACGCTGACAGGCGGAGCGCAGCAATCCTGCATGACGTTATGGGGGAGGGGGAGAACCTCGTGTGGGGCGCGGGACCTTGTTAGCGGTTTCTGGGGGAGGCATGTGTGACTTGATAGCGATGCATTGGTGTGTGGGGTAGCTAGTTACCTATGTAGTTAGGTGGGCACTCAGGGTCCCCTCTTCTCCTCAAGTCGTGCGAATACGTATGAAGAGACGCCCGTCCATACTTCAGCTGAGTCTGAGATGGAGGAGTTGAAGATGAATCTGGGTCACAGTTGCTGATATCTCGGGTATCAATAGAAAGACATCGATCTACAAGGTTGTCTCGAACAAACTCGATGCAGAGGCAAATGTGGGCATCATGCAAGGCTAACATGAGCACAGATGGACCTCTTGCTATGGTGAAGCCTTTGTAAGATCCAGACATCTCTCTTCCAATCCTCATTAGTTGAATATGAGCCTTTACAGAGTTCCAAAGACTTATAAAGGCACCAGGCTTAAATTTAAGCTCCATCATCAGGTATCGTCTGTTATCAAACCGTCTGAATCTAAGCTCGCGATACCCGGACAGGGGTCCGTGATTTAACTAGCCCTACCAGCTTGACTCCAAAAGAGGCTGGATCGTCTTGGCATGCTATTGTTGCCTTGAGCTGAAAATGTCTCTTCTACCACCACGACCAACTGCACGGGACCGCAGATGCAGCTGGTCTGAAGGGACAACTGTTGTTGTTAAGTCATCGTCAAACAGCCCTCAGCTCCAAAGTGTATGGCCCGGGCTGTGCGACCTTGTCTCTCCAGTAAACTCATTGCTATGTGCTCAGCTCAAGACCTCGACGACAGCCGCCGTTATCAAACCAGACGGTGACCTTCATGACAAAACAGGCAGACAGTATCGTCTTCTACTCTAGACCAGACCATGGAGGGAGCGAGCGTGACTCTAGACTTTGACGCCCTTCCGTTGGAGATATGGACTGCCATCGCCGGGTTCTTCTACCCGCACGAGCTCGCCGTGCTGTGTCGGGTCTCGAAGCTCTTCCGGGAGCTCTTCAGACCCATCCTGTGGAGGCACATGAGCTTCCGGTGGCCGACCACCAACAAGAAAGACAGGTACCCGGGTAAGCGGCTGCTCGAGTCCGACTTTGACCAGCGGCTCGTCAGCCTCACCCTCGAGACGTACCACGGCCGCCACGCCAACGCGTCGTGGCCCATCGCAATGAAGAAGTGAGTTTTCTGCCAACCCCTTCCCTTTTTTTTTTTTTTTTTTCTCTCTCTCTCGGAGGCTCGCACAGAACTTTCAAGAACAACCAGGCTAACCGCACGGCACAGAAAGACGAGGTCGGCCGTGCTGAAGCGGCTCCGCGCCGCCGGCGCGCTGTCGTCCCTCGCCGTCGTCCAGTTCCCGCGCCAGGTCCTCGTGCACCGGCCGCCGCAGTGGACGAGCAGCCTGCTGCAGCACCTCCGGCTCGCCAGCCTGCGCAGCCTGACCCTCGTGGGGCCCGCGAGCATGGACGCCGAGGCCACCGCGTCCATCATCCTGGCCTCGCGCGGCCGCCTGCGGGCGCTGCGCGTCCACGGCTCGGCCGAGGCCCTCGACCCGATGTTCTACCTGTCGCGCCGCCAGCCCGCCTACGTCGAGGACGTCCGGCTCTTCTGGGCCCGGGTCATGAGCCTCGTCGCCGAGGGCCGCGCCTCCTCCTCCTCCTCCTCCTCCTCGGGCAGAGTCGACCGCGCCGACGAGCCGCCGCTGCGCCTGCGCGAGCTCGCCGTCGACGACTTCGCCGGCGTCGACTTCTCGTCGCTGACGGACCCGTCCCGCCTGCGCCGCCTCGCCCTGCACGACCACCTCAGCCAGGAGGCCGAGGCCAGCCCCGGCGCCGCGCGCCACCTGCGCGCCGCCGTGAACCTCGAGGCCCTGGCCGTCACGCGCCTGCGCCAGGACACCCTCGCCCTCGTCGAGCACGTCCACGCGGCGCGCCCGCGCCCGGGCGGCGGCAGCGGCAGCGGCAGCGGGCTGGCCGAGCTGACCGTGCGGCTGACGTCGACGCGAATGCTCAAGGAGGCGCCCGCGGTCTTGCAGAAGAAGGAGTGGCGGCGGCTCAGCCTCCGGCCGGAGCGGGGCTACGTCAACCTGATGAAGTGGACCGAGAACATCCCGGCCCTCGGGGCGGGCTTGGAGGAGCTGCACCTCGCTCTGAGGCTCCCGGACAAGGTTTGCCACTCCCCCCCTTTCCTTTTTTCCAACCCTCAACCCCGCGGAGCGGGTTTCCCATCCCTCCAATTGTCTCCCTTGCTCTACGTAGCTGTTTATCAAAAAAAAAAAAAAAGAAAAAAAAAAGGGGCAGAACGCTAACCCCCACTCACCAACGTACAGGACGCCGTCCCAGACATCATAGCCCCCCTCTCCCGCCTCAGGCTCCTCTCCGTCGAGTTCAGCCAGTACCGCCATCCCGACGACAAGCGCAAGCTCGAGGACCTCGTCGACAAGTGGGCCGCCGAGGTGCTCCTGCGGCACGAGCGCGACGTCGCCGCCGCCGCCCCCGTCGAGACGACGCCCATAGCGACGCCGCCGGCGTCGGCCCTGACCGAGGTCCGGGTCGTGCTGGAGCGGCGCATCGGGCACGACACGCGCAGCCCGCGCGGCGAGACCTTCTTCGAGGAGTGGTCGTACTTCAAGTCGTGGCAGAGCAGCGCCGGCGGGGACGAGGTGGCGGTGGCGGCGCTGCCCGAGAGGGAAAAGGAGGACGGCGAGATCATCAGGCACCCGGCGCCGGACTGGCGGTTGGTGCGGCACGTCCGGCGCCTGCCGGCCGAGTCTGTCGGCGCGCTCTGACCTACTTTTTGCTCTGCTATGGCAATGTGTCTGTCTTCCGAGGAAGGGTGCTTTGTGTGTGTGTGTGTGTGTGTGTGTGTGTGTGTGTGTTTGTCGGAGGCTGGGGATGTGGAAGGAGTCTTAAGTACTGTTTTTTTTATTTGGCAGAACTGCCTGGGTATGGAGGTATCGATACAGTTCTTAGACTCTCATTCTAGCATAGGTACTGCATAAGCTCCTAAAGGGGAACAGCGGCAGCCTTCTAATGTCTATCCCCTTGCGATGCCTTGTGCCTAGCTCGTTTGGACAGACATCATCTTCGTATTCCTATTGGCAGCAAGTCGGCATCTTGACTGCCGATTCTCAAGAAACTCAACCATCCATGTCCGTCCCAGATTTCCTTGCTCCCGCCGCATCCTGCACCAGGCTATCAAATCCAACATGGCCCTGAGTATCTGGATCTGCTCCAGCACGCTCGATCGACTGGTACCGCCCCCAGAGGATTTCG
This sequence comes from Thyridium curvatum, assembly GCF_004353045.1. Taxonomy (NCBI): domain Eukaryota; kingdom Fungi; phylum Ascomycota; class Sordariomycetes; order Thyridiales; family Thyridiaceae; genus Thyridium; species Thyridium curvatum. The sequence continues at coordinate 357,638 of NW_022156771.1, read as the reverse complement.
CCTCGACACTCGATTCATATTCGAATGCCTCCACCATGTCTGCTGTGAACCGAGAATCAATGGCTTGCAGTTGCTCAAGGGTCAGCTTGTCCATCGAAATGTCCGGCTTTTCAGACAGTACAACGACGCGTCCAGAGATGTGGTGAGCCTCTCTGAACGGACATCCCTTCCTCACCAGCCACTCTGCGACATCAGTGGCCAGCATCGTTTTGTCCAGAGCAGCCTCCATCTGCTCTGGCCGCACCTTCAAGGTAGCAATGACCCCATTAGCTATGCCTAGACTGTCCGAGATAGTCTGAACGGAATCCAGCATAAGCACCCACGGCTCCTAGAGATCTTTGTTATAGCAGGTCGGCAAGCCTTTCACTCTACCAGATGAACAGTCAGTCAGTAGCTACTCTTGACACGCTCCTAGTCACCCTTGAAGCCAAGGCAACTAGCTGAGATGCTAATATGAGAACTCACCATCATCAACCCGGCCGTTTGACCGAAAGAACGCCCCGACTTGCCCCGCAGAAGCTCCAACGAGTCCGCGGCATGATGGCGAAAGTTCCCTGCTTCCATTCTTCCATCACCTGGAGCAGACCACGCTCAATCGCCTGAAATTCGTCTTTTGCTGATGATGCCAGCCTTTGAGTTGGCCCTGGCAAAAGCAATCGATCCAAGGATATCTTTCTTTTGTAAAGAGTCTTGTCGTACTGGATGGAGGCATTGTACTTTGTTCATGAGAGGATCCATGGCACCTGCGCACCGTGAGGTCAGTATCCTGCATCCGATGCCTGTGTCCCGAGACATTCGAACCTCCGAACCACCTCCCCCTCCCCAGAGCATGCCAGCTGCCAGGGCGTCCGCCTTTTTCTCGGCCATGTTGAAGTATTTGTGAGTGCCGTTCGTTGTGCTCGTTGCGTTCCCAAGGCTGATGAAAATCAATGGATTCGATGAGACCAATGGAACATATGGCACGCAATGATACCAATTAGCGTTCGAGACCAAGGGCGTGAGCAATTGAGGTCGAGAAGTTTGTTGAGGAACGAGAGTTGGTCGATCAGTTGAGGGCTTGAGGCACAAGTACAGTCATACTGGTGTTTGTGTCACGTAGGGCAGGGACCCCGCCTACTTGCTTTTTGTACAGAATCACCGAGGCAAGTGAGCGATCAGGATAGTTGACGGAAGTTCATCAGGAGCTACATCAATGTGTATCAATCAAAATATCCTTGTCATATCCTTGCCCTGGAACTCGGAAGGGCTGTCCCACCACCTAGAACCGATGGGTGATGGATAGTCAAGGACTTCTGCTAGCAGTCCATCAACTAACCTGACCATCACTCGGTCCTGTTAGGAAGCTGTCAAAATGCCTCTCCCGAGGGAAGATTTGACTTTTCTGTCCCAGCGGCATCTTCCGCGCATCCCCTTTTCTTGACCAGGGGTCACTCATGTGCCGTGGCTTTGACAGCTCTTCACCAACAACCCCAGATCGGCGATGCACCCAAGACACAGAGGATGCCAAGGGGAGCCAAAGAGACGGCCACGAGCCCGCGCGCACGGCCTAAAGTCTAAAATGCCTTCTTGGAGCTGGGTCGGTCAGCAAGGAATGCTGGGGGACTGGTGCGGTGGGTTAGGACGGCGCCGCGCCAGAACAGCCATGTGGAATGCAGAACAAGATATGAGAGAGGGAAGTGAGACACAATACTGGAGACCAGCACGCGGCCGCGCCAGCGCGAGTCACGAAGAGCAAGCCGCACCCCCTCTTTTTCTCTTCGCGAGTTCTTCAGAGAGACAGAGAGAGAGGGGAAGGGGAGGGGGGGATAAAGGTGAAATGTCGCGCATACATATTGTATTGCTGGCGCACCCATGCACGCAACCTTTCGAGTCCCTGACGACGACGGCCCCTTGCAGATTTTCGACCAACAAAAAAGGTCCCAAATGGCGGTGATGAAACAACGAAGTTCGGAACCCGAAACCCAACATAGGCGGCAACCCGAAGCGGCTGGGCAATGTGACTCTGGCGGACCCGGCTATATGCAGAGTGCAATATATTCGGAGACCGGGCGGACCTCACCATCGGGAAGTCTGGTAGCGAGCCAAAGCATATCGAGGGACGAGAGCCTCCTCCCCATCTTCCCACCCAAATTTTGTTTAACCGGACCTCGATGATAAACCTTCGACACCCCCAGGTATCCTTCCCAGTCTCTTGCTCGACGGTGCCATCCAACTCGACCATATTTTCGCTTCTTGCCCGAGGCGACGAGAGAACATCACGATCCAAATGCGCGAACCTGGAAGCCTCTCGGCCTTGTGTTGAGCATGTTTGATTGCTATACTCGTTCTATCATCTCATCCGCCTTTCGTTTGACGGTACGTAAGAAGACATCCGCCTCCCTTTGTCTATCGAACCCATCCATGCGTTGGTATACTCCAAACCAAAACGATACCCTTTCGTTCCAAAGATGTCCAAAGACAGTGTGCTGCACGCTCAGACCAACACCGGAATATACAAAAAGAAAAAGAAAAAAGAAAAGCCACTTTCATCGACGCCGAAGGTGTACAAGCAATGACCAGAGATCAAAAGAAAAGCAAAACCAAATAACGGGGAGGAAAAGACAGGTTGGGAGTCTTATCTCTTCCCCTCTGGGTATTCCGTCTTTCCGCCATCACCATCCTTATATACCAATGTCCCCTGCCTTTCCTCGATCCTTGTTATTTTCCCTTCTTGTACTCATTACATTAAATGATGGTTTGCTGTTGATGTTGCTTGTTGGTTGGTTGAGGGCGGTGGCGGTTGTCGTTGTCGAATGTTGATGCTAATTGTGGTTGTAGAGAATGACTGGCTGTTGATACAATGACTCCATGACCGACGACAGTCATGTATACAAATCGACGCTTTTCCGGGACCCTATCGGTTTGCAACTAGAAGGAGCGTGGGTGAATATTACAATTTGCCGAGACCGATGAAAGCAAGGATCAGTTCTCACTGCCAAAATCCGAAGGGGTGATGTTGGGCGTGAACTGGATGTGGCTCGACTTGGAAGCGAGAGGCGAACCCCTCATCGACGCATCACTACCAACGTACGAAGCACTCGGGAAGGTGTACTCGGCGTTGTTGGACCCCCAAGCAAAATAACTCGGGCCCATGGTCGGGGCGAAAGATGGAGTGGCCGGTTGGCTGTTGACAACATAGGTCGGTGCCGACGAGGCCATGGCGAACTCCTCCGAACCGAAGCTGCCCAGTCCCGGAGTGACCAGAGGCTCATCCTGGGGCACGTAGTTCCACGCCGAATCGAGGCCCAAGACCTGCTCAGAGTAGACTCGAGCAAGGCCCGGGGTTCCGGGAGGAGTCTTGAGAGTCGACTCCATCCTGCTGAAGAAGGGATTGGGCTGAACAGAAGGACCCAAGGTGTATCGCTGCTCATCATCCGATGCACTTGACGACACAGTGGTCTCCCTTGCGGTCTGCTGGCCTTGGAAAGGGTGGTCGCTGGGAGTCACAGGAGACAGCGTGGTGGGCATAGAGGCCATGACAGGAGACCGAGCACTCTGCTGAAGAGATCGCATCAGTGCCTCCTTTGTTCGCTCATAATACATGGGAGACCTCGGCGCCTGGATGTTCAGAGAGGGCTTTTGAATCCTGCAGGGCATGGTACCAGTCGCCGAGACAATGCGCCGCATCGGACTGGCAGCGTCAGAACGCCGAACCATATCCATTCCAGTTTTGGGTCCGTACGAATAGCTTCGCAGCGCTGTTGTGCTAAGCTGGGCTGGGATGCCACGGTTTCGTCGAGACGCAATGTTCGAAGGTGGAGGGGGAGACTTGAAGCGCATATCTGTCGAGTCTGGCGAGGATTGGTGAGACATCGACCGGGGGGAAGGGTGCTCGATATTGATATTGCCGGTGAACAGCTCGTTCTGCGCATCTCCCAGGTCCTGGGACGGAAGGCATGGAACGGGAGACACAGAGCCGGAGAGAGATCCAGCCGCGACAACATTGGCAAAGTCTCCAAAAGCATCGAGGCCTTGCACCGGACCATTCGAAGCGTCAAAGGTCGGGATCGAGAGATGACCGCCAGACATGCTGCAGGCCATCATGCCAGATGACTGAGACGGTATAGAGAAGGGAGTGCCCAGCATAGCCGGGTGTGGATGGACGGGCTGGAAGGGGAGCGACTCCGGCGACAGGTACTGATCTTCAGCCATCTCTTGAGCATCACCTTCAGAACTAGGAGCACCCTCCTCCAACGACATGCTGGGGGCAAGAGTCAAGTCCTCATCATCATCCTCCTCTTCCTCGTCATCGACAGAGCGGCTTGCATCACCGGTGTCTGGGAAGGCGGCTGACGAAGCCTGTAGCGGCTGGCTGTGGTTGCTGAGGCCGTAGTACTCGCTCACATTGTGCTGGTCTTGGCCATCAGGCGAGCTGGCACCTGAGGCAACTCCGTCCGCTGACTGTTGAGCTTCGAACTCCCTCGACTTCCTCATTTGCTTCTCTTTGGCACGGCGGTTTTGGAACCAGTTCTATGGATAATTAGCGACGCCCTTGAGTCCAGGTGGCTGGGCTTGGAAATACATTTATCCTGGGATGCTCGACCTTCAAGAGATCGGCAATCTCCCGCTTCCGGCCGCTGGTCGGCTTAGGGTTCTTTCGAAATTCCCTCTCGAGAAGCTCGACCTCGTCCTTGGCGAGTCTAGGCTTCGGTTCGGGCTGCTTTGCGTGTTGCATATCCCTCGGGCCCATCATGGCACGCTGTTGTTGCTGAAGCTGAGCAAACATATACAATTGCTCATTGGAGTAAGGGAATGGATATCCGGGATGGGATGGAGGGGCACTGAAGGACTGCATGTTGTAGTTCGGTCGATAGCCGCTGCGGTACAAGGTGAGGTAATCCATGGCTAACGATGTGATGGGCGAGGCAGGTTGCTGGATAGCGAGGTGTTCGGATGGGCATGGAACTCCGGGTCAAACAATGTCAACGAAAGACGACGGTTTCTTCGCGAGAGTAGGAAAGAGTGGAAAGAAAAGGCACTTTGGCTCGACGGGGTGGTTGAAAGAATGACTGAAGGTCGGACTGCAAGGAAGGCCAAAAGACTGAGCAAAGACGAGGGTCTTGCTGAACGAATGTATGGGTCGACAAGGTCGAGGCTCCGAGGAATGGGATCGAGGACGCGGGCAGGTTCAAGAGCCGGGGATCCTTTTGGTATAAAAGTGACGGCCTCCGAGAGGGATGGGAGGAGAGCCCTTTGGTCGCGTACGACCAGCTGAGACAGGACTATGCAGATGAACTCTTCGCGAGGAGTAGATCGCGTCTGTCAAGCCAAACGTCTAGTTGTTTCGACAAGAACGAAAGATCGAGCAAGCGGGAGAGGAAAGGAAGGGATGGGGGGGTGTGGAGTAGATGAAGTACTCCTGGGATCTCTCGGTGCATCGTCGTCAAGACGGCGGCGTGTGTGGTCCTCTCTATGAGTGCCTAGCCTTGTGGTCAGGTAGGTACCGGGAGGTATGGGACAGGACAAGACGGACCAGGGAGACCGGGATGGACCAGGGTGGAGGACAGGTCCAAGAGACGGAGCAGACAGGTAGGTAGGTGCCGTCGAAGCTAGCCCCTTCAGCCGAGCCAAGTACCTAGAGTGAAAGACAGCGACAGCGGACGGGAAGATACTCTGGTCGAGAAGAGGAAAAGACGAGAGAAGATGGGGGCTTGTGCGAGTTGAGCCAATGCGCCCCTGGTCCAGCACAAGGTGGGTAACCCAGATGTAGAGCGATAGTTACTTGCAGCTACCTGGCGGGCTGCGAGCACAATACAAAGACAGCCGTCCAGGCGTGTACCGTGTTCAGTACCTCCCTCCGCCTAGTGTCATCCCGGGTTGCTGTCCAGAGATCCGGAGCTTTGTGAGAGCATGTGGACGAAAAAAAGTGACAGGGGCGGACCTTGCAATGGCTTGGCCCGCCTCTGCGCTGTGTGGATCCCCCTGATGGGAGACAGGGTTTGGGGAGAGGAGCCCGGCCGCCCCCCCTGTACGTATGTGCGGGCCTTGAGTAGAGACGAGCGACAAAGGAGGGATGGGAGAGGATGGGATGGGATGGTGGTGGAGGTTGATGTGGATGGATGGGTGGATGATGGGATGGCGGCCGTCGCAAGGTCGTGTACCTAGCGCCCATCCGAACGAAAAGAAGAAGAAAGGTACCTACCGTAGTGCCCTTGGAGCGACCCATGTCCTCGGGGGCCGGGCTGGGTGTGTCACCCTAACCTTGGCCCAAAGAGGTACCTGAGAGGGCTGAATTCGCTTGCTCCAGTACATACCTTGACTACCTGTACCTGTACCTACAATTTACAAACCTTACAGAGTACTCAACACTACAGGGCATGCCCAGTACTTTCCAAGAGATGACGATGTGATGGGCGAGCCACCTACCCAGAAATGAATAGCCAGGGCGGCAAGAGAGCAGGGAAAAGCAAAGGAATAGGGACGCCGAGACTCGAGTGGGTGACAGCAAGACATCGCGCGCGACATCAATGCAGGGCGTGCACACTGGAAATGAGCAAAGCACTGCGAGAAAGGGGAGAGAGGTAAAAAGCCTTGGCCCTCTCGCAGCGCGAGCTGCAACACACGCGTTGGCAATCAGCGCTAGACAGAGGCGCTGACGGAACCAAAGGAACGGCTTCTTGGACGGACAGCTCAGGATGGACTGATTTGCGCAGGGGGAGACGGACAAAGCGGCAGAGACGCATGGCCACTGATGTGGACTGTTCTTCCTGGCCTCACTCTCCCTGTCCTCGGCCTGCTCGGTGGTGCGTGCACCTAGAAGAGATCGCGGCAGGAAACAGTGGAGTAGGACGCTAATGGGGGGGGGGGGGGGGGGGGTGGGGGGGAATACCTGGAAGCTGGCTGATGCTACCTCCTAGCGGGGTTTTCAAGGTCCCCCGCGAGGTACTTTTTCTCCCATGCGGCAGAAGGCCGGAGGACGGAGCTAGAGCAGCACCAACACGGCCGAGAAAAGACGAAAAGGGCATCTTTCTGTCGTCAATGTCTGACCTCGAAGAGGTTTGGGACGGGCCTGGGTCTGGCCTCCCGGACCTCGTTTACCGTACTGGACGGACGGTGTGCAAAGGCAAAGAGTTAATTGCAAAAAATGGCAAGCTCCGTCCTGACCTGGGAGCAAATAGCGCGTGAGGACCGCTTGAGCAAAGTTCAGTAGATAGGTCAACTAAGGCGGAATCGGCTTCGCGCGGGCGGGCTCATCTTCAGGATCTAGGCCTGGATTTGGTGCAGAGTCACTGCAGAGTCACTGCAGACACGGTGACAAAATGGAACCTTGGAGCCTTTCCACGCTCAGGAGCGCTGGGAAATGAGAAGGAGGGACCAAAGGGGAACCTTCGCGGGCAGGCCAGGGCGCTGGTGGAGGCATCAAATCCATTGTGCCCCTGCCCAAGGGGAGGAAAGAACGGCCCCGTGGACTTTTTTTTGACACCAGCCCCTCCTTCTCCCTGTGCTCTCAGGTCAAGACAGCGTGTTAGTTATCAAGATTGAGATTGACACCCTCGAGCAATCAAAATATCCCCTCGCACAACCGTCCCCTTGTTCCTCCTGCCCACCCCCTCTCGGCATGGAAAAGATGAGCGATGACGAGAATGACGAGACAGCCCAATCTTCACGCAGCCGAGCACCCCAGCCAACGTGCTTCTGGCATGCGCAACGTTGAACATTCTCCTCTTTTCCACTTTCCTCGTTTCCGCAGGTGTCTCAGACACAACCCGAGGGACCGCCCCGCTCGCTCCTCGCGAATCCAGGAACAGATTGAATTTTCGCCTAGTCCCCTCGTCCTCTAGTCGCCTCGGCGTCCCAGCGAGAAGGACTGGACCCAATCCACTACCAGAAGGCGCCAATGCCACCGCTGGGGACCAGTGCGTCCCAGCAGAACAACTTCAGCGACACGTTGTACCTCGAGTCGGCGAGAGCATTCATCGGAGGATGCCGATTGGAGCTAATCATTCAGTCACTGAGGAAGAGTAAATCCAGTCATGCGGGCGTCATGCTCGAAGACTCTCACCAAGACGAGAAGCCGCAAAGTTTTTGCCAAGCACCCGATCAGTATCCTCTTTCCTCTGTGTCGTCTAGAACCTGCAGGGTTGGGACGGAATGCTGGGGTCACTGTGCCATGACATGACAGCTGCCACAAGAAGTCAGAGGGATTGCATATGGGATGCACATCATGCGGTACCTGGTTAGGCTCCTCTCAATCCCAGTGCACATCCACCAGGTAGGTTTGCACCTACTGCGGAGGTCCCAGGTGGGCCATTTCGCTTACTGATTGCTCTGATTCGCACCCAGCCCGCACTCTGCCACATATGCCACCAAACAACCAAGATCAGCTTGCTATTTGCTCAATAGCTGTTTCACGGTCACTCGATTCAGAAGCTGGCACTGCACGAAAAGCCATAAACGTCACTGTCTCTCTCGCCAACCTTCATCGGGCCTTAAAGTTCAGACCATTCTTGGAATGAGATGGCCTGGGTGAAAGCAACTAATGAGAGGGTCCCGGCATCTTCGATCGCGCCTGAACGATGCCCTCCAACAAATGGCTCCCACTGAAAAAGCCAATCGTATCAAAAAGCTGACAACCTTACTTGCACTGGAGGTGTTCTGCCAAGACGGCTGATGCTGCGCACTACTAGAGGACACCACAAATCATCAGTCAGAGCCCAACTCGTCAGGGAAAGCTCCTCTAAGAACTCGATGGCTAATGCGGGCATCTCGCCGCGAAGACTTGGTGCTAGATGTTCAGACAAGACAAAAATGCCCTGCTTAAGCAGCGAGAGTCCAGCTTCCGGCAAGGCCTGATTTGTGTTCACTAGTTTGAATTCTGATTCTGAGAATTATCGTTGCCCCCCTGGAAACATCGCGAGCACGGTTTCAACCCACGACGCCCAGAACTCCAAGCAGTGTCCGGAGGCAAGTCGGGACCCCCACCATTGTGCGTGCATATGCAGTTTGGGTTCGGGGCAGGCAGGTTCAGCTGGCCAGCACACTTCGCGGCCGGTGCGCAGCATGCATCAACGGCTTTGCTTCCCCTTTGGTGGCACCATCTCTTGCTCTTCTAGAGGGGACGAAATGCGTCGACCGGGCCCGAGCCATTGACGCGCATGACCGGCCGGGGAGGGGTCACTGATGGTCGGCTGTGAGTGGTCTCACGCCACAGCGTCGCACCGCGTCCGCCGCTGTAGCAATTGCTTCTATTTCTGTCATGTCTCAAAGCCCGAGAAACCTACGTTGCCCCTCTTCACACATGGACATATGGTCACCTTGGAGGGCGCAAAGGAGAGGACGGGCGCTGCTGGAGATTGGTTGAAAGCGCCCCCGACGACATGCATGCGCGCTCTCCCTCACAAGGTCGTATCCTTAGCCGTCACCCGCCATTACTAAGGAACGGTACCTAAGGAGTAGTCTACCGACCTATCCCCCAGAGAGCAAGGAGAGAAACTTTGCAAGGCCACTCATTGCAATTCAGTGTGCACGGGAACTCGATGAGGATGGCGGCTACCTGTCAACCGCGATAGCCCTCGAGCAGACGACACTGGCTTAGGTCATACAAGGACGACCCTTGCAACAGTACTTTTATGCACGTCGATTTCCAACCATGGTAAGGCCGACACCAGCACCCATGCAGGTCAACCAGTCGCAAGAAATTGTCAAAAGAGGCTAAGGCGGCCCGGGTTCTATCCCTAAAATGCAATCTTGACAACGCAGTCGCATACGCAACTGGACAAAGAAAGACTTCATGCTTTTCGATTGATGTTCTGAGCAGTGCTACAGTTCACGGAATGCTGCCTAGCTGGGTATTGGCTTGTATTCTCAGCATACCTGCCAGTCGGGACATGCAGAGGTACCCAAGCTCCTTCAGCCCTGATCATCATTCGCAAGCCTGTGACGACGCCGAGAAGCAAACGCAAAATGAGGTATATCTAGAGGATGCTTTCCCTCCTATCGCTTTGATCTGCCGATAGGTGGGTGTTTTCAAGATGATGACAAAGTGGAGAGCTTGCTTTTTAGCGTGGCATCCCAGCGGACTGGTTCTCCCAAATGAGGCAGATGAGGTCGCCTGGACTTGTCGATCATCCTCTCCTGATTGGGCACAGCCGCATGCTCCCCACGCCAAAGTGCCCTATGCAGTTGGAAACCGCCGGAAACAGCAAATTCCGGACAGGGCATCGAAATGTTTTGGTGGTACGGGCTTCAGCTGGAGATGGACCCTTGTCTAGCTCGAAGCAATCCATTTTCAGGCTTTGTTGGAACGGTCGAGACCTTGGAGAAGGCTGTGATATCATCTTTTGCTTGTCCTTATTGCTCCATTTCGGTCGTCTGGGAGTCCCCGAGACACGTCGTAACCCCCAGACCCGCAGAAAGAAAGAAAAAAGGATCCCATGGTCACATGGGAAAAGTCTACTCGACATCGAAAATACGATTTTTTTTTTCGAGCTTGTTCGTTGAGCAAGCATCCGGCACGCGCGCCCTCGTGGGGAGAGGCAAAAACTCTCCACGCGGCTGTTGTCCGCACGCGCCGTTATTCAGGGTCTGGAACAAGCCCGGCGAATGGATACGACCCGAAGGAAATTTTCGTGAGCCGAAATCACCGAAGATGCCATACTTCGTACAGCCAGCTGGGTTTGTTCGGGCTGAAGGCTCTAGCTCAGAGACGGCTGGAAATTTAGGGCAGAAGCGGGCCCTGACGGGCGGTAACCACCAGGTAGCAACGCCCGGCTGACCACGGCTTCGCTAAGGATTCCAACAGGCTGGTAAAGTACTTCCACCTCGCCGCGAGGCTTTCTGCCCTTAGCGGGATGGCTTGAATGGCAAAAGCCTAGAGCTTCGTGTTCAATAAACTCACTGCGATGGAAAGTGGCGTGTTTTCCAAGCCTCGCGCCCGGCCGAGCCTCGCAGCCGTTGACGGACGGTTGACCAACGGGCTCTTGGTATGACGCCAGTGATCTTGATAGCTATCAAATCGCCAAACTATTGATGTTTGCTCCTGTCACTCGCCCATCCCCCACAGTCTTACCCTTTTCGTCGCGAACAAAGTTCGATAACACCAGTCGTTGCCATTGCTAGCGGGGTCTCACATTCGGGCATCACAATCATCAAACAGCACCAAAGAGACTTCAAAGATGTGTGACGTCGACGTGATTGCACAGGGGTTGAAAATGACCTGCCTATTGGGCAGCGTACGACTGCTATGCTCGAGGCTTGAACAAGTACTTCGTAGCTAGCTGAACCCAGGCTTGGAGGCGGGCTACTGCATCGCCCCTCATCTCGCTAAAGTACGGCAACCATGACAGAGCACAGCTTGCTGGATGTTGGATCCAAAAATGAAGCTCACGATGCACGCGGAATGACACACTGCACCGCTTTCCGCGTGTACTCAAGCTAGAATGCCGTTCTTTAAAAAACATACGACAAGTGGATCTGATTTTGGCCAAACGGTATCGCCAGTGTCACGGGCAAGTCGGCTCTGGGACGGCGCCCAGCGCTAGAAGGGTTCCAGAACCCTGGAAACGCCGACGTCCTGACTCGAGCAGCCGTCTTCCTGGGACTTGGGTTACGTTACGTATGCAAAAGTACTGTATTCGCGGATTCCGGGGCCGAGGCTATGACGCCAAAGACCAAAATCACCGGCTTTTGCCTTGACCCGCCGACTTGGTAAAACGCGGATCGTGAAGCCCGTGGCTGAGACCGAACACGACGCTCGAAAGTTGGGTGCAAGGCTGTCGGGCAGTTTGGCACCTCCGTAGCTTCACAGCCCAGCAAGGCAGTCCCCAAAGCTGTGGGACTGGTCTAGAATCTCGCCAAACCATCCCAATACGGTTAGCACGTGGTGTGCGAGAGCGCCCAGAATACCTACAGCAACTACTTGTAACTACCTGTCCCGAGGGTCCTTCACACTGGCGCACCACCCGAGGCCGGGTTCGGCGTACCTACGTCCCGCAGCCCAGTGCCTTGGTCTGCCTCCCAACAAATGCCTGTCACAGCTCATGCTTGGCATCCAGGGGACCAGTGTGGCGTGAAAGTGCCGTGCTATGGAACTTGCGATAACGGCCCCTTGTCAAGTTACTGAATCTTGTCATTTGGAATTGGGAGAAATAGGCATCATCTCACTCCATCGAAACGAGACCGGAAAAAAAGCAAAGTATCATCAGATTTGGCTATTTTCTTTGGTCAAAATAAGCTATGACCTACACACCCTTCGTTGACAGTCTGACGAGAACCTCTGGGGAGACAAGAGGTTCCTTAGCCCAACTCGCTGTCCACCTGGCGGGAAACCACCTCGACGTTGCAAGCGCCGACAACCACTATCACACACCCTCTTCGAATTTCTGGCTCTTAGCGGCCGCGATGGCACAACGAAGTGCGGGTGACAGGCCAAACCGGTTGTCTACTTCCCGCGCGCGCATACCTCACGAGATTGTCAACGGAAAAAAGACAGCTTTGCTTTGCTCTTACTCTTGTTCTGTACCCACAATGATCCTGAGCACCTATGTCGCGCCTCTTCTCGGAATCTTTAGGACAGCCAAGCCATTCTGATGGGTCCTCCGAGGTTATCTGATCCTTAGGATCGAGTCACGTTTTCTGCAGAGCTTGGGGATTTCTGGAAAGGGGAAAGGAACCGCTTTGGACGGACTGCAGAGTGATGAAGCACGGACCCCAAGTTATCGCAAGATTATCGCGCGATACGTCAGGACTTCGCCCCCCTGCAGATCCACTCTTCCGACGAATCTCGAGAGAGGACCTCAGGAGTCAGAAGTGCTGGGTCACAGTTTCTCAGAGAGATAAAAAATCCCCTTTTCCAAATCGACAAATCCCACTGTGATGGTCCGCCTTTTTAGAAGGGCAGCTAGGGGCCCCCACAGGGAATAAGTGGAGGGCCCTGCTATCCCCGCCCTGAGTTTGGCGCCGGCGTTCCCACCTGCATGGATCCCAGCTCGGTGCTGGGCTGGTGCACATGGGCGGCCATCCTCGTCCCCTCGCCCAATCCTCCAGCATCCTCCTCCCAGCGCAGGAGATTAGAGGCCAGTCTTTGGCCCGCGCAGCCACGTGTAGTGACCAGCCCCGGCGCGCCCTAGGGCGCCAGTGGTCGGACCACCCCTGCATCAGAAGGGCTAAAAGGGCCCCAGCATGGCAGAGGGCGGTACATTGCTGCTACTTTTCTCTCCCAAGCGCTTTATTTCGGCCATGTACCCCCCAAGTCACGCTAAGCTTTCCGGCCAAGGGTACTCTCTGTGCGCTGATGCTGGTCTCTGTTCACTTCGCGGTGCATCGTCAGAGGAAGCCAGGCCAAGAGAAGAGACAGTCAACAAATGGCCCCTCTGCGCGCCTCGAGCGGTGCAGACTCAACTTCTATGCGTCCATTTTCACGGCCGTACTAGAGCGGCTGATCAACCAGGAGGGGCGCGACATGACCACGGCATTTCCGCCCCAGCCAGCCCAAAGCCCAGCCCTTGGTTAGACTTTGCTCAAATTGCAACTCCAAGATGGGCCTCTCCCTCCGCCAAAGGGCGCTTGACCTCAAGGTCGATCCACGTTCGTTTAATAATCACCAAAGGCAACCACATCATCCTCTCCCTCGCGAAAGCTACCTGCCAACTTCTTGCGTAGCTGAGCGGCGCCTCAGGAACCTTATTACTCAGTGAAGAGCGGCGGCCCTCGGCACCCAGAAATAGGAGAGACACTTCCCGCATACCTCTCTGCTCTCGCTTGGAGCCGCATTCCGGGCGATCTCGGCCTTGATTCAGAAGAGCTGACTCTTCCCCCCCATCCCGAGGCGGCCAATCACAGGTTGCCGACGTGCGCCTGAGCGCGGGGCTACTTGTTACAGGCTTGACGCCAGTCTTGTCCGAAAACGAGAGCGTCGCTTTAGTCTGGTTGAACGGAGCAATGCACCGAGCAAGCAACAACTTCCCTATCAAGCGAAGTGATGGACATTCAGCTGCTTCTTGGCCGTCGGCGATGAGAGGTCCTATGATGCAAGTTGAAAGAGAGATAGGTAAGGATGCTTGCAGTAAAAATGTTATTAGGCGGGTCCGATTGGCCTCTGGTCACGCCCCTGTTGCCGCATTGGGAGACAGGGCCGCTGAGGGTGAAGATCTTCCCAAGCCCGCTTTGATCTTGTCGATCCCCCAACATAAACAATTTGGATCGTCTTCTTCCAGGGGGGTTGTTTTGATTCTGATGCGGAAAGCCAAGAGGCAAGCACCCGCGCCGCCTTTGACCCGATCCCAATGCAACCTCAGCCTTCCATTTCCCATCGGGCATTTACCGCCAATTGCCCAGGACTCTGGTGATCGCCGCAATCCAAGATCGAGATCAGGGAGGACCCGGTTTTATTTGCAATGTCAATGTCGAGTTGCTCCATCCTTGCCTGCACCAACACATCGCGGTTCCGGTTTTGTTGCTCCTGCATCACGTAAGGAGGCATGGGAGAACACGAGCGAGGCCACGCATCCTTCGTCGTTGCTTAGCTCCCCACGCCCGTACCGGCTTTTTCTTCAAGGAGGAGAAGAAGGAGGAGAAGGTCCTGGCTTAGCTGGTGTAGCGTAGAGGACGAGGAGGTCGATCCCACTTTTACCGTTTGCTGATACGGTCCTAGGGCGACGCCACGAGAAAGCTGTTTGGCCATCCCAAGGTCTAGTTTCTCAACAACGGCAACTTCCTCCCCTCTCACACCCACAAAGTAGATGTCAAAATCCCATGGGTGTTGTCCTCCCCCTCCTCTGGGAGAGAGTTTTGAAGCCTCAACCGCTCTATCCCCGTACCCGCCTCGCGCACCCGCGACCACCACCTCCTCCTCCGGCCGAGGTCGCCACCACCAAGCCCGAATAAGGGCCGTTTCTCGCCAATCTCTCTGCCTGCCTCTGAGGCCACACACACACCAACAAAAGACGTCGCGTCTAGTTGGGCGAATGCTATGGTCCGGTGAACGACACCCGCCTGCTCGGCGCCGTTTGGTGGGTTAGCTCAAGTGCACTTCAATAGTGCCTCTCTGATGTCTCACATTTTCTGTTTGGTTACTTAAGCACACAAACACGCGAAACACCTGCGCGCGGTGACGTCGAGGCCCGTTTTCTTTGTCGACGAGTGACGACAGAAAGGGGCTTTTTTTTCTTCTTCTTTCTCGCTTGCTGGGAGCGGATGACGGGTGTCTTTGCCCCAAGAGCTGCATCGGGCACCAAGGGAGATGACTAGGCACAGAGCCTATGCAGGAACGACAGGTTTGGCGTTACTCAAGTCGCCGACCAGTCTGCCGGTGGCGGTCGATCAACTTTTACTTTTTGGAACGACGGCTGCCGCACGGCTCGAACTACATGGCGGTACCTCACGAATGCGAATACGCGAACGTCCCTATGTAACGACCGTCGCATGTCACGAAGGCTAGCCGCATTAGTTGAGCAAGGCGGGCAAAGCCACTTATCGTCGTCGTCTCGAAGCCGCAACCGGTCCCAGAGAGCGTTGCAATCTGGCCGTCCTAAGTTAGTTGAGGAGGGCTAGGAGGTGTCTCCAGGGCCGGACTTGGAGATGTTGAGAGAGGGGGGGGTACGTAAACCAAAACCCAATTGTCCCTTGTGGCGGCGGACGAGAATAGCCTTGTCTCTCCTTTCCCGCCTGCTTCCCAACGTGCTGGGCTCACGCCTCTCCTGAGGAACTAGCACCGGGCGGGACCTTACATCCAGGCCGAAGCAGCGGTGCAACAGTCGAGCAAGGGGGGGGGGGGGGCGGCTTCCCGAATCGCGCATTTCTGGTTTGACAAGGTCTGCTCGGGCGATCTCCCATGGTGATAGGTATGCACAAGGGACAAAACTGTCATGCACAGCAGGATCTCTTGCCGCACCCATGGACCCGGGAGAGACGCCTGCACAAGGCCTGGTGTTACCGCACCTCAGCCCTCGGGCCTCACAAGGCAACGGGGCATTACACGGGTAAGATCCCTGGATATCAAAATGCCACCGAAGGCCCGGCTCTTGGTGATCCGAGATAAGACACTTGCGATGCTTTGTGTTATCGTCGCACGACTTGATCGGGTACCTTGCAAGTGATGCTCAGAGGGTTGGGGCCCACGAATGAGCTTTCAACAAGTGCGCAACAGTTGCCTTTTCCGTATGCAGGTACGAGACGCAAAGCACAAATATGGCATATGAGGAGGCGTTTTCTAGTTGACTAGGCTGAACTCGTTTGGACTTGGAGACCTGGGTAGCTCAACGTAGCTCAACTCCCTTACCCGTAATCACGAGCGACTAAATGGCGCCATGGCGGCGGACAAGAAAAGCTCAAGCCTCGAAACGGTGGACGCCTCGCTGTCGCACGCCTATCATCATCACGGTCAGCAATGACAAAATGCGAAAAAAGTCAAAGCACGAGGGAGATAGGTAGCGGTGATAAGTCGAGCTTGGCCTTGGACGTCTAGGCCTCCCCTACCAAGCCAAACTGCCGTTTTGGATTTGTAGTCTTGTAAGTGGCTGGCTGCTGATCCGTTGTAGACAAGGCGCTACGTGCGAGACGCGCACACCTCCTCCTTCCTACCTTTTTATTTTACCTTTTTTTTATTTCCCGTGAGCGAACACAGCCTAGCACGCAACCCAAAAACCACACCAATGGACAGCTTCTCCTCAGCCCCGGCCAATTCCCACATGTGGGCATCTTCACGAAAATAAATTGTCGATGGGGGAGAAAATGCAGATGTCCGGGATGTATCTTGCTTTGCTGGCTCGAGGTACTCCGCTGGCAGAGTGGGTTTTTCCTATCTTTCCGGGGCGGGGGGACGATTTTGTTCGACGGCGGTCTCGATCAGACTAGGCCGCTCTCTCCCCGGACACGTCCGCGCGTCGAAGCTTGAGGTGAACAGTGAACTTGCTTTTTTGCCCTCTTTTCCCCCCTCAAACGCGGTAGGGTTAAGCTCCGCTCAGGGACGGAGTAACTAACCTACTAACCTACAGCTGCAGCTTCTCCTTCCTAACTGGTTAGGTGCACACAACTAGGTCTTTTCTCCCGTGGCCAGGGGATCCTCGTCGAACGACGGCGCTGACAGCGGCATATTGACCGGGTTGTGCTCCTGGTCTGCCTCTCGGCGTGCATGGCGCGCGGTGCTCCAAAGAGAAGGAAGTTGGCATCCGGGAGGTACTCTCTCGTTGCAGCGACCCTGTACTATTTGCTCTCTCTCTCTCTCTCTCTCTCTCTCTCTCTCTTTTAGGTCCCGCCTCTCAGGCAGTGGCATGACTAGGGGAGATGAGCAAGAGAGGACAAGACAGTTCGTGAGTTGGTTTACTTCTTTGCTTTTTTGTTCCAAGAAGTCTTGGACGAACAGATCATGCGCATTGAAGGGGTGGCTCAGCTTCATTTCGGGGGAGGTGTTCCCACGCGGGAGTTGAGGCTGCTGACATCAGGTCTCAGGCTGCAAGAGAGACAGGAAAAAAGCAAAGCTGCTTTCTTTTACTTTTTTTCCCAGCTCCGCCTGTCTCGCGTGCAGTGTCTGACAATCACGCCTCTGGGGGACGAGGGTGACCGGCGCGTGGGGAGGATGCTGCAAGATGAGATGGGATGAGATTGACGGGCCTGGGGAGTCTTCAACAACACTCCAAGTTACTCCTGCTGCTTGCATCTCCTTGCTTTTTCCGGACCACTTAGCAGCCTCGCTTGGAGGCATGTCGCGCGCTACAACAGGCCCGTGGCTTGCAGGTCGTGCCTCTTGCTCCTGCAGGACCTTATCTCATTTCCCGCTACGCAAGGGATGCATATCTAGTGCCCACAGTCGACACTGCTGGCACCGCGCCGGACTGCCTGCTGGAGACAAGACGGCTTCATGCCGAATCTAGGGGAAAGAACGACGCTTCTATTCAAGATTACCTACACGCACGCTGACGACTCTCGTCTCCGGATTCTGAGACTCCTTTGTGCCTATCGCTTCTAATTTCGCGTTTCCTCCTTCACACCTCCCTCTCCGCTGGCCTCCCTCTCGAGCGGTGGGGGTGTCATTGGCCCTTGGCAACGAGGCCGTTGGAGAACTCCAACGTCACGGCTCCCCCCTTGCTCTCGACCACGCGCACCGACCTCAGGTCCTGCACGATCCAGTCCGGCTCCGCGCTGGCGACCTGCTCGGCCGTGTGGCTCGTGACCAGGCCCAGCACCCTGCAGCCCGCGGCCTTGCCGGCCCGGATGCCCGCGGGGCTGTCCTCGAGCACGAGCACGCTGGCCGCGCGGTCCCGCGGGTGCTCGAGCCTGTCGAGGCCCAGCAGGTAGCAGGCCGGGTCGGGCTTGCCGTTCTCGACGGACTCGGCCGAGATGAGGTGCTCGGGCTCGGGCAGGCCCAGCACGCCCAGCCAGCCGTGCACGAGGGGCTCGGTGCCCGAGGTCACGATGGCCCAGGGGGCTGCCGCGCCGCCGCCGCCGCCGCCGTTATTACTGCGGCTGCTGCTGCTGCTGCTGCTGGTGCTGTGGATCAGCGCGTCGAGCAGCGCCCTTGCGCCGGGGATCTCGACGGCGTCCTTGCCGTAGAGCTTGGGGAGGACGGCCTCCATGCGGCGCACGTCTGTTTGATTGGGGGAGACGTCATTGCGTTAGTTTCATGTTGTAATTTTCTTTTTTTTGCACTTGAGTTCCTTCTCCGTCAAGGGGAGGGAGGTCGTGCGTGTGGCAATATGATGGCTGCACGGTTTGTCTTCCCCCCCTAACAAAAGGGCAAATTGCTCATGACTTTGGGCTCCGTGGCGTTGCCTAAGCTGTCTAGTATGCAGCTGAGCCTCTGCGTACCTAGACCCCTATCCCCGGGATGTTGTACCCCGGCGGAAAGGCCTCTTTGTTTTTTGGGAAGGGGGGGTCCTCTTTGATGCGGCTCTCGCTCTCTGTGCTTCGGCAATGCACACGCCCTCTCCCTTGCCCGTTCTTGTCCCCCACTTGGTATGAACTTGGTAAGAAGGTTCCACATCGTGGCTACAGGAGTTGTCATGGGCCGTAATTCGGCGAATCGTCTTGTCTTGGGAGGGATGGAAGTGGTAAGAGTTCGGGAAATGAAGAGAGTCACCTCCGCTCCGGATGATAAGCGTGTAAGTGCGCGTGTGTGAGCCTGACGCGAGCAAGAGTCATGGCGCCTTGCGTCAAGGCTCCGCGAGAGACGCAGGCCGTCCAGTCCGAGGAAATGAAATGACGATCTCAGGGGTAGAGATGAATGAGGAATTGATGACGAGTGCACATGGTGGCTTGTGGCGGAGAGAGAGAGAGATCGACTTACACTCCCAGTTCGCCTTCTCGGGCGCCAGGATTTTGAGAATGTCTATACTCCGCCGACCGTGGGACGTCTCGAGGATGACTTCAGGCGGTACTCCTATCTCGTTGCCGACTCTGTTTCCCCCCAAGTCGAGATTTGTCACATGTCAGCGCCGTGATCCCACTCTCCTCCTCCTTCGTGATGGCGACAGAGCCTCACAACACCGAGCCTTGATCGTGAGTCCGGGTAGCTTACGTGTGCCAATGCTTGACGACTGCGTCTGTAGAGTCGATGATGGTGCCGTCCATGTCAAAGAGAAAGCCTTCAAACGTGGCGGTGACCGGCGGGGCGCTGTAGTCGGCCTCGCTGGCGGGCGTCGTTTGCTCGTTGATAGTCATGGCTTCGTAAGTTGGGCGAATTGCACCCAGTTGAGATGGGTATAACTTGTTGTCTAGTTGTTGTTTGAAGTAGAATAGATAAATCCAATAACAAATACCGTTATTCGCTGAACGTAGGAGAGTGTCGTTGAGTTATGTATCTTCCCGTGAATGAGCCAGAACCCGGGATTACTCCAAAGCCAAAAACACTCACGATACTTTTGAGGCGAAAACATCAGAAACAGGCAATTCCGCCAACCTCAACTCCGAACCCGCCTACTACCAAAAGACCGCCGAGCAACAAGCAAAACTCTCTCACTCAACCCACCGGAATTTCCTGCTGTGGTCTAGCGCCGCAATAAGAGATTGGAATAAGCTTTTGCCTGCGGTCTGAATAATGAGCTCCCATACATAACCCTAACCCCTTTGTTATCGCTGATAAGCAGATATCTCGCTTTGTAGTGGGGGATTTTTCTGGTGCAAATGTGGGGAAGTGGCTTTTTATGACAATTTTCACCGCCAAAATTCTCTTTTGTCTCGCCTCTGCACCCGCCAGACGGATTGAAGGCGACGTTGAGAAGAAGTATCACAGGATCAGACAGCCCTTGCGATACTGTTCACAATGGCCGGTTCGATCAACAAGCCCAAGAGTGAGTTGTCATGGTGTCCAGTTGCAAAATTTTTCAAATCTCTAACCGACCGATTCTACAGAGCCCAAGTCCAAGCGGACGCCCGTCCGCCTCCGGCACAAGATCGAGAAGGCCTCGGCCGCAAAGCAGAGAAAGCAGAAGAAGCTCGCCAAGAAGAACCCAGAATGGAGGTCGAAGCTCAAGAAGGACCCGGGCATCCCCAACCTGTTTCCCTACAAGGAGCGCCTTCTGCACCAGATCGAGGAGACCAAGATGAGGAAACAGGAGGAGGCACAGAGGAGGAAAGAGATGGCAAAGGCAGCAAAGACGGGCGCGCTGGCCGATGGAGATGCCGAGGAGATGGACGACGTCGAGGATGCCGGCGAGGACTTTGAGATCGACGACGACGACGCCATGGAGGAGGATGGCTCTGATATCGACGAGTCGAACCCCATGGCTGCGCTGATTGCCAGCGCGCGGGCGGCGGCGAAAAAGTACGACCGCGAGCTGCAGAGCGGCGACGACATGGACGAGGACGACTCGGAAGACGAGGAGGATGGTGTTATCGAGGTTCAGGGCACGGCTACGTCAAGAAAAGCCTACGACAAGGTCTTCAAGCAGGTGGTGGAGCAGGCAGATGTCGTCCTTTACGTCCTGGATGCGCGCGACCCCGAGGGCACGCGCTCGAGGGATGTCGAGCGTGCCGTTATGGATGCCGCCGAGGGCGGCAAGAGGCTGATCTTGATCCTCAACAAGATCGATCTGATCCCGCCGCCCGTCCTGCGGGCCTGGCTCGTCCACCTGCGGAGGTACTTCCCTACGCTCCCGCTGCGGGCGTCCAATGCCGCTCCCAACGCACACACCTTCAACCACAGGGACATGACGGTACAGAGCACGAGCTCAGCCCTGTTCAAGGCTCTCAAGACGTTTGCCGCGGGAAGGAATCTCAAGCGCGCCATCTCCGTGGGCGTCATCGGCTACCCCAACGTGGGCAAGTCCTCCGTCATCAACGCCCTGCTCTCCAGGCTCGGCAACAACAGGAGCAGCTCCAAGTCCGCGTGCCCCGCGGGCGCAGAGGCCGGCGTCACGACGGCCATCCGCACCGTCAAGATCGACAGCAAGCTGACGCTGCTCGACTCCCCCGGCATCGTCTTCCCCTCGACCTCGTCGGCCGGCAGCGCGACCTTCAAGCCCAAGGACAAGGCCGAGGCGCAGGCGCACCTCGTCCTGCTCAACGCCGTCCCGCCCAAGCACATCGACGACCCCGTGCCCGCCGTCGCGCTGCTGCTCCGGCGCCTGGCCGCGTCGCCGGACCTCGCGGCCAAGCTGACGGCCGTCTACGACCTGCCGCCGCTGCTGGCGGACCCGGAGAGCGGCGACGCGACGACCGACTTCCTCGTGCAGGTGGCGCGCAAGCGCGGCCGGCTCGGCCGCGGCGGCGTGCCGAACCTGGCGGCCGCGGCCATGACGGTCGTGACGGACTGGCGGGACGGCCGGATCCAGGGGTGGACCGACGCGCCGGTCCTGCCTGTTGTCGCCGAGGGCGCCGCGCCGGCGTCGGCTGCTGCGGCCGCGGCTGCTGAGGGGGCGCCGCTGGCAGACCAGAAGCAGATTGTCACCGAGTGGGCTAAGGAGTTCAAGCTGGAGGGTCTGTGGGGGGACGATGCTGGTGCGGATGTGGCCATGGAGGAGTAGGGCTTAGAGGACCGCCTCTCGTGGAGTGGGGGAGAGGATCGAATCGAAATGACATTTGTTCTAGGCGTTATATCCAGGCAGGCTTTATGCTAGCTAGAAGAAGGGGTTTTCTCGGGAATCAAGAAAAGATATGAGTTTTCAGAATGATGAGAAGTGTTCGACATGTTCTTGGCCTAAACCCTGACATGAAAAGGCCAGAAGGGGAGAGTGTGTCTATAAAAGAAGAAAAGTGAGAGAGATGTAGAGGAAAGAGATGAAAAAAGAAAGAGATAGTGAAATAGCTGTTTAATTAGAGACTCTTTTGGTGTAGTCCTGGAGTTGTTTGGTATGGTTCATATATTTTCCACCATCTAATGTCACCGCTGGATATATGGCCTTTACACTTGTTGACCGTTCTCATCTTTGAAAACTCCTGGCAAAGCAAGGGAGCCGCTCAATCTCGGCATTCACTTGGGCTATAAGTTCTTGGAAACAGGGAGGACGGCTGATCTTATAGATTCAAGCAGGATAGGATAGGAGGCTATCAAGACGATACGTCTACTTCAGCCCATACCAGGAAAAACCCATATTCCTCACAACTTGATCCCAGACCGTATCACCGCAATCTCCCCGCTCTTGGGGCAGAGCACCGTCCCGTGACGCATTTACAGTACATAGTTTCAACATGTCGGGGCTGAGCCAGTCCTTGGGGAGGTAGAAGTGCCGCTTCAGCGACCGCGAGCCAGCTCGGACGTCCCACGTGCAGAAGCAGTAGCTCCGGTCCAGGAAGACCACGTGGCCGTTGAAGCACCCGATGAGGCGGTTTACACAGTGGTCGACGAGCTCCCTGATCGGCCGAACGCTCGACGACCGAGAGGGGCCGTTTGGGATCTCGGCGACCATGATCTTCCGTTCAGAGATGTACGTTCGGTCTCTCGCTGCGTCCGGGGAAGTGTCGAACACAACCTGGGCGCCGTTCACGAGGAACGGCCTCTCGATGGAGGATGTCGGGTCTGGAGTGCGCGGTCGCTCCAAGCTCAGCTGTGCGAGGCCGGGCAGCAGCGGTGCCTGGAGTGTTGCTGCTGGGAGCTCATCGATAGATTCCAGAGTCGTCGGGCTAGCTTCCTGCAAAGATTTCCAGTCAAACTTCCGGATGCCGCGAGAGTTTACCAATAGAATCTGGTCCATCGCGCCCGGGCCATTCAGCCATCGATGGTTGGTTGTGCCAGGTGGCGCCGCCCGGCATACCTCCTCTCGAGTCCTCAAGTTCCAGACTGTACTTGTGCTTGCACAAGCAACCAACAGATATATCTCTCTGAAGGACTGAACAGGAGCTGAGAGATGGCCTCTCCGGGACGGATATCAAGCAGAGGGAAAACGCCCCAGTTCGGGTTCTCCGAGGTCGGTGTCCGGAGCTGCTTGGCCTATCACGCGTCCACAGTCGTCTGCAGATGCGATGAACCGGTTTGTACGCGACCATGCAACCTCTGTCACCGAAGCGATAGCCGCATGTCCATAGAGAGCTTGCGGATCTTGTTTCCTGTAGATGCCTCGTACAGGACGACCACCCCGCTGTCTTTCCCGCCGCAGTAGAACCGGTCGTCCCCATCGCAGACGATGGCTGTGATTTGGGCACGCTCTGCACCATGAGCGGCCGAGACGGGCTCAGAGGTGAGCGTGTCTTGCGAGCAAGACGCCTCTTCCCGATCTAAATCGTCGACTCGGACCAGGGCATCAGGCCCCCATACGTTGCAAAGAGGGCCTCGAATATCATAGAAGCGCTGGCCGTCGGGGCTGAAGGCAAGGCTCCGGACCATGTCCGGCTCCTGGAGCTGGTACGCCAACCGGAATTCGGGGACAGTCCAGACTTTGAGAGTACCGCTGTGGTCGCTCGTCAACAGTAGATTGCCGTCGGAACTAAGCGCCATTTCAATAGCATGGATGCCGGGGATAGGGCGTTGGGCGTCTTGGTCAACGTTCCACTCAAACAGCGCGGTGTCGTTATAGAGGACAAAAGCCGCTGGCAGTCCAGGCCGCCACACGACCCGTTCCGGTGTTCCCGCCTTCCACGACGAGGAATCATGCCCCAATCCAGATCGGTCTTCTGGGCGGGTACAGACGAGGGGCCCATGACCGAGGGCGTCCAGGTTCCATGAGAATATGGGCTTGCCGCGGTACCCGACAATTACCTGATAGTGATTAGGGCTAATAGAGATCAGATGGGGACAGGCATGTTCCGAGTCCCCTGGCTCTTCCAGAATTTGTTTCCATGATGCCTTGGATGTTGTCAGGTCTATGCACTGGAGTGACGAGTCGTCGTAGCCAATGAGTAGTTGCCCGTCCCCGGTTCCAAACGAGAGGGCGAGGATCCTTCGGTCGGATACTTTGGCTATGCAGTGCGTCTCCTCGCCCGTGGAAACGTCCCAGACTCGAATGAATCGTAAACCAGCTGTAGCCAGAAGGGACGAAGACCTGCTACCTTCGACAACGGAGATCCATTCGCCGTGATTCAGCCTTGTCTTTGTCTCACAGGACTCTGCATGCCAGACGATCAAAACGCCATTTCCGATCAAAGTTACAAAGAAAGCGCCTGTGCACAAGACCGTGGACGGGAACTCGTCTGTGCCCATCGTGAGACGAGCGAGGCAATCGTCCCACACGTCGCTGGAAATACCAATCACAGAAAAACTGCTCGCGGTTCCGTATGTTTGGCGGATTATTGAGCCCATCGGACAGAATGGAACAATGTGCTTGTATATAGAGGCGGGGTTGTCGAGAAGGGTGTCGCCGAATCGACCAACGATTCGTATCAAGTCTTTGGCCCATTGTTTGAGCTCATCATCCCTGGAGCCATAAAGACTTCTGAGTGACTCGTGTGACGTCTTTTTATTCTTTCGCTTGACGAAGAGCTTCAAGTTCCGGGCTGAGCGTGTCAAGACCCTCATGTCCCCGAGTAGGGCCACAGCATCGATCCATACCAGGCACATCTGATCGAGGAAAACATGGACGAGTTGGACAAGGTCAGAGTGAATTGCCGAGAGGCTTACATGGTAAGCCCACCACTTTACCGCGTAAGAGAGAAACGGGTGGTTGTTGAACAGGGCCAGGCTACCCGCTATTCTTGTTGTGGGTGTTGCGCCAACCTGAGCTCGTGCCAGTGTACGCTTCCAGTTCCTCTTCTGATCAGTAAGAAATTTCAGGGTGGTCTCGGCAATGAGCTCGTGGCCGGCCTTCAGGTCAAAGTTCATTGGTTTCCCTGGACTTTGATGCAATAAAAACTGCCGGGCTGTGTCGTGAATGAGTTTGACGCGGGTTTTCTCAACCACGATGAAGTTCCCGCAGATTTGCCTGATGGTGTTGTCAAGGCTGAGGAACTCGCCAAACTCGGAAGCCAAGGCAATATTCAACTCGGCAATCGTGAGCGGATGGAAAGAGCAAACTGCCCATGTCAGCACCCTCGAGGCAATGGCACGAGGCCGGGCCGGCTGTTGGGCGACCGTTTGAAGCATTCCAGAATAGAGAGACTCCATGCCCTCCGGCAAGTCGTTCAGAATCTGATCGATGTCGTGTCGAGTATGCCAGTTATCCTTTAGCTGATCCAGGGCCAAGGTCACCCAGAGAAATGCTCCTTGGGCCTTGGTGAGGATTATGTCGATTACGTCTTCACGAATGGCATCGTTGTGTAGGGTAGTAGAGATTACGCCTTGCGTGTAGTTTCGGATGTCATCCCTAGTGTCAGCATCTGTGATCTCATCATGGGCAACCTCAATGTTCGGGGGAGACTGCATGGCAATTTCCCTGACTGGCCTGCTGACGATGATGATTCGAAAAAAGTTGTTCGATGGCAACTTTCTGAGGAGGTTGGCGAGTAGTTCAGGATGGTCAGCTTCGTCTAGACCGTCAATGATCCAAAAGATTGGGCCGTCAAAAGTCTGGCGAAATAGTATGCCCTCGAAGACTGTCTCCCATATGCTGTTGATCTTCTGATCGCTGAAGAAAATGCTATCTGCATCGTCGAGCTCGATCAATCTTTCTTGGACGGCTGTGTTGCAGAGGGATAACTGGAATGCAATACTGCAGAGCATGTAGCTGATCCTTCGCTTTCTCTGATGGTCTGATTTGAAGAAGTGATATACGCAGTTCTTGATCGAAGGGTCTCGTTGAAGCGAATGGATGATGAAGCTTGATAACACCGACTTCCCGGCGCCCGGCAAGCCGGTGAGCCACAGAATTCGAGATGTGCTCTGAGTGACATGCCTCCAATTGCCATATGAGTGGCGGTGCAGGATCCAGCGGCAGGTACCTTCCATGATACGATCTCGTGCGGTCTCGTAATCGTCCTTTGGATCATCTTGAATGCCGAAGAGCTTCTCCAGCTTTTTTGTATTTGAATTCAGAACAAAGTCCATTCGCAGGGGATCCCCAGAAAGCTCAGCGTCATCAGCTGCGTTGCGAGTTAGGCATAGGTGTACAGCCAGAATGTAAAACAACAATACTGCTCACCATCATGCCTACACTTTCTTAGAAACATTCGAAGCACGTTCCTCACTTGTTCAAAGTTTGGATCTTCCAGACCGCTAAACTTGCACATTCCGTGATGGTCGGCGTCCAGGCTACTAGATATTTCAGTTGGATAGCCAAGGACAGCGGATTCTTTGTCGACAATCTTGACTGGCTTAGTACGAGCACATCAAACCATCGGTAGAGGGTCTACGTGGCATACCAGTTTTTTAATCGCCATGCCGATGCTCGTTTTGTGGCTCTCATACAGCGATACTATCTCGAGATTGGCGCAAGTAGTGCGAAACTGTTCGTTGACGTCTTGCAACGACGTGGACGCCGTTTCCATCTCTGTCACGTACAACTTGCTCGAGAAGCTCGGGATGGAGCGCAGTATATTGTTGAGAAAATCTGCATGATTAGAACCGCGATGAGGCGTACCAAGGAAAAGCATAGCATGAACCTGGGCAATGGTATTCTGGTAGAGTTCATCTGACTTTCCAAGGATAAGAGCCTAGCAGCACCTAGATTAGATGTGTATCCCTTTTGGGAAGGCATGGGAAACATTGCAAACCTTCTTCACAACGAGGCCGCCCATTGAGTGCATCACAAAGATCAGAGGATACTGTCATCGAGGTGAGTTGTCGTTCTATTTCGGGGGGGTTTGTTGGGCGATGCAGGCTCACTGTTCCGATCGCTATGTCCTCGAGGCCGCAGACGTCGGAATACGTCTTCAACTGGAATAGTAGTTGGCGAGCAAAGTCCAGGATATTAGACGGCGTGTCTCGGCCGATGAAGTCAGCATTGTACCCAAAGGTGAAGATCCTCGTACGGCACAGCTCGGCGTCGTCGGCCAGCCACGATGGCCAGAAGTATTGCGGATCGTGTTGCCATGACCAGGTCGTCCTCGACGTGCCTCCCAGCCCATGAACAAAAATGACGTCCGCGAGAGGTTGTGGCGCGCTGTGTACAAGTGACAAGCCTAACTTGTTGATTGAAGGCGAAGTATCGCACTTGGGGATACGGGGACGAGCTGGCAATGTGGGCTCTTGCGGGGCGGAGGCGTGTCGGGGGTTTCCCGGTCGCAAGCCGGCAGAGGTGCTGGAGGGCGGGAACGAGGTGATGGCAGCGGACTCCGAAGCCCGCCGATCGAAGCCGTGGTGGCCTTCGTCAGAGTTTTTGGAAGGCCCTCTTTCCTCGGGCTCGTCGAGATCTTGCGACGGGAGGTCCTGTCGTCTTCTGCCGAACTTGCGAAGCTGGTACATGCGATGGGGCATTAGTTGGCAAGCAGCCTCGAAGAGACAAGACGACAGGCAGGAAGGATGACTGACCATGATCGACCGAGGTGGAATGAAGCCTCGAAAGGCTCATGGCGGATCGCTGCTGATGATTAAATCGACGTCAACTGGGGAAATCTCATGGTTCTCCTCTCTTGATCATGAGCAGCGGCGCGAAGCTCTTGTGCGTGTTGCAGGATGCATAGCCATCCTGGGTGAACATAGGAGGGTTTGGGCTGGCTGCTCGCCCACTGGTTGGTTCCTTGACTCCCGGATTACAAGTGTTACAAGTATCTTGGTCTAGGCCGCATGCACTCGACCTAGCAGGCTGCCTCGCTTTGTTGACAGATAGATCATGGATCATCATGGGCTAGTTTCAATGATGGCTGCTCGCATTTTAGAGGGGGCTCCAGTTAATTACGGAGCGCGGACAACGGCCCGGGCCGTGATCTGCAGACCCATGCCAGCTCCACTCGCTATCATGCATAACAGCTCAAATGTTAAGAGGATCACTATGCTACCACCACTGTATTTTTGCTGCCAGCATCTCCTAGGTCTAGCCACCTGTTAGGGGCCTTAGCAGCAGTACAAATATAACACAATGAACATGATTTCTCTCATAAGAAATGATGCTGGCATAGTGCCACGGAACCCCCCTACCTGGCTAGGGTACCTACCTACCAAGGTGTTAGGTACTAGCCCTCCAGTGCTGGACTGTCCCTCATCGATCAAGCCCGGGTGGCTGGATGCCGTATTTCGCGTAAGGAAAGTCCTCTAAGCTGGCGAGCTGCTCAGCCCGGCCATCGTCGAGCTGGCCGAGCTGATGCTCATCCCCGATCTTGACGAGCCCGGTCCTCCCAGCCAGGACCTCCTTCTCCCTCCCCTTGTACTCTGCAGCAAGGCCTTCATGGGGAATCCAGACAGCCCTCATGCCCGCCCGTCGCCCAGCCTCCACGCCTGGAACACTGTCCTCGAAGACGAGGCATTCGTTTGGCTTGATCTTTGGCGCTGACTCTGGCAGCGTTGAGTTGATCGTCTCGAGCGCTAGGAGAT
The DNA here is from genome assembly GCF_004353045.1 of Thyridium curvatum. Taxonomy (NCBI): domain Eukaryota; kingdom Fungi; phylum Ascomycota; class Sordariomycetes; order Thyridiales; family Thyridiaceae; genus Thyridium; species Thyridium curvatum. Next base: position 328,894 of record NW_022156771.1, on the reverse strand, counting down.
ACATGTCGGGTGCGGGTTTCCCACGGCCGTCCTTGACACGAGGGTCATCACCTAAGATGCGTCTATTTTCTGGAATCAGGTCCAGGAACTTCTTGGTCTCGGGCCTGGTGGCTTTTCTGTCATAGTTGTAGCCCTCGCTGCTCGTCGCCAGGGCGATTTCGATGGGCTGGTGGCTATCGTTCTGCGCCCCTTTGAGGTGAAGGGGCAGCGATTCGGCGAACAAGAGCTGTTGCTGTTCGTTCTGCTCCTTCTTGAACTGCTCTCTGCCAATGGGAAGCTGGGCCCACTCGTGGAAGACGTCGCCGTTGGAGGAGCCGGGAACGCCCATCAGTTTCGCCTTGACCGACCAGGGCAGCCTGGGGCGCCCGTATTTGGTCAACACATTGTCCGCGCACTGGGTGTAGATGTCCTCAGTGTTGAGCAGGAGACCGTCCATGTCGAAGATGCAGGCTCGAACAGGGGGATGGCTGTCCCTTACTCCATCTCTTCTGGCCCAAAGAAGTCATCGTCATTTGGGTCCTTGTAATCCAGCTGCTTCCCCACAGTGTCTCCCTGCAACCGGGTCAAGAGTTCTTCATGGCAAAACCTTGTGCAGAGATCTTTCATGCCTTCGAAGATCCTGTCAATCGTGGATGGATGGAATCAAAGGTCAGCTCTCTTATGGCTTCGTGTGGCGGCGTAGTGAACGCGACAGACAGCGACCCCGCACCCAGGTAGGTTACATCAGGGCTGCAAGAGTCACACACGGACGGGGAGCAAAGAAGAGACAGAGACTTACGCATCACGCTGCTTCATCGCCGGGTAGAGAATGGCGGCACTCGTGTTGTAGGTCAGCGAGTACAGGAGATTCCTGGCATCCCAGTCCTCCTCCGGCTCCGACACGGGGAAATTGCGCTGGTACTGGCGGACATAGATCTTGCTGCTGAGGCGATGGCGAGGCGCCCGCCAGTTGCCCGTCTCGTATTCGTTGTGCGCATAGAAGGACTTTGGATCGAAAATGAAGGGCTCGCCCGTCTGCATGTCAGTCGCCGAGTTGCCGTCCCAGAGGTCCCCGTGCACCAGGCAGGGCTTGATGGACCTGCCGTTGCTCTGCAGGGGTCGCAGAAGCCTCGGGATGACGCGAACCTTGGTGAGATACTTGATGTGTTCAAACTCGGGCCAGGCCTTATTCTTCTCGCCGTCAAGATCGAGAAGGTGGCCCAGGAAGTTACCAAAGATCTCTTCCCAAGAGTCGCTCCACCCGTCGTTGTGCTGCTTGATCGGGCCGGCCATCGTCTTGAGGTGGAAGCCAAACTTGCCGGTCGGCGAGACGGATTCCTTATGGAGCTGGGCCAGGCGTGCCGTGAACCTCACAGGCTCCGGGGGCTGCTGTCCCACCTCCCGAAACGCGGCCAGCATGAAGTGGCATGTCGGGTCCGACTTATACGGCCCCCATGTGAAGACCTTTGGGGCCAAGGTCGGGATCACGTTGTGGAGGGCCTTTTGGGATTCAAAGTCGGCCTCGATCATATGCAAGCTCATTTCATGTTTGATGGACTGAATCCGTCAGCACCAATCAGCCTAGGGAGCCGAGGGGTCTGCCCATGATGTGGTCAGGCACGAGGCACGCTCCGGACGAACCTTGTGAAAGTAAGAGACCGTCTTGCCGTCCGGTGTGCGGCAGACGATCCTCGCCGTGCGGCCCCACAGAGAATTGCCGTAGGTGTTGGCATGCAAAACCTCCGTTCCGGGGACGGGAAGAGCTGGCGATTTTATGTCGGGTCAGCACACGTCGGGGATTTCTCGTATGGACTGTCTCATACCGGCCAGGACATTGTCGTCGACCTCAAAGTTGCCGCCGATTCTGGGCCCTTTGAACGGCGGGAACTTTGCCAGATGCTCATCTACCGGCAAGCTGGCGGCTACTACTTCTATCGTTGTAGTGGACATCTCGATCCCCCTTCAAGGGCAACAGTTGAGATTAGAACAGATTGTCAAGGGGACGGACACAGCGCCCGCGACGTCCGTCAGCTTCGAAGAGGGGGAAAGAGGGGGCCACTGAGGCTTCAAATGGGAAGGAAGCACATGGCAACACACTCACTCGTCCCCTCCTATTGCATCTGGGCCAGTAAGGAGAAGGCATTTAGCGACCGGGGTTACAATTGCACTGCAGATGGCGCAGGTCGTCTCATTCGTCGCCTGGTGTGTGTGATCTGCTGGGGTTCAAGATATGGTAGAGAAAATGATCAGACTTCATCCTGCTCGATGTTTATTTTTTCATCTCGAAAAACACTGATGCTAAAAAAAATAATAGGGCTATCTATAGTGGCTTCTTGTATTTCCTCTTTACCAAGCAAACCCAAAACGTTTGTAAACCCAGGCGCTTGGAAGATTCGTTCCAAAGCCACATCAAGTATCATGTTTGGTTCCGGATGCAGTATCACTTGAACCTGCCAAGCAGGCAAGCCAATACCATCCAGGAGATCAGAAGCATTTGACTGCTGTGTTGTTGTTGAGCTCCTCTTGTAGACAGGCAAACTCTTTTGCTAGGGCAGGATGCTGCTCTTGCAAGTCTCAATCATCAATATGACCCTCTTCAAGAGATACTACAAGTACCTATTCTAGGAACTTCAATGCGTTAACAGGATACATTTCGGCACATACTGTTATGGCTGTCACTCTGGATGCTGTAAGCTAGCAACCAGTCCGACTTGAAAACACAAACACAAGACCTAAAAGATTCTCGGCCGGCGTGGATACTTATTATGTATGGTACACCCTGTATTTTGGCATAAAGTCTTTGTCTGTCAGCTTAATAGCCTTGTCAAGATCAGCTGTTGCCTGAAGTTTCCAATACCAGTTGGCCACTCGAGTGCTAAGAGTATCTAGACACACTGCCCGGTCAATAAGATCATTGGCTATCATTTCGAGCAGACATGACCACGACGACTTTTCTACCATCTATGGTCATTCGTGTAAAGTGGAAAGAATCCAGTGTATGACTTGCCCTGTTTCCATCAATTCTCGGATGTCCCGTCTTCTCAACGACGACATCAGTCGCTGGAGTGAGCGGGCTGGGGCTGATTGATCCACCTTTTTACATCAAGTTGTCGGGATCCCATCCGATCAGAGGATACACCGAAGCTTTCCATCGACACCACAGGTTCCGAGATCGCATTGGCAAAATTTGTCTATCCGGTGGCCCCATGGCCACGAGATTTGGGAGATTTAGAATTCCTAACCCGGCCCGGCCTCACCTGCTCTCGGTGGCACTTTCCTTATCAGCGGCGACGCTGCACGGAAGCGGCCGACGCTCATTGGCCAATGCCGACAATCAGTTCCCCACAGGACCCTGGAGCTGCTGTCTTGAGCCGCGACAAAGCGGCATCCAGCGATGTCTCTCTCTCCCCGCTCTCGCTGGTGGTGTGCAGAGAGTGAGTGACGTAGAAATGTAGCACGATAAAGGGAAAACGCCCTCCAGAACCACGTAGCATTTTTTTTTGAGCCTCAATCATTCCCGGTAAAGCTGCCCAATCGATCTTCTTTCTTACTGCATTTGTGGGCGTCTGGAATCATTCCCTTTTTCTACAAGAGCGTCCCTTTGGAAAACCGAATACCCCGCGATGGCTTCGAGGCGTGTCGGGAGCCTCGTGCTCAATGCCGGCCTGCGCCGTGCCCACCTCCAGTCCAACAGGTGCCTGCTGGCACCCCGATCTGTAGCTACATGCACACAGGCGATTCAGATCCGCAGGTCGACAATGGCTAGCTTCCAGATCCCTACCGTCTCTAACGAGCCCAACGTGAGTCGCATGCCGCTCTAAGATGGTGATGACATCGTAACTGATAAGCTGCGCTTCCAGCACCACTACGCCAAGGGGTCCGCACAGAGGGCAGGCCTCACGGCGGCACTCGAGAGGATGCAGCAGAACGGCTCTATCGAGGTTCCCCTCTTCATTGGAGGCAAGGAGGTATGGGCTAGCTTGTTTTACACACTCACCTGAGCTATCGTGAACGGCATACTCACCACATGTGAACCGACCAGGTCAAGTCGTCCAACACCGGAAAGCAAGTGAACCCGGCCGACCACGGCACCACACTCGCGACCTACCACAAGGCGAGCCCCGAGCACGTCAGCCAGGCCATCGAGGCCGCACTCGCCGCCAAGCCGGAGTGGGAGTCGATGCCCTTCTCGGACCGTGCCGCCGTCTTCCTCAAGGCGGCGGATCTCATCGCCGGCAAGTACCGCTACGATATCATGGCGGCAACCATGCTCGGCCAGGGCAAGAACGCCTGGCAGGCCGAGATCGACTCCGCCGCCGAGCTGTGCGACTTCCTGAGGTTCAATGTGCAGTACGCCGAGGAGCTCTACGCCCAGCAGCCCCAGCACCACTCTGCGGGTGTGTGGAACAGGAGCGAGTACCGCCCGCTCGAGGGCTTCGTGTATGCCGTCAGCCCCTTCAACTTCACCGCCATCGCCGGCAACCTGTCTGGCGCACCGGCCCTGCTCGGCAACGTGGTTGTCTGGAAGCCCTCCGACTTCGCCATTGCCTCCAACTGGCTCCTCTACCAGATTCTCCTCGAGGCTGGCCTGCCCCCCAACGTCATCCAGTTCGTGCCCGGTGACCCGGTCGAGGTCACCAACGTTGTGCTGCAGCACAAGCAGTTCGCCGCCCTCCACTACACGGGCAGCACGGCCGTCTTCCGCAAGCTGTACGGCCAGATCGGCGAGGGCACTGCCGAGGGTCGGTACGCGGGCTACCCCCGCATCGTCGGCGAGACGGGCGGCAAGAACTTTCATCTCATCCACCCGACCGCTGATTTGGAGAATGCCGTGATCCAGACCGTCCGCGGTGCCTTTGAGTTCCAGGGCCAGAAGTGCAGCGCCACCTCGCGCGCCTATGTCCCCGCGTCTCTGTGGCCCGAGTTCAAGACCCGCCTGGTGGCCGAGGTCGAGAAGCTCAAGCTTGGCAACCCCTGCGATCACACCAACTTTATGGGCCCTGTCATCCACGAGGCCTCCTTCAAGAAGCTGTCGGGCGTCATTGACGAGGCCAAGAGCGACAGCGAGCTCGAGCTGGTGACGGGCGGCAAGTACGACAAGTCCAAGGGCTACTTTGTGCACCCTACCGTCTACAAGACGACCAACCCGCGCCACAAGCTGCTCTCTACCGAGCTGTTCGGCCCCGTCCTCACCATCCACGTCTGGGACGACGCCGCGGGCCAGGAGGCCTACTCCCGGGTCTGCGAGCTCGTCGACTCGACGTCCGAGTACGGCCTGACGGGCTCCGTCTTCGCGGCGGACCGCAGGGCGCTGCGCTTCGCCGAGGAGAAGCTCCGCAACGCCGCGGGCAACTTCTACCTCAACTGCAAGAGCACGGGTGCCGTCGTCGGCCAGCAGCCCTTCGGCGGCGCGCGGGCCAGCGGCACCAACGACAAGGCCGGCAGCCCGAACCTCCTGGGCCGGTTCGTCAGCGTGAGGAGCATCAAGGAGGAGTTCAACGCGACGACCAAGGTCGAGTACCCGAGTAACGAGGCCTAAGACTGGCGAGCACGGACGGAGGACGGAGGACACCTGTGGGTGTGGGTGAGGGTGAAAAGACGAGGACCAAAGGAGGAATCTGCTTGAGGCGGTTGTGTCACGGGGAGTGACTGATTACAATCTCAAAGCTGAAATTATACCATTGTAAGGATAGAGTACTGCCTCGAGCACAAACGAATAAATGAACTTTGAAAGCACGATAACCACCTGCAGATATCAAAGTTGTCACTGACGGTGGTGGTGATGAACTGTCACGTGTCTCGGTCTACCTACCTCGGTGAAGGATTCTTTATCACGCCCGCCGAGCAGAGAAGAGCATGACAACATGTTTTGGGTCTCTGATGGGAAATAGTCGACTCTCGCCAAGCTAGGTGACAGCCCAAACGCAAGGGTAGTCGGAGCCCCAAATGCTAGCTGCTAGCGTCCACATGGGAAGATAAGCCGCACGCACTGACCGAGTGCCGAGAGCAGAGCTGATCATCTCGACTGAGCACGTGGCCTATTTGTTGCGTCGAGAAGAGACACCAGCGAAATGGAACGTACCTAGGTATCGTCGTTAGCGAAGAGCAGGGCTTGGGGCCTGGCCCCCTGTGTGTGGGAAATCAAAGACATCAATGCTGGCTGGGACGAAGAATGTCCGGAGAGTATCGCCGACGAGTCAGGGCAAGATCATCAGCTGTTGCAGGATGTTACCGCCGAGCAGGTGGTTGTTGTCACGAAGGACCAGCGGATATGAAGCAGGCGGTTGCGTGGGACTCTTTCATATGCGGCTGCGTGTTGTGTGTGATGCTATGTACAAGTATGTACGTGTGTGTGTGCCAGGTCAGGCCAGGCCAGGCCAGGCAAGAGGTCGAGAAGGGACCATGTGGCTGGAGCCACTGGCCATGAATGAACCCGGCGTGTCATGCGGCTCAGGCTCTTGGATCTTGCGTCCGCCTCCCGCACCCCCGGGCCTGTAGCCGAAGGGTTCGCCAGCAAAGCAAGCACTTGCTCGGTGGGTGGTGATCTTGGGGGGAGGGTAGAGCAGGCAGGGCAGCATCTAGACCCTCACCCTCACGCTCTCGTCTCGAAACGACCCCCGTAAATAGAGCCGGGGCAGCCAGCCAACCTCAAAGTGGGGAGAGTTGAGCTGATCGTGGGATGGCGATCAAGCATGGACATCAGGGAGAGATGATGCGCAAAAAGGCCGGAGAGCACGGGCCACAGCAGCTCGCGTGCCTCTTGTCCTCATTCTTCTTTGGCTGCTTCTCGTTCAGGAACGTGCCGGAATGGCGGGCGCTGATTGGCCAATGCTCGCGTGAGTGGAGTGGGCACAGCATCACCATCTCGGCTCCTCCTTGAACCCCAAGCCTTCGATCCTTGGCCTTCCTGGCCTTCCTGGCCGTCCTGGCCTTCCCAGCAGCTCCCATCTCTCAGGTTGTCTCGGCGCGCGCCACGGACGGCGGCGAGACCAAGGCAGCCCTTGCGTCTCCTCCTTTCTGGGGCGAACTGGATGAATTAGGTTTGATTGATCTGCCTCTCCCCCCTCCCCTTCTCTCCTGTGGGCGGGCTAACGGTCGAGCAAAAGATGGGTCTGCTTCGCCATTTCTCTCGTCTCGTACAAGCACAGAGGTAGCAGTACCGATGCCTGCAGCCCAGATTCGCGCTGCGTCCTGGGTATCAGACTGTACAAGTTGTCCGTGGCAGGCAGAGGTGTCCTAAGAAAAGAAAATCAGAACTGGAGAGGCGCGGAGAGAGGAGCGGGCATGTGCGTCCAGACAACAAGGCAGAATGGACGAGTCGCGTTTCACCCCCGATGCACGACTGTCCCCCTCGTTCTAGTCTGTTGTCCCGGCTCTGCCAATGCTCCCCGTCCCTCACCCTCTGCTATGTGTTGCTTGCGTGCCCATTGCGTGCGTGCTCTGTTTCCGCCGGTCTGGATCTAAATGCGCCCGCCAAGTGAGTCGGTGACTCGTGGACATCCATCTCTCTCTCTCTCTCTTGAAGCTGCCCTTCGCTTCTTCTGTTTTCTTGCTAGCTTTTCTCTCTCTATTCTACAGCGTCGACACCGCGATACTCCCCTATCATTGCAGAAAAACTGCTTGTTAGGCTAGGTCCTCTCTCGCCGCCCCGGTCGCAGAGGTTGATACCAAAGAGCACCCCCGCCTGCTCCGGCCTGGCTAATGCAACAAGTGCGACTCAGCTCCAACGCCCCTGATACATATAAGTTCCCAGGTCCAGGGGAGAGGACTTGAACGAGGCGCACCTCGTGGCCACACCCACACCCGCCTGATATTACCTCATATCTCCCGTGGGATTTTCTGGACACACCCGCCGGGCACTGGACCATCGTCCAGTCTGACTGTCGACCTGTCGGAACTGGACTCTGCTGTCTCTCGGACTTTGGATCATCCTTCGTATTCGCAGCACGCCGCTCGCCCACGATCATGCCGCGCACCTCGCTCCCGACGCCGGCGTCCTCGACCGACCTGCCAGGCCAAGACGGCTCCAAGCAGCTCGCGAACCTCCAGATGTCTTTCGAGCTGCCGCCTCCGGCCATCAACGAGGCCGAGACGCCAAGGCCGAGCGCCAACGACTCGGACGTCTCCCCTTCCACGTCTTACAGGAGTAGTGCCAAGGCGCCTTACCCCCTCCAAGCCGCCGAGACCGTCAAGTCTCGCCGCAGGTCGTCCACGACGACACAGAGCGCCGCCGCCAAGGACTCGTTCGCCCTGCCGCCGCCCCCGACGCGCTCTCGCAAGATCATCCAGATGAAGCCCCGGGCGGCACAGCAGCCTGATGACCAAGACCAGCCCGACCACAGCGGCGCCAAGTCAGCCGCCGGCTCCAAGAACTCGACGAACTCGGCCGCCGCCGCAGCAGGGAACGGAGCAAACAAGAAGAAGCAGCCGTCGGCGACGAGCGCCGCGGGACGGAAGATTGCGCGCAAGACGGCGCACAGCCTGATCGAGAGGAGGAGGAGGTCGAAGATGAACGAGGAGTTCGCCGTGCTGAAGGGCATGATCCCCGCCTGCACGGGCGAGATGCACAAGCTGGCCATCCTTCAGGTTCGTAGGGTCACACTCGCAAGGTTTTCTTTGCAGACCAAGCTTTTGTTTGTTTTATACTAATGCGGAATTGCTCTCACAAAAGGCGTCAATTGAATACGTTCGGTATCTAGAGGATTGCATCACTCAGCTCAAGAGCCAGCACCAGCAGCAGGCCGCCACGCCGACCGAGATGGGCATGCCCGCGCCCTCGCCGTTCATGCCCGAGCAGCACCAGCAGTTCCAGCCGGACCACTCGCCCGACGTCGAGATGACCGGGTCGGTGCTCCCGTCGCCCTCGTCCACCCGGCAGACGTCGCGGTCGCACCAGCCCTCCGTCTCGCCCGCGCTCCTGGCCCAGGACTCGCGCCAGAGGCAAGACTCGTACTCGTCGGCGTCGTCGGACCACCGCCACTACAGCTTCAGCATCTCGGCGACGACCTCGCCGGCGTTCGGCCCGCAGCCCAACTACTACGGGCCCCAGGGCCCTCCGTCGGCGGCCGGCTCGACACTGACGAGCCCTGCCCTGCTGCCCCAGCGCGACCTGGACCAGGAGGCGACGGCCGCGCTGTTGATGCTGAACCACGACCGTCGTGGTACGGGCGTTGCCAACCGGGGCATGAGCGTCCGGGATCTGTTGAGCACATGAGGCGATGACGGACGTTTCCGAATTGCATTGTTCTTTCTTCCCCTTTTTATTTTTTTTCACGTTGCAATGAGCATACCTGGGACACTTTCTTGTCGAAATCGGTGATGGCATAGATGTTTTTCCGTCATCGGTCTGCCTGGAGACTTGCATCCAACAGTGCAGACTGGGCATTTTCGAATTTCCTCGGGAAAGAAAAAACGAGTTTCAGCTCGGAGGCTAGTATACCAATGCTGGGGGGATTCATGAGTCGTTCTTTTCGTCGTTCATTGCAGCAAGGGCAAGTCGCTCATATAGACGTGGTGGGGGAACTAATGTCTGGGAGGGCTGGCGCTCAGGCGTATACATACATATCTGTTCACGAGGTTATCAGGATAATATCAAAAGTCATACCCCCCCAGATGCCGGCTGGCATTAACTTGATGAGCTTAAACGGACCGCATTGACACCTCTTCCCCCGTCCTTTCCGTTGCGCCGAACGACGCCACGGCCGTGGCTGGGCGGGGAAGACGAGGGAGTCTGGTCCAGGACGATTCAATGCAGGTGGATGGCGGTCTATCTTGCTAACCACCAGGAAAAGCTTATCACGACAAGTCAAGTGTTTCGGTTGGGCCCGTTGGAGCGGACAGCATAAATCGCACAAACACTCGAACGCACGTGTTGTGTTTTCAGCGTGGTACGATAAAAAATGGGCTTCTGTTTGAGGCGCACCAGGACAGGCGGGCTGGAAGAAGGTCGAGGGCTGACGAAAGGCACGAGTTTTGGCGATCATGGGTCCACGGGGTAAGCGGCTGCACCGTCGGGGCCTCTTGGCCGCTGTGGGCAGACAGCTGTCACAGCCTTGTGGGATTTGATTGATTGAGCCTCAAGAAATGGGGCTGGGATTGTCAGTTCAGGGTTCAGCCTGGAAGGAGGGGGGGGAATGGGCAGATTGAATGTCGGTTGAGCAAACGAGGCCTGGGATTCCATTCGCCATCTGGGGTGCCCGGGGGTTGGGGAAGATCCCCAATGCGAGGGCGGGTTTCACAGTCGGCTCGGATCGTACGAGGGGGTTGTCTGGGCTCTGTGTCAAAACTCCAAAAATCGAACCGTTTTGGAGAGCTTCACCACCGGCAACCCTTGAGCTTCGGCACGTGACGCACGACTCCCTTGCTCTATATCGTTCGAGAACGCGAAAGAGGTTTTGCGGGTTTATGGCCGAGATGTGCGACTCTGCGACTCTGCGACTCTTGAACGGACGATGCCGGGGGTCTGAATGTCGTGGGGCACGTATCGAAACGGTCGACATGAAGGCTGGCGACGCAAGTATATAATTCGCCTCAATGCTCCGGCTTTCAATGGATCTTTTTCTCTCTCTCTCAGCAAGCAGCAGGCTCCTTCAGATCTCATCCCATCTTCCTCGTCCCTATTCCTCCCCCCCTCAACTGGCCGGTCCAAGTCCGCACTTCGCTTCGACTCTTTGTATAAATACAGTAATTTACTTTTTTTTTTGACCGCCGACCACCACCCCAAGGACCATCGCCAGCAGCGCCGGCGTGGATCAATCATTCATTGGAGCTTTTCTTTGTACCTGCCTCCCCAGCTTTCCCAACAGCCGGTCTAGGGAAAGCACCGCGGATCCTGCCGTCGCCCAAGAAGAGTCTCAGCCCGAAGCCTCCGCAGCCGACCTCGCCCTCCCGCCGTACTACACCGGCCCCGCCCTCGACCCCGAGAAGAACCCGCTCGGCCTCCTCGTCTCCGGACCGTCAGCCCTCTCGTCCTCGGCCGCAGCCCGCAGCGCCGTCCTCGACGTCAACTTCCTCCAGTACAGCCCCCCGGCCGTAGAACCCCCGCCGTACTACCCGGGCCTCCACCAGCTCCTCCACCACAGGAAGCAGCAGTCCTCCGTCTCCAAGAAGGACCCGCCCTTCCCCGTCCCCTTCCCCGTCCGCAAGCGCTCCCGCCGCCACTCCAAGCCGCCCGTCTACGTGGACCAGCGCTCGCACTCGCGCGTCCAGTCCCTCTCCTACCTGAGCTTCCCGCCCCCCTCGTACGAGATGGCCACCCAGGGGAACCCGACCATGCCAAAGGTGACGACGCCGCCCTCCTCCACCCTGCCCGCCGGGCCCCGGCCCGTCGTCGGCGCCGGGCCGCAGTCCAAAGACGACATCCTTGCTGACCTGCGCCGGCAGCTCGACGACTCGGTCTCGGACCTCGGGTCGAGCAGCATCGACTCCCGCACCGGCCGCCGCCGCAACCGCCGCCGCGGCAACAGCAAGGCCCTCGCCGCCACCGCCGGCAACGCCGCCGGCGGCCTGACCCAGCCGGCCATCCTGCCGCGCCTCGCCGAGACCAAGCCCGTCCGCCTGCAGCTGGGGCTCAACCTCGACGTCGAGCTCGAGCTCAAGGCCCGCCTGCAGGGCGACGTGTCGCTCACGCTGCTGTAAGTTTTTGTCTCTCTCTCTCTCTCCTCTTCCTCTCCTTTTCCAGATCTCACCTTTCTTCCCTTTTCTTTTCCACGTGCGTGGTGTGTAATGGAAAGAGAACGACTCGTGGCTGAGACATGGACGACCGTCCGAATCCGAAAAAAACAGTCAATAAATGAAAAAATTTCCATCTCCCATATCATGGTCGTCGTCGTCCGCCAACACCCCACAAAAACAAAAATTAGTATCGAGAAGAAGCCCTCGGCGCGGCCCTCGGAGGAGCTCAAGCCCAGCCTGACGGGCGTCGTGCAGGCCGCGGAGCTGTTCTACATGCGCATCGGGGCGCTGCGCCTGCGCCAGCGGTGGATCGAGCGCGAGGTCAGCGCCTCGCTGACGGCGGCCGTGGGGCTCGGCATCGCGGCCGGCGGGTTCCTGGCGGGCTTCCTGGTCGCGCTGGTCTGGTGCGGCGCCGGCGTGGGCGTGGTCGGCAGTGGTGGTGTCGGCAGTCGGGTGATTGTGCTGTCATGACAGTGACTTGGCCCAGTGCTTGGGAGAGTTTTTGGATCGGAGAAGGAAGGAAGAGAGAAATGGAAAAAAAAAGGGGGAAAGACAAGTGAGAGGAAGAAGAGAGTTGTGGTGAACCTTGCGGGATTTCTCTTTCCGCTGGTGCTTTCTTTTCCCCTGGTGTTCTCTGGGGTTTTCTGGGTTTGGAGATATTTCTTGCTTCATCCAGTCTCCTTGAGTCGGTAGCCTCTGTACAGATAGTTTCTTTGAATGGACTTATATGGTCACTGGTCGAATAATCTGTTCCAGCATCGGCGTGCATGGTCCCATTACTCGTGGTGTTGAGCTTCCCTTTCAAAGACTTGTGACCTTCGAGTGTTGGAGTTGAGGTATGTTCGGCTTGAATGTGTGTGCTATTTGACGTCTGAGGTTCTAGTCACACGTACTGCCTTCGGGCTCACGTAGTGGTACGACCCAGTTCAAGAAGAAGGAATTCGACTAAAGGGACGTTGAATCTGAATCATTAGCATAGCAGATCATGACCAGTTCTCTGCTTGACTACGTGTATTCACAGTCTCCGTCGAGATGGCTATCTGTTAAGAGACTTCTCAAACCGGACTGCAATGTTATGTCATAAGAGTTCCATTAGTTTATGTGGACTACAAAAGTGTCTCTAACGAGACCGATGCTCAAGAGTTCAAGTCTAGATGTATTGCTCCCTGCAATAACACGAACGGCTCAACACGAACTGTTTTTTTTTTAACCCTACCGCTTTCTGCAACGCCCTTCGAAGGCAAAGCCTGCGCCAGGAGGCTTCTACGTGCTTGGACGCCGGGAAACGAAGTTGATATACAAGCAGCCTCGGTTGCTCTTCAGCTAACAGTGGCCATAGAGTTGCTACACCAAAGTGCCCTGCGATCTCCACACCAAATCTATCGGAACATCTGGTCGTCTTGAACTGTCAAGGGCCAGGAACCACTTCACGATTTCCTTCCGAAGCTAGACGTCGCAATAGCCAATGTCTCGTGAAATTAGCTCAACGGATAAGAGCCAGTTTCGTCCCCTATCCTATTGTCCATGTGCTCACAGACTGAAGATTCGATTGGTGTGACCACCGTCGACCCAGGATCGTCGGAAGCAACTCTGGTCTCCCTCGTTCCCCCGTCTTCTCGGTCACGAGCAAGAGTCGGAAAGGAACCCCCCCCCCACTGTCGTCGTCCCATATATATCACGACAGAACCACGGTACAGTCTTGATAAAGAAGAAACAGCGGCCGGCAAAGTGACAGATGACCTGCATTTTCGGGCCCCGGCCTCCCGCGCACCGACGGCGCAACTTCACATGCAGCCAATTTCCCGGCCCTGTCCAAGATGCTGGTGGCGTCTACCATATGGGGGAGTCGCAACGGCGTTGGACCGGGGGGGAAAGGCCACAACACACGAGAGTGCATCGGTGGGGGTCAGACGGCTCATGGGGAGGAGGAGGGCGGCGAGATTACCTGGGCTGGGGGGAGACGGGAGGGAGGCCAACAACACGGTATGATCTGATCTTCCAGAAGGGCCAAAAGTTGGGAGGCCTGAGCAAAACTCCGGTGGTGATGTAACCCGGCCCGCTGCGAGAACCCTTTTGAGAGAGACTTGCCGGATCCAGTATCTCCCCAGCGATTCGACGCCGCGTCGAGAAAGGCGTTGGACAAGGCGTGACCTTGTTTCACGTCGCAGTCATTTTGTCAGGCTCGTCATCTCGCGGTCGACTGCCGGGATGCCACCTCAGGTCACGATCACGATGTTGCAATTCTACGACGACGAGTAGTTTTGACAAGCCTCGGCGCGCCCACTTCGAGAGAAACCCTGAATTTATGGAATCGTTCGGGAAAGAGAACGGGTCGTCGCCAGTATTTCGCACATCATACCACGGTAGCATCGAAGAGACCAGACTGTTGGACAGACAAAAAAAACAAATTTCCCCATATCCAGGGATCGCATAGACCATCTCGCCAAATTTTGACAGGAAGCCCCTACCCTTGGCCATTCCTTTTTTTTGACGATTTGGAATGAAGCCCATCTTCAGACTCCCTCAGAAAGGGCAAAATGATCTTCGCTCGCTTAACCATCGCATCCCCACGTTAAATCTCCGAGAGGGCTCAACGTTCGTCAAGAGATTGGATGATGCCGGACGACAATTCTCGAAATCTCACTCAACGGCCTAGGTACGGCATTCGGATCCCTCAGCCGAAAAAAGAAATACGACAGAAGCCCAGGCTGCCACCACGAGTGCCGAAGGAACCGAGGGCTGGCGCAAAGTCCGTCCGAGGGGCCCGGTCTGTCGTCGTTGTCCTCGGGGATAACGCAGCGCTTTTGCCCACCAAAATCGTCCGTGGGCTCAAGAAGGGTGTGTGTGTGCCTTGCGTCGTCTTGCAGACACGCCGCCAGGTGGTCCTGGTCCATGCGAAGGTTTGCTGAGACCAATTTCCGGGATTGTTGATGAGTCTCGACCCCTCCGGGCAGTTGGCCGGGTGGTGGTTGAAGGTGGCAGACCCGGGAGGCAACCTCTTTTGCAGCTCTGCCTCGATAAATCTACTGGGGCGAGTTTCGTTTCGTGCACCAGTGCCACTTCAATTAGCTGTCCCTTCCTTGATGTCTCTCTACTCTTGGTATTTTCAGCAGTACCTATCTAGTGAAGCTCCTTGGTTGAGTCACCCTCAAGTCATTGGTCTTGAGAACTCAATATCGTATCTGACCAACAGACCGTAGCATCGTAGGGGGCGGAAAGTACGCAGGCACACACTTGCCCAAAAGAAGGCAGTACTTCGTGAGAAGTGCACAGCTGTCAAGGCTAGGAGGTCCTTCGCTGGGGATGTGTGACCGTTCAGTACAGATGTGGCTTGAACAAACCTGTTTATTGTTCCTTCGAGAGGGGGGGGGCTCGTGTGTAGGAGTCGTGCCCGTGTGCCACACCTCACTCCTCGGAGCAAAGAGTCTCATCAGAGTCTAGCCACTTTGCAAAACACACGTGCGGACAATTCCGTGATCGTCGGGAGCTTTTGTGCCAAGGAGGGGAAAGGGTTTGAAGCAATTGTAGTCTAGCGTGCTTATTACACGGGATGACCCTCACTCGCTCTGTGCAAAAAGACTGGTAACGAAAGACAAAAGAAGGGCCCGTGAGACGGGCGGACCGGTCTCGAATAGATTGCTGTCGCTCGGACGCGTCGAGTCAGGCCTCCTCCCGCGGAAGGGCGCGCGTGGAAATCTAATTGCCTGTAACTACACACACACACTCTATTCTCAAACTGCATGTCAGCCCGCCCAGACGCTGGAGTGCGTCAGCGCGAGGCCCTGACAGGTGAGTGGGTGGCCACACCTTACCTAAACTCGACGGGATATGTGGGTGCCCACGGGGCGGGATGGCAAAGAAGAAGGAAAAAGAGTGAAGCCATTTAGGTTTTGCCCATCCATGGACTGTTTCCAAGTTTCTGGCGCGCCAAGTGTAACTGGCTGGTGCAACTCGAGCATGGGATATGCTGGGATCTATCTATCCCCTTTTCCCGCCCACCGCCAACCATCAGATCCGCATCTTGCATCCTGTTTCCCTTTTTCCCCTTCCTCGTGCCGTGACGTGCCGCTCGCGCAAAATCGAGCCAAGAACCCCGACTCGTGACCGGAGAGGGTTCCTCAAACAGCAGCACACTTCCGGGTCGTGAGAGTGGCAGGTGGTGCGCCCACCTGTTTCCTTCCTGGCAGGGCCATCGCGGATCCCTGAACCTTGGCTCTCCGTCACCAGGTCTCCGGCAGCTGCTGTACGACCGAAGCCGTGGCCACACCTCTCTCTCTCTCTCTCTCTCGATGCGTGTTCCCGGGGCGGGCCTTCATGTAAGAGACCCTCCCTTGCCTAAAACAGGCATCACATACACCATCCCTGCCCGGCGCCGTGATTGGGTCCCGACAGTCCGACAGCAGGCCTGCAGTTCGCGGCCACGTAATACAACGACGAACCATCACCACCACCACCACCCCGGGTGGACATTGCATAACTAGGTACCTTGCTCGGCATAGCGGGCGGGTTCCTGTGAAAAAAAAAAAAGAGAGAGAGAGAGGTGAAGACTACTTGAGCGAGAAAGATACACCGGCTGGCCTCAAAATCACACGATAACAACAAAGGCGGACCATACCTACCTACCGGACTCGGAAGATGTAGAACGAGGTCACACACACACACACACACCTCATCCGACCGCGCCGTTTTCTCACGGATCATGATTCGCGGAGCGGGGGAGATTAGCAAAGGCCCGGTCCGCGGACTAGCACGTTTCGTCAGGGGCGGGGGGACGGTGTATACTAGCGGATATACTAATGAGTTGTGGTGTTGACGGAAAACCTCGATTCGGGGTTATGGGCGTGTCATGTGTGTTACTCCTGTAAACATGGATGCCAGTCCACAGTTGGCCGTGTAGTGCCCGGCATGGCTTGTGTTTCTCAGAGAGCGATGCCAAGGTACGGAGTAGACAGGCAGAGCTGGCGATAGCAAATAGGGAGAGGCTGCTTCCTCAATCCCTGACATGTCGGCGGCTGCTGCAACGACTGAAGAACACGGCGAATCACCGTCGAGAAGCCCGCTAGATTGGGCCGCAAAGCCCGGAGTCTCGGCCAGCTTCTTGGCGGCAGTCATGCACTGTCCTTTGGCAATCAAGATGCTCCTACAGCTGGTGTCTGGAATATTGAGAGACATCACCTTGGACTGCACATTGGTCAGCGGACATTGGGAGCTCAGAAACCGACAGCGAATATCTCTTGGACGAGGCGAGCCTGGTTGGATCCGTGCAGCAGATTCGCCGCGAAGATCCGCAGTCATCGCGCACAGATACCGAGTGTAGTGATTAGACTTCACCTTCGTGTGATCTCGTCCAATGCTTCGGTCCCGCCCTCGCGTATCGAGCAAAAGCTCCAAAGCCCGACAACTCCCTTACCGAACTGCAGATATTGGGGGGGCTTATGCCCTTGCCTGACGTCGAGCGCCAGCCCGGAGATAGGTTGATGGGAACCAGGCTGAGCCTTGTCATGCCGTGCATGACGATCAGGGCTGCAGCACGTCAAAAGTATCGCGGTTCATGCCGTGTCCCCTCCCTCCTCTGCAAGCGAGCCGAAGAGACCGCCCGACAGGAACTGACTGCACAGGCCTTCCTCCCCAGGATCGACTTGCCGCTCTATCCCACCTCCCACCAGCCAGTCGCTCGCTGGTAAAGTTGCATCTTTGGATTGCTTTTTTCAGCTGTCTCAGGAGCTATGCGACTGCAGTTTCTCACACACCACTCCCATGCTCCGGGATTTGCATGATAGAAAGAAAGGGCATTGGACGCCGACCACCGCCACGCCCTGCCGAACGACAGTAGCATGCAAGTCATCATCCAGCATCATCCCCTCGGGGCTCTGCTGATCTGTTCATGCCGCCCTTTTGCACCTATCAGCATCAGTGAAAACCCCGAGCTGAGTCTCTTGCTGCAACACACTTTCGGTGACCTGGACCAGTTCATGCCCTTTGGAAAAGCATTACCACACGGCGCAAAAGAGGTTCGCGGGACGTGCCCTCATTGGCCCGCGCCCCGGACTCGTCCGGAGGTGGGCGCCAAAGGAGCAGGGTGTGCGACTGGGGCCCGTCGTGTAAGTGGTTGCAGCAATGGCCACATCAGCACACCACACCACTGCAGGTACAAAGCGCACTATTGAAATCCGACGTCCTCGATTCAGTATGGCCGCCGCGCAGGTACGCGCACACAGGGTCGCAATGAGAGGGGGCGGGGATGAAAGAGACAGGTCAGGCTTCCCTTCTAGACCCTGGGAGTTTTAGTTTCTTTTCTTTTTCCTTCCTTGACTGGCCACCTGATGCAGAATGAAGAGGGGTCGTCGGATTGGCACTCAGCCGTTCTGATTATTGATGGCCTCTTCCTCCGGGGTGGGAAAGGTAAAAGTAGCGGTGAACGTCGGATTTTCGAATGGTGTGGTGGAGTTGTTGGTTGGTCGTGCTCGACTAGAGCCCTTTGAAACAACAAATCCAGGCATTCCTACAGGCCAGGCCAGAGGCTCTGCTCCTTCTGGGATCGACACAGAGATCCGGAAACCCAGCAGTCTAGCCAGCAGTAGTGTGTTTCGCAGAGACGGAAGCACAGACCGAATCAGGGCATGCATGCTGTACAAGTAGATTCCTTCCCGTCTCGAGGATGAAGCTAAGATCTCGATGATCCTTTTGTCTCCTCGTCCGAGCAAGGCGATGTGGAGACAACGGGCACGGTCATCGTAGATACACAATGCTCATCGCCTCATGAATACCTAACTGCTCAACAAGCGCCGGCTGGCTCTTTAGTCGAGGTAGCAGGCGCTTGCTCGAGGGCATGGCGTGCGTGCCCCGTCGCGCCCGTGTTTGTGAGCCGAGAGATTCTGCATCGCACGGACATATTCAGGCGACAAAATAGAGTGACGGCAGGATGGCCGGCGGTTGCGGAGCGTATCACTCTGCCCGGGCTGGACGGGGAAGGGGTCGAGAAAGGGAAAACGACCGCCCGCCCGAAAGTGTTTGCGTGACTAGCGCTGTACATTCCCATCCCATCCCCCCCCCTTCTTCCCGAATCCCTCGCTGCATGTACGATACATACGTACATTATGGAGAATACTACCTTGGGAAGGTGCGACATCTGCACTGCACGGAGGAAATCCGTTGCTAATTATTTCCCAAGCTGCCAAGTGCGTGCGTGCGTTGGCGATCCTCAGTCAGTGGCAGTCAACACACGCCGGAGCCGACGGGAAGAAAAGGTCGGTGCAGGTCAAGTCGGCGGGCTAGGTACATGTCGATTGGGCCGAAGATAGCCTCTCACGCGGCGGCTCTACTCGCACAAGTAACTCGGCAGTCGTACCGGACGTGAATTCCATTCACAAGACGCCGCCGGGCACAGACTCGGCCTATCTAGTCTTTGTGTGCGTCATGTTGGGACGACGTCGTGCAGGCGTTCGTGAGAGTGGCTTACATTAGCTGTTCGATAGCACCAGAGGCACAAAAAAAAAAAGCAATCTGGAACAATTTCAAGGGTTTGACAGGTCGGTCTGTTTTGGAAACTTGCTTTTTCCCTCTCCTCTTGCGTGCTTGCTTCAGGAAGAGGGGGAAAAAGGACATACGCCAAGGATCATGCCCCGCCATCCGCAAACGCAACTCGCAGGGTGTCATCCGAGAGACATGTCGATCATTGTTGAGATGCAGGCGGCTTGGGGCAGTGTCTAATTCGTATGAAGTACGTAAAGCGGAGATGGTAGATCAAGATGCACTCGCACTGGACTCGAGATTGCCGTGTTTGCTTCCGCGTCAAGAAACAGCAGCATGCACCAAAAGCACACAAGTCCAGAAGCTTGGTTCGCGATCATCACCAAGTCAAAGCATGATCGGTTGCTCGGTCTCTGCCCCTGGAGATCATTGGCTGATCAGTAGGTAGGTACTAGTTAGACGAACGGTTCCTGAAAGCCGCAAAAGACTCTTTTTTAGCTGCGGGACCTCCCATACCCCGGACCTGTCGCTAATAAGAGGCTGGGCCTGGTCCTGCACCTCTGGCTGGATAAGGTCAAGACCTCGCTGGCTCCGCTGGTTAGCGGTGCCGCTAGATTTCAGGCAAGGGATGGCTGATAGCAAACGAGAGTGGCCCTGCCAAGGTGCAAGACCCTCGAGACCTGATCTGATTGTTCCCTCTCCGCCACTCCGCCGGGACAGGTGATGTGATAACGGGCGAGATGTAGGTACTCATCGGATGCCTCTGGTCCCTCTGGCTTGCGCTGGCACCGTTACATGGCCTGGAGCATGGCTTTACTTGTAATCGACCCTCCACTGCAACGCAGACTTCATCATCGTCAAGATCCGGGTTGCCGAACTTTGGTTGATAAGAGATGAGATGCGAGCCAAGCGTCGACGATTAGACTAGGACATTAGCCTTGAGCTCCCCAGTCCAGCCAGGTCCCTTGACTACTTGTAGAGTGGGAGTACGAGAGCAAGACAAACCCCGGCGAGCACGTTTTGAAGCTATCGTCCAGTTGGGGTTACAGCGAGTGCACCATGTGACAGAACGCCACAAATTGGCCGGTTGTATTCGGAAATTTTCCTGGGTTAAAACATGTCGCAAGAAGTGGAGGGCAGGTTTACTTTACCTGGTTCACCTCGATCCCCGCCCCGTGATTCGCTGGCCGTGCTGCGAAAGAGAGGATGCCTGTACCTTGCATGAGGGACTGCACTCTTTTGTCACCCGAAGCTACTTGTACTAACTACCTGTACCTAGTTGGAGCAGATGTACGGATTTCCTGTGGGAGGAGGGCAAGCTCTGTGCCATATACGGAGTAGTTGAAGGCCATGATAGCGATTCCGCTTGGTATCTCTTCACGCTACGATGGCAGCTTCGAGGTCGATCTAAGGTGAGATCAATGACATGACACGGCATGCACAGAGAGTGTGCCACGGCGTCATCTGGCGGCCACCAATGGCTGGCGTCCACGACTAGTTCTCCTGGTTCCAATAGCTTCTTATCCTGGTGGCTCAGCCTGTTGCGCCTTTGCTGCGTACCTTAGTGGCCCCGACGCCGTTTGTCTTTGCATTCCAGCCTGCACCACTTGTCGGGACTTCTCAAACACACACACGTACCTACGACGGAGGAGCCACGGCCTCGATCTTGTCCACTGCGGCTTTTGTCCCGCCATCGCACCTCATGCTTGGTGCCAGAGCAAGGCTGGTGGTGGTGACAGCCGAAGCGGTGGCATGTGTTTGTCTCGGCTCCCGTGCGGTCCTTAGCTCGTGAGTAGGCAATGTGATGATGGATGTGATCTAGACTATTCAATATGCTTCAATAAAGGGCCATATCTCCAGGTTCTCTCTGTATCGGATGACATGGGGGAACGTGGCCCCAGTGCAATCTCGTAGGACCCGGATTCGGAAGACAGAGAGGCGGCTTACACAGGCTTGCTATGGGTAAATGGTGGATGAAGGCTACCTTGGGGTCGCAGACAAATTTGACGAACCACTCCTAGGTAAGTACCTGTAAAAGAGGTGGTCGATAGTGCGCGGCGGGCCCCCCTCCATCTTCCTCCCACTATCACGGAAACAGCCTCGCAGCACACCATCTTCCCCTCTTTGCTCTCCCCCCCACCTCTTTCCTGTCCAGTTTCCACCCGCCTGAAGCGAAACGCAGCCCAGCTGCACTGCGGCGGTGGTGATGTTGGCTGCTGCTGGCTGCATCGTCTCTGGAATGCTGGGCGTGCGGCTGGCCTGGCCGTCCGCATGGCGTAGGTCTCGGACCCCTCTGCCATGATGTAAGACCAGCCCGCCGGCATGCAAGGGCTTCGCCTTCGCCGTTTCGCACCGAGGCCAATACATTCCAGAGCTCTTGCTGACCGCATGTCCACGTCCGTTTGAGCCATGCGAAAGGCTCCAGTCGGATAGCCCACTTGGTGCCGCACTTTGATACATTCACATACCAGCCTTGATTCAGCGCAGCAGAAGGAGTGCATGGGCGACCACTCAAGCAGCAGGGAACGGTCATTGGGGGCCTGCTCTCACCTCACCTTCGGTATGTATGGGGTCGGCCCTCCTACCTAGCAGAGGTGTGTGTGGGATGGCATCCTGGTCAGCGTCATGTTGGCTAACCTTTGCGGTAGTTAGATGGTGCAGTGCAGGTCTGCGTCTGGTCAGCCCGGCCAACTATCTCCTTGTCGCTCACCAAACCACGACTGTCTCTCTCAGATCGATCCCATCAAAAGGGCTCGCACTGCTGCTCCCCTTCGGGCATGGGTAGCTTGCTGCCCAGCCTGGTGCAAGCTCGTCCCTCTCTGCCACAGCCAGGCCACGGATGGAAGTCTCATTCGCCTGCTGCAGAGCTTGTGGCGTGCTCTGATCCTTCATGCCGGAAAAGGGCTCCATGTACCTACATGAGCGCCTGAAGTGCTGGCCTCGCCCGCCCGTAATCAAGACGTACATGTGCCTCACTGTCACCGTGCATGCAGTGACGAGTGCCTGACTTGAGACTGAGACAGCTGGCACCACTCACCTTCTGTGCCTGGCAGCTTGGAGCTCGGTCCTCAAACAAAAGTGTGTGGAGGTCTGCCGTCGAGGATTGGCCAGCCCGTTGCGGCCTCTTTTTTGCCGGGCTTACCTTTACCTCGACCATCCATCCTTGCGGTGGTGGATCCCGCTCTTCGCTTGCCCCTGACCCAGCCCCTCCACGCCATCCCTTGGTTCCCGACAGGGGAAAGGCTAAGCTACCCATGCAAGCCATGCTCGTTATCCGCCAGATCAAGCTTGTCGCCCTCTTTGGTCATCCGTCTGTGGGGCCGCTCTCGTCTCCTGAGCAGACCCTGTCCTTGGCCTGCCTGGTTGCTTGCATTCATGTCCGATCATACTGGGGCGATCGCCCGTCCGTCCAACCACCGTTGCAACAGAAGCTCTGCTTCCTCACATTGACACCTCAACAGCCAAGCTAGATCTTCACTCGTGCCTGCTCTGGGTAATCAAATGGAGAGGTACGCTGACTGCCAGCGTAGCCTTCGATGTCAGGTATCGAGGAAGCCCTGTCATCTGTCAAGAACGGGGGGTTTTTAACCCTTTCCTTTGTCACAAACCCAGCCCGGGTAACCACAAGGTACGACCAGCCTCACAGTCGGTCAGAGAGGGGAGTCTTGACTTCATTGGATTCCACATCAAGCTCTCTCTCTCTCTCTCTCTCTTTCTGTGTCTGCTAGGTAGAGCTACTTGTACCTTCTTGCCTCGATTCCCCACCACCTACACCACCATCAACCACCTCTGTACCTCGTCTCCATTGAGACACTGGTGCACAATCTAAACATACACATTGTCCACTCACACAGATGCAAACACACGGACACACTGGCTGCGTCGTTCAAGGCCCCCACCATGTGGAGGGACCCGCCCATAAGCTTGGCTTTGCGGTGTGTAGGAAGTTCCTCGCATGCCGCTCTCGACCGGGGGGTGGTTGATGCTGCGTGCGCGCGCACGGTTTATATCTGCCGCCTACCCCATCCTTTCCGTCGATATTCTTAACCTTGGGTGCGAGAAAGTAGCGAGGGTAGGCGTCACTGCCGTTTGCTCCTTTGTGCGGTCTCTCTGCCACCTCTGCAACCCGGAGGCACGGCAAAACAGTTGGTGCTTGCACCTCACAACCTATATCTCCCCTCCCTCCGACCTTTGTCTCGAACGCCGTCCAGCATCCTCCTCCACGGCAAGGCTTCACGCCTCAACCCGCACTCTCTTTGTCGCTTCTCTTGAGCTGGACCCAATTCCTCGCCCGCTCATGAGTCCTTCTAAACTGTGCGTGTATTCTGCTATTTTTGGCTTCCTCCGTCCTCAGTCCTGTCCTTTGTCCTCGTTATGAAGGTGTTCAGCCACCGGCTCCCGTGACAGACATGTCTCCTCCGACAGACCTACCATGTTCGTCTAAGAGCTTTTGCTTTTGCCCTTAACCTCAGCACTCATTCTTGGACCCCATGCCGTCTATATGGCTCGACCATGGGTAGCATCTAGTGCAAGAATGGTGTGGAGCTCGTCTGCTTTGCTGCACCCGAGCCAAGCTGCGCTGGTCAGCGGCATTGTGTCGGCTCCCTGCCATTCTTCCAACTGGAGCTCACCGTGGAAGTCCTTGAAGGGGCACTCACGTCCTCTGTCCATCTTCAAGCCATCAGGCGCGATATCGACGAACAGACCGCTAATTGATACCTCTGCAGTTCCATTTTCTGACCGCCCATGTCCCACAGACGCAGTTGGGCCTGGTGGTAGACACGGTTTACCTCCCTGGTGCAGAGGACCTGGCTCGCAGTGGTCTTCAGCAGCAGACGGGTGGCCGCTTTTAACTAGCCAGTCACTTTCCGCGCCACTGGCTACACCCTTCTCTACTATCGTTCAGATCCCGGAGGCATCGACTACAGCTTTGTCCCGGACAGATTCAACCGAGCTCTACTCGCCCTCTCGCCAGAGCTCTACTCCTACTCCCCAGGCACCTTCATCTAGCCTGGTTTCTACTTCAACTCCATTCACCATGCCTCCAGCACAGTCGTCAGCGCAGACACCTGCACCTGCGTCCGAGGACCAGTCAGGACTGGGCAGCAATCGCACACTCATCATCACGCTCAGCACGGTGCTCTCTGTAGTGGGGGTCCTCCTGGTCGTCGGAGCGATACTACTATGCTGCAGGTACAAGAGGCGGCGACTGCCGTTCTTCAACCGCGGCATCTCGCCCATCGACGACGACGAGATCGAGACCTGGAAAGTCAACAAATCGGCCGAGAAGGAGGCGGCAGTAGCGGCGGCAGCCGGAGTCTACAGGCAGGACAGATACACGACATCCGGCAGGAGAAGTCACGCCAAGCAGCCCTCGAGCGGCTCGACAATCAAGAGCCCGCCCAGCGTCATCGTCTATCAGAGGCAGTCCGAGGAACTAGCATCGCCTAGGTCATTCACCGCCGCGCCGACGACACGCACCTCCAGGTACGGCGCCCGAGTCAGCCTCGACAAGGACCTCCCCGGCACGCCGGCGCAGGCCCGCGCCCCCAACGCTCGCGCGGGGCTGACCGACGAGACGGTCCCCGGCGACCCTTCGTTCCTGCCCTCTCCCAGGCGCCAGACCTCGCGCCTCTCCAAGCCGCCGCCGGCCCGGGGCGCCTCGTCGCACCACCACCGCACGCGGAGCTCGAGGAGCAGCGCGACCAGCCTGCGGAGCTTCATGTACGCCGGCTCGGAGATGGAGCTGCAGATGCCGACCTCGCCGAGGGTGTCCAACGACGCGTACCGCGGCGGCGGCGGCGGCCATTCCCAGCTGCAGCATCACCACTCGTCTTCATCTGGGTCCGGCCAGCAGCACTCCCGCGTCTACTCGTCCAGCTCTGTCCCTCCGAGGCTGTCCTTCAGCGACGACACCGCCCTCATCGGGGGCCTGTCGCCGAGGCCGTTGTTCAGGGACGATATCGGGCGGGCTATCGGTTGATGACCGGGGTGGTGAAGCATGGAAGACTCGAATCACACGAAATTCACCATGGGCCCTGGCATCACCCCCCAACGAGATTCAGGAACTGCTCTTTTCCGTCTTTTTGCCGAGATTGAAGAGGAATTAACCTTGTTTTCTTTTTAACATTTACATCTCGGTTCGGCACACGTGGGGGGCTATCCCACCCGCCGCCCCTTTGCGGGGCCGTTCATTGTTTCATGTCTATCATTATCGACATGGGCTGTGTTATTCGACGGCGAACCACTACCTATCCCCGGCCATACAAGATCGGCCTGGGGGCAAACATTTACAGGGGACCTATCAAGCGTCTTTCAATGACGCCTGCGCACAGGCCCTATCTTCACTTCATCTACTCGACACAGTGTTTGGGGATGAAAGCTTCGTTTTCCCTTCCGGACTGCAATTTGTCTCCAACTTGCACGGGTTTCTGAGCGGGCTATGAGTCCCGCTCTCCTCCCACTCTACTCTACCTACTACGGCCTTGACTTTTTTCATGTATGAGAAACACGACACGCGATCAATACCTTTACTCCCCCCCAATTTCTTCTTCTTTTTATTACACTTGAAAGCAGGGAGGATTAGAGGAGGATATACCCCAAGACATGGAGAGGTCTTTTATTTATTGTTCTTTTACTATGTCCCCGGGAGCTATCGAGAATCTCTCTCTCTGCTGCTTTGGCCAGCGAGAGAAGCAGCTCTAGCTTCATTTTTTGTGTCTTCGTTCACCCCTTGGCACTTTGGATGCGCGGTGGACGATGGAGATAACTCTATGTCAGGGAAATCCGGGATTTACCCCTATATTATATAAGGGCCCGGGCCGGGAGATCTTGGAGGAACACTCCATATGAGAGGGATGCAAGTGCGCATTCCGGGCTGACAACAACATCACGGCAACCCATTTTCATGTATCACTTGCAAGTTAGCTATCACGTACACACACAAGATATAACCGCCTCCCCAAATCAAACAGAAACATGAAACCCACGCAAGAAAAGAGATTCATAACCCCCCCCCCCGGATCCCATTATGCAGGTGCCTTTTGCACATGTGGCACAGGCATAATACGTGGGTGCTATATACACACAATGCATATGTCATCTCCCCCAAGGCCCTCTCTTGTCACGGGCGTGTGTCTCTGTTGGCCAGGGAAGGGAAGCAACCTTTACCAAAAAGGAGATTGCATCAGGCTTTTGGGGCAGGTTGGCACAATCTAGTGGAGGACAGAGCGTACCCTGAAAAGAGAGAGATCGCCTGCAGCCTCGCCTCCGTCCGCTGGCATCGAGGGGACGGGTTGCCAATCTCAAGTGTCTGAAACGGGCACCCGGACGGACCTCTTTGTCATGAATATGTAACTACAAGCAGGGTTCCCGACAAGAGTACCTAGACATGTACAAGCAAGTAGGTACCGCGCGCGTACGGGGAGCAGCGCAGGGCTGGGGGCGAGCCCTGGCCAGTGGCCAGTGATCGTTTCATCGAACTCCCGGTTGCAACGCTGATCGGCTTTGCATGAATCCACTTTGATGGTTTGGGAGGGGGGCGTTCCCAAAGATTTCTGGTTCTCTTCAGCACGGCTGAAGCCTCGCTTGTCAATTTACTTTGTTGGGTCATTCGCTTTTTAATGTTCTGCATGAGGAGGAGGCACCACCGAGATGCTTTGTCGGAGGTGCAAGCTGTGGGAGGTTGGCCTTCGGTGGGGAGGGGTGCCTGGTTCTAATACATTCTCACGGTCGGCTACGACAATGCATCTGGATGCACTCACCTGGATAGACAACTCTTCCGATAGGTACATGCATGACGATATGGACGGGAGCCGAAGACAACCTTCCAGTTGTTGTGTATCTCAAACCTCACATGAAATAAGAAGCTTAGTTTGCATACACCATCATTAGCTTCAGTCCTGGCCCAGGAGGCTAAGTGGCAAGAGCAAATTCTACCCAATCCCCTCATGTTGGCGATTGCACAGGTGGCCCGGGGACAACGAATGGACATCCGGCCAATTTGAGTCTGCAGGGGAGTGATCTTTGCCAGCGTTGGATATCACTTCATCTCTGTTTCTGACTATATTGTCGTGCAACGACGAGAAGGCAGAGCTGAGGCCGGGCGGCCCGTCTGAGATCCGTGGTTGAGTCTTGTCACTGAATAATCGAAAGCTGGAGGCACACGATACTTGCCTTTCTCTGGTAGTCTCGGCATCAATTCGTGCCGCCCTTTCGCCTTGACGATTGGGCAAGTACTGGGCGGTACAGGGAAATAGACTTCGAGAGGGAAATCTCGGCCCACAGAATTCTGAATGTGAACAAGCACAAGGTTGAACTGTTGGCTGGGGAATGAAGTATTTTGTGAGGATACTTGACATACTGTTGGCTGCACTTACACATGGTAAAGTTGAATTAGTCAAGTCAGCCACTTAACGCGTGCCCCAAGCTTTGTCCGAAGTCGCGACGCGCCTCCAGAAATTCTTTCCCCACACTGCCACCACCACGACCACCACCACGACCACCACCACGACCACCACCACACACACCTCGGGCTCGTTGACATACGTCAAAACCTGTCAATCCATTGCAGAGCCTCACGACTACCACGCCTTTTCAGGACCCCTGTGCCCGGAGAGCTGCATCAATCAGGGACGAGCACACGCAAGCCTGCTAGGAGAAATACTTGCGCACAACACGCTCAGCCGTCCTGGCTGGCCTACCTAACCCTTTCCATCTCGCCGCCTCACCGAGTCCGCGAGACCTCTCCAATTTCCAGTCTCTCTCTCTCTCTCTCTCTCTCTCTCCTCCCGTGAGAGCCACGGTAGATCTCCCCCACACATCTATCCTCAAAACCCCAACAAACCGCGATGCCCCCCCGGAAAAGCGACCAGGCCGCCTCGCGCAAGAGCGACGTCTCGGCCGCGCGCTTCGTCCTCGCCCCGGAGAGCGAGGCGCACGCGGCCGACAAGCCCCTCGCCACCTCCGAGCCGCTGCCCTCCGCCGCGGCGCCCTCCAGCCCGTCCCAGCACGCAGCCGGGGGCCCGAGCACAGGCGGCGGTGGAGGAGCAGACGCGTCCTTCGTGTCGGCGGCACCGACAGAGGGCGGCAGCGGTGGTGGTGCGGGGAAGGAGGGCAACAAGAAGAAGGAGGAGAGTAAGGACAACCTGACCATCGAGGTACGTTTACAGAATGTTCTGCCAACCCCGTCTCAAGAGCCTTAAACAGGGCGACTGGGGGGGGGGGGGGGGGGGGGGGGGGCATTGTGTGTAATAAGTAGTAGCTGACAGTCCGGTTTGGGACAAAATGCAGGACCTCAACCTACCCAAGTCGATCATCACACGCCTGGCCAAGGGCGTGCTGCCGCCCAACACGCAGATACAGGCCAATGCGATACTGGCCATGACCAAGAGCGCCAGCGTGTTTGTCAACCACCTGGCATCAGCGTACGCAAAGACTCTCTCTCCCATTTAACGCAACTTGTTCTAGATTACAAGTGTATACTGACCAAGAGCTCCCCTTGTATGGAGGGGAGCGCTCAGCGCAAACGACATCACCCTAGCATCCAACAAGAAGACCATCATGCCGCAGGACGTCTTCAGCGCCCTCGACGACATCGAGTTCGGCTTCATGCGGCCCCAGCTCGAGGCCGAGTTCGCAAGTACGTTTTTCACACACACACACACACACACAATCAAAATCAAAACCCCTCCTCATGTATTACAAAACTCTCATTTTCGATCTATAACAACATTTGACTCACGAAACCCCCAAAAACTACAGAATTCAACCAGATCCAGACCTCCAAGCGGTCCACCTACCGCAAAAAGGTCGCCGCCGCCAAGCGCAGCGGCCCGGACGCCGACGGCGACGGCGACACCACCCTCGCCGACGCCTCGGCCCTCAGCGCCGACGCGACGGGCGTGCAGGCCGACGTCTCGACGCACGGCGAGACCAGCGTGCTGTCCTCCGCCTCCGCCACCGGGCACGAGCACCGGCAGCAGCAGCAGCAGCAGCAGAGGGCGCCCAAGAAGGCGCGCACCGAGGGCGGCGGCGCCGGTGCCAATGACGACGAGGAGGAGCACAGCGACGCCGAGACGGAGCCCGAGGAGGAGCACGTCGACGAGGACGAAGAGGACGACGACGACGTCGAGGAGGAGGAGGAAGAAGATGACGACAACGACGACGAGGGTGGCCGCCGGCGGGGAGAGGAGGACGAGGACAGGGACGCGCTGGAGGAGAGGGAACAGGGACCCGATGACGACGAGGCGCTGGATGGGAACGAGAGCGACTAGAACGAGTATTGGTTCACCGTGCTGGGCGCCTCCCCGTCAAAGCGCGCAGGGAACTGAGAGGGGCTCAAGTGACTGGGCTGGTATGTCCACAGGAGTAGTGACACGGGCTAGGCACAATGGAAAAGGCGTATCTGGTGGCGGGGTGGGTTGAATCGGGGCCCAGTGTTCAGGGGTCACTATCCTCCCTCCTACATCCAAAAGAGGCAGAATATGCCAGCCAAAGCATTGTTTTGGAGGGGGGGGGGGGGTTCTTGAGTAGGGCGTCCTGCAGAAGGGACGGGGCCACACAAAGGAGCGTTTGATGATAGATAGACATGAGTCTCTTTCAGTCACTGCATTTCCACCCTTCCCGTGTCATCTAGGAAACTATGTCGGACTCCTGTCGTAACCAGGGCGTGATATCATCCAGCACAGGGCGGGGCTGGGCGAGCCAGCGGCAAGTTCAGGTGGCGGGACATGCACGCAGTTGCCGAGCATCAAGTACACAGGAGCTTCCTTCAACATTACCAATCGTTTCGCTGTGCGCGACTCGCCCGCACCACTTGATAAGAGAACACTTAGGTACAACGGAACAACACAAAAAAAAAGGAACAAAACCCATGGCCCTCCCCGTATACATGTTTCAAACCAACCCTTATCCCTTTGAGCCCGCGGTATCCATATCCATGCGGCATCGCAGGATGATAAGAAAAAAAGACAAAGAGAGAGAGAGTGAAACAAGAAACAAACAATCCCGTTCCGAGTTGGGGAAAAACCGACCACGAAAACCCTCTCAAAACGACGAGGCCAAACCGAGTTGATTCTCGTGACAAGCTTCTGGGCGTACGAGAAGGTGAGAAAGTTAAAAGCCCCTCATTCAATGAGGGGGACTGACTACCCTAGTAGTAGGCGAGAAGGTCAAGTTCAAATACAAAGAAACGAAGGGGAAAAAAAGAACCGCCCCCCGAAAGGTAGATGATGAACGCCTCTAATGCTGCCAACTTTGTGATGCTGAAGCGTAAAGAGACAATCACCACCCGAAACTCATGAAGAGCCCAATGGGGGGGAAAGAATCCCCAATAAAACAGGAAAAAAGCGTATAATCCAGCGAAGAACAAGGAAAAGCAAGAAACGAGCAGCCCCCATATGTCCAGGTAGGGAAATCCACGTTGACCAACACACGGATATCGATCTGTACGCAACAACCGGAAGCATACATAGTAAAAGCAAAAACTCCTTTGCGAAGCCTTCCATATGCCAAACCCCCTCCTGCCAAAAAAATTCAAAGACTTTCCCATCCCAATGCCGAAGAGGCTACATCAAAGAGCGGTCGAGGACCAAAGGGCTTGGGGTACAATGCAGCGAAAAATCAACCAAAACAACAGACGGCCCATGGCAGGAGTGGTTGGACTTCCGCCACGGCCCGAAGCGATCTGCCTGCCCCCTTATCAACAAACAAAATAGACCATCCCAGATGACAAATCGAACACGCGAGTGGCGGATCTGTTGTAGAGACCCGTCACGGAATGCCACCACAGAGACCACGAGGTTGCCTGCGCCCTTCCACCGAACCATGGACTGACATGTACGGGCGATCCTGGTAGCTATCGCCAGTCGACCGGACTGGAAACAAAATTGCCTTTCGCCATTTTCCGATAACGGAACACACCAACTGCGTTGCTACCAGAACTACACCCCCACCGCAACGGTCGCGGGGAACCCCTGCAGCAGCCGGCTGTCAGATTAAATCGCTCGGTCCGGGACTTGCTTCCTGGTCGCCGGCCAACCTGCGGGCATTCCGAGTGAAATAGGAAGTCCGCAACCCGATACGCGAGGTACCATAGGCCACCTCAGATGTTGCCGCAAGCTCTGACTCCTATATCGCTCTTGGCGCAGGAGTCTCGATCACTGCTGCTGGTTGGGCCACCACTGCGTCGGAGTTTGCTGGCTTGACCATCCCTGCGACACAGCGGGCCCCCCACCCTGGTG
Organism: Thyridium curvatum; assembly: GCF_004353045.1. Taxonomy (NCBI): domain Eukaryota; kingdom Fungi; phylum Ascomycota; class Sordariomycetes; order Thyridiales; family Thyridiaceae; genus Thyridium; species Thyridium curvatum. Next base: position 297,530 of record NW_022156771.1, on the reverse strand, counting down.
CATGTATTGTCTTGGAGTTTGATCATAAGACATGCCTTGTTGTTGGTTGGGATAGGCCTGACTCATTCCTGGCATTCCGGAGTAGGGAAGACCAGCCGGTTGTCCGGAATGGCGCATCTGAGAGGTGGAGGGGGGCTGCTGATGAGGGGACGCCTGTGCCTGAGAGGGATGGGTGTAGCTGTATTGCGGTGCCTGTTGTGTTTGTGCCCACATCGGGTTCGACTGCGGGTAGTTGTAGCCTTGAGGCTGAGTCATGCCGCCCGAGGATCCTGGTGCTAGGGATGTTGGTTGAGGAAGCTTCGTAGATGGGTTGTAACTCATACCTCTAATCGTCGACGGCATCTGGCTCTGGGCGGCTACGGACTGGGAATATGGCGGCTGGGTCATCATCATCTGTGGGCTGTGGCTGGGGACCATGCTCGGCTGCTGCATCGAGCTGCTCGTGGTGTGGGGCGAAGGCGCTGGCCGGCTTGTCGCCGTCGAAGACTCCGTCGTCGTCACCTGCTGAGTGAGGTTTGTCGGAGCCGGCTGTTCGTGCGGGCGGCGCCACAGATTCTGCATGTAGTCGTTCCTCATTTCCCGTTGCTGGTTGACGGAGCGGTTGAACTCGGCGGCATGATGCGCCTGGGCATGGAGTTCGCCGACCGGTGTGGTCTGCGTCCTGTCCTGGTACGCAGGGCCTGTAATCTCCTGACGCGGGCCGGTCTTGAGAATGCTCGAATAGTCGCGACTCCTGGTGTCATTATATTCTGGTCCTAGTGTTATCACGGGCATTCTCGTCGAGGTTCCGGACGGCGCTCCAATCATACCTGGTTGAACGAGTTGGGGGGGCGGAGGAGCTCCAAACTGGGCAGGGGTGTTGCTGTACACAATCTCTCCATGCGGCGCTCCGAGGAGTGAGGCAGCCTGGCTGGCCTCGGCCGCGGCCTCTCGAGCCTTTGAAGCACCGGGTCTCTTCTCACCAGCCAGGTCGGCTTCAGTGAAGCCTTGTTTCCGGGCTTTGGTCTCCCAATAGTCGTCTCGAACACGTCGGCCGTTCACAATGACGCGGCTTCCGAATTGACGGAACATGCTCCGGGCCGTGACGATCGCAATCTGCCGCGACCGGTACGAGAAGGGCAGGATTTCTTGCTGCACCAGATCATCCTTCTCCACTTGGTTCGCAATGATCTTGAATAGCGACCTGTTCTTGTTGAATAGCAGGTACGAGTCCCGATAGCCGAGCACACGGGCGCACTCTGTAGCCAGCATGAACAATTTGTCGCCGCGCTGGGGTACCAGAAAGGTACGACACCGGTACTCGCGGCCACCCAGAAGTTGCCCATTGGGCATGACCTTCTTCTCGCCGGCTTCATCGATTTCTCGTGGCAGATACTCGTCGCCGCCTGGGCCTAGCTGGTCGGTTGTGTGGTCGCGAACCGTGGGGAGAGCCTTGAGCGTCGACTTGGTCGGCGTGGGTTTGGGCGCTGGCGGCGACGCCTGGGACGGAGTGTACTGCGGGATTTGGCTGGGGAGAGGCGCATTTTGCGAATGCGGAGTTTGCGGCGGCGGTATGGCCGTCTGCGGGAGAGTCGGAGGGGGCGGTTGGGACGGACTCTCGCTCAAGCCCCCGGACGGTCGCGACTTCATCGGTCTTCCGCGTTTTCTCGGTTGTTTATCTAGAGTTGGGCAGCGGGCTCGTTAGCAGGGATGTCGTCTTTGCATTGTCGCACAGGTTCACGAATGTAACGTGAACACAAGCATATAAGGTTCGAGGGCATCGCTACACAAGAGGATTCACGACATACCGTCATCTCCAGCTGGCCCGGGCTGGATTGTGTCTTGGTAATCAGGAGATCGACTTCGTTTGATGCCTCGCGAGGCGTGGCCGGCTAGGTCTGAACAACAAAAGAAAGCATCAGCAAGCCCGCCTGAAAAGAAGAAAAGCGCGCGCGCGCCGGCATGCGACAGCGCAAGGATGGGAAGCGGTCTCCCCCTCTGGCGCAATCAAAAACGGCGCCGAGCAAGGAAAGGAGCGGATAGGATCGCAGGAAACGGACGCGGCCAACACGCGACTAACGAGCCGATCCTGGGGAACCATGGGATTAAAAAGAACACATACCGGCTGAAGCCAGGGCGGCGGGATTGATGGTCGCACTGTCAGCGCCGTTAGGCTGCGCAGAATACATCAGTGCGGCGACGTCGACCACGTCGACGGTTCTGCGAAACGACGTGTCTGAATGTAGTTGGGTTGGCAGTGGTGGAAGTGGAGGTGGAAGTGGAGGTGGGATGCGCAGGGCAAAAGTGCGAGTCGGGAAATGATGGAGTGTGTGCGCAACTGGTATGATGCACGCAAGATTCAATCATGCATATGGTTGGCGCAAATCTCTAAAGGCCGTTTCCGGGGGTGGCAGGATGTCGAATCGCAGCAAGCATCCACAGGATAAGAGAGGAAGGGTTTAGAAGGTTGCCTCTTGAGTGAATGAGGAGCTGGGATTTGACTTGAAGGTGCTGGCTGCTGCGCGCGGCGGGATCGGTTAGTCAAAGAGGAATGGAGGGGGTGTGTTGTGGTGGGTGGTAAATGGTGATGTAGTATGGGCCAAGAGTGTGTTGATCTGGTTGGCTTAGTATGAACTTGTAGCGACTAGTGCTCCGTAAGTTGATGCGATCTGGTCTGAGACGAGGGTCGACGGCGAACACACGCGCGGACCGAAGGGGTTGGCGCAATGTATCCCGAGAGCGCAAGATTGAGAGGGCCGACGTCGGTTATTGAGCAGTCTCAACCGGCGATTGCTTGCAAATGGAAAGGAAGGAGTGTAGATGACGGAAGCCGCAGGTGAGGAGAATGAGATGATGATGAAGGATGATGATGGTTGGCTAACAAGAGCAAGGCCGGGCCCTCTTTCTTTTGTTTGAATGCGCAGTGCAGTCAGCAGAGAAAGAGGAGACAGGCGTCTGTTTGAGACCGCGCCGGGGCGTGGGTCTAGAGGCTGATAGCACTGCTGCTGATGCCGAGAGGCGCAAACAGGCCAATGGAAGCAGGCAAGTATTTCGTATGTAATTTGATCGGTTGCTGGTGGCCCTGCTCGTTTCGTCTTAGGCCCCTTCTGGCTCGACTCGAGAGACTAAGTAGATACGGCTGGAGCGGAGCTGTGGCTCCCCTCGTGTTTGTTTGCGCCGTGTCCAAAGTCCTCAGTTTGAGGCCTTGGGGGACTGTACCGACCCAAAGCCAGCTGGGTGCGAGTCCTAGGTATCTCTTGCTGCGTCTCCCTTCTTGTTGACACCTCGAAACGGGCGGCTTGGCCACGCTGTTCGAAAAGACTCCGCGATGTCATACAGATATCGCGCGGCCCTTTCCTGCGGGTACCTAGCACTGGCGACTGCGATTGCCGAACAGGAAGGTCGTGTCCAGAGAGCCGTATTGTCTGACACAGCTGCGTACAGGTTCTGCAAAATGGTAACCTAGATCCAAGAATACCACCAGGCATATGTGGGTATGGCGGACGCGCAAGAGTGGAGCGGCTGGAGAGGACGGCGACGATTTGCAGCGGCTCTGGAACAAGAGGCAGATGATGTTATGAAATGCTCTGTGTACGGAGTAAGTAGCCGGCTGCGGGTTGGCTTGACAGGCGGCTCGATCTAGTGTATCGATGAGTGCAAGATATCGGCTTTAGACTCGAGGGCTACCTACCCCGCGTTGGAGAGCGCGCGGTGTCTACTCCGTAGCACTGCCCAGAGTGAAGCGATCGTCGCCCTTGTCTGACTGTTTCGACTAGGTACTAAGCAGCCAGTATGCGTCGAGGTACTCCGAGAGGACTCCAGCTCCCGACGGTGCGCGTGTAAACACTCGCCAGCTGCGCAGAGTAGGTACCTACACCTCCTTGCAAGCCAGCGATCGGTTGGTGATTGCTCCGCCTGGGCGATTTCGCACACAACGCAATGCAGCCAGCGTCGGAAAGCAACACAATAATGCACCAGCACGCAAGAGATTAGCGCATCTACCACTAAACGTTAGCGGGCGCCATTAGCTCTGAACACAAAGAGGGTCGCGCGGCGACACACGGACCAGAACTCGGGGAACGAACCAGCGGGCGGCGTACAGCGGGCCACCACAGGAAGATGGAGAAGGCAAAAGCCAAAGGATGACGACTAGGGAGCCGAGGAGGGAAGGGGGGTGTGGACTCGAAAGAGGCTGGACAAAGCCAAGAAAGGCCGCGGTCCGTACAAGGATAGGGGAGATTGGAGCTTGCACTGTGGGGCCTCTCTTCTCCTCGGATGTGTGGCGATTGTGCGGGTCAGCAGCAGCGAACGGATGAGGGCCAGGCATGAGGAGACCAGGATACCTAGGCGTGGGAAAAGCGAGCCAGGGTGGGTGTGACACTAGCAAAGAACTGGTTTGGCCTGGTCCTTTGGAGAAAGAACAGGCGAGAAAGGACAGTGCTGCACCGCGCACCAGATAGTGACCAGAGAGACCAGAGGCCCAGCGATGGCGTCACGTTGGTGGATGGTAGCTCCGTACTGAGAGATGGATTGCCCGATGAACGACCTAAATTGATCCGAGCTATGGCAATAAAGTCCGCCAACGACCCAGCACTAGCCAGTGCGGGTAGTTGTTAGCTGGGACACCACTGACCATGCTCCAGCGAGCTAAGAGTACAGGCAGAGACGATGCATCGACGGGGGGCTCGACTGGGGAGCCAAGGGTAGGTAGTTTAGACGATGTCGTAGAGATAAGGAGGCTGTGGTTGTTTCATCTGGGCGTTGTGAAGCTGTTGTCGACCAAGCTCTGGCCTACTACGCCTCTGGGAGCTTGATGGTAATAGAAACGATTCAAGGGTCGACAGTCGAAGGTCGAAAGAAGTCGCCGTTCGTTCTACTTGGCAAGCCAGTCAAGTGGACGAGATGGGAAGAACACGAAACCCCTTTTAGTCGCGACGGAGCAACTCTCGGTGCTCAAGGTTCTGACGAGGCCGCGCGGGCAGAAAAGCCTTTCGAGGAGGTTTTGCCACTTGCATTCAAGGTCGTCGTCGCGACGCGGGCCCTCTTGGGCACTTTAGCGGGCAGGGTAGGAGTCAATGGCAGGGCACGTCGAGAAGGTCACACAGAGCCCAAGAGGCGAGGTAGACAACCTGGAAGTATCGACAGGCTGAACAGTGAGTGATGTACCTACCTCCATTGCCTTGCTGACATCGCAATAAGGGTTGGACATGTCCATGGAAGGAGCACCTCATCATCTGTACAATGCCAAAAGCAGCCCCTGCCTGGCGAGGTCGGCCTGGCCACTCGAGGCCGGGCTCGAAACCAACCCCCAAGGAGGTACATTCTTCATGCCCCATCTCAAGTCAAGTACTTGCATCAAATGTTTTTTGCAAAGTCCTACAAGTGACAGACCAACTATTCGCCTTGAAAAAAGCCAGATGTTTATAAATGTACATCACCCTGGATCTTCTGGGTACTACTTTACTAATGTCAGTTGTCTGCAAGTCGAGCCTGGTCTGCATTGGCCCGACTTGAGCTTTTCTGCATTTAAGCGCACTCTGCTCCTGCGCAGGTGGTGCTCGATGCACGCTTCCCAGCGTTTCAACCCGTCATGTGGGCTTTCGGCGCTACGATTTAGGTTTTGATCCGTCCTTTTTCATCCTTGGAATGGTTTGCTTCAACGGCGAGGATCATGGGGATTTCATCAAATCCAATAGTCTGTAGGTCACGGCACTCTCCGCTTCGCTAATTCCGCGCCCTCGACGAACTTCTTCCCCTGCTCCACCTTTGACTTTCAAATCTGGCAAACGAACCATCAACAAAGCATCGTTACATTATCCGCTAAATCCACATCTTTTTTTTTTTCACACCGGTAACCAAACGCGTCTTGTTCATACGTGCACGCCGAGGTAGATAAGAGGATCAGCACGACCCAGAACGCAAAGGCTTTAGCACAGGAGGTAGACTCCCAGTACGTCGCAGTATTCGAGTCCCGACCCATACACCCTTTCCCAAGACGCCGACGAGTGCATCGATGTCTCACTGCGGCACGAAGCTAGGGTCATCTCGGCGCGGTACGCGACGCTTTTCACCACATGCGCCATCGCTCTGGGTGAGGCGCCCAAGGCTGGCGTCCATTCATCCTCGCTTGACGATCCCTCTCATCGTCCGCCATCAGCTTCGATGGAATGGCTGGTGACGACCATCAGAGAGCGTTCTATTAGGTATTTCCCACGTGTGATGCTCCCGAGTCGAAACACATGAGGTTGAGTGAGTGGGAGTGATCTTCAAATTGTCTCCACCAGCCGAGATTTCGGTGCGTATGGAGACTGTGGACTAAAATTTCGATCCAGCAGGAGTGTGTTTCTTACCCCGGCCACCTAGGTACACTTCCATAGATCAGCACGTCTGCCGAGGGATCACATCCTAGCAGATGGTCTCCCCAGATCTAGCGTTGCGCAATCATTGACGCCGGGTGTCCTAGCGGAACTGCTCAGTTGGCCAGCGTAGGCGCCGCATTTGTGTCGTCGTTGATTTAGCCTACCTCTGATAGCTACTCCGTAGCACTTGGAACCAGACAGCGCACCATTCGCCATCGCCATCTGACACAAACTCGGAGTGGATTTGCAACAGGTGGCTAGAAGGTAGGGTAGGTATCCCTCACAATTGCAAGGCTGCGTTGTGTGCACTCGGGTCTTGGGCGTCCCGTCATGACTCGTCTGGATGATGACAAACGGCGTGGCTTCACATGAAAGGATCTCTTCACAGGGAAAAAATCTTTCCGGCGCAACTCGACCGTCACCAAGCGAGTGAGGTCAGCATGCAGACCGGCTATTCTTCTCGTCTTCTGGAACTCATCTGGACTGCCTGGAACGCCCCCTTTGTGCAGACCTTTCCCGGTCGACCCACTGTTGCGAGCAGTTCTAAGCTGACACCCCACTCGCCATTCGGCGTCGTTTTGCTCTACGTCTTGTACATTATCACGCTGTCGGCCCAGAGAGAAAGCCAATAGCAGAGGGCTGTCAGATCTCAACTTGACACCTGGTATTCAGGACCAAAACAAAACTGACAGCGGCACTTGTTCGCGTGCAGGTGCTGCTTACGAATGATCTCGAACGTAAGCTTTACGAAGGATGATGCTTTCGCTGCGTGGCTTCGATATATTCAAGGGACGGGGTGCAACCTGGCCCATTACGGAAGTGAATGGCCAGATTACACACTGCGTCTCGGGCCACGCAGCACTAATGAAACTAGACAGGCATGATGGCGTTTTTGTTCTACTTTCTAGGTAGTAATGCCGCCGAGAAGGTAAAAAGAAAGAAGAAAAAATCTGCAAGAACCAGAGAAAGGAGCAAGGCTCCAGGTTCACGAATCCGGCTTGGAGGATTCGGCAACGCCGGGTGGTCGTCTCGAAAATTATCCTCTAGCAGGCTCTTCGCCTCGCAAACAGACAACATCTATACGAAGACTATCCCGCATGGATAGGGAGATATCCCAAAAGCAGTCTGCTGGTCAAACGCAAATTTTTACTCCCGAAAGGCATTGACTTCCCAATAGGGCAAGATTCCAGGCTGGAGGTTTCAATAATTCTGTCCTCGCCATTGCTGACCGGATCAACGGGCAGGTATCACTTTCCCCTGTCGTTTGTGATTGGGCGTCGGCTTAACAATCCCAGTCCTCGGCGATATAGAATATTACGCCACAGCTGAGCCTGGTGATTGTCCTTTGTCCTTGTATCATCAATATTTTCCTGCATCCATCAGCGACAGAAGCCTCTTGCGCGCGAAGCACGGGTGAAAGGGCCGCAGACGTCTGTCGCCAAGCAAGGGCAAACGTGGTCCATGACAAAGTGTCTCATCGCAAGATGCCTCGCCCATCATTGCACCCGGCGGTGCTAAAATCCTCGCACAATGCCCATCCGTGGATGGTTGGTTCACTGCCTTCGGTGACCAACCCCAAGGACCATCCACGTCTTATTTCCGACACTACCCCTCTTTTGTTCCTCAATCTCCTACCGACCCTTTTCGAAAAGAATGATGATGAGTCAACTGTCAAGTCGCACCGCCGTCGACAATTGCAGCTGCTTCATCCTCGTATGTATGTATGTATGTATGTATGTATGTATGTATGAATAGCTGGTGTTGCGCGCGCCGCGTCCCGTGTGAGGCCTTGAATTCTTTTATACATAAGTATATCACTTCTTAAAAAAAAGGCCCCGGCTTAGAGTGCAGAGCAATACACCACTTCAGGCGTCGCACTGGCCCAGAAGTCTGGGGATGGGAGCACACACAGTGACGGGCCAGGAGAAGATGGTGTGAAGCATGAGCTTGAATGCGCCGGGGGGAGGGGGGTCCCTCTGCGAGGTCTCATGGCAGGGGTGCGTCTAGCAGGGGCAGACTAAACCCCGTAACCAGCAGGGACAGGGGTCCCAGCCATAGGTGTAGCAAGGGCGCAAGCGAGTGGACTTGGCGCTAGAAACGGCAGGCCCTGATTCGCTTTGGCCAGCCCTTGCCGCCCCCAGCTGACACACGGGCCACTCTTTCCCTGCAAATCATGGGTCTGAATGAACAAGACCTTTTGCCAGTCCAATGCTCGCATCTGCCTGTGCCATATCCAATAACTCAGTACCTGGCCGAGTCGAAGTTCTACATTCAGCGCAGGTGCTTTTTCTCTTTTTCTCATCAGTGCTTGGGACTCGCGGCCTGTGAGAAGCGCAGACTGGACGAAGGCGGCCTAGGTACCTACCTGCCTGGTAGCTGTGCCGAAGATATGAGGTCACGCCGCTGAGCCTGACATTCCAATCTATCAAACACTCACCCTCACCACACCCGACATTTCTGGAGCCCATCTGCATGCAGGGAGGGAGACTGACAAGATCAAGCTCCCCGTCCTGGCTTGGAAGCGCCATCCCGTGTAGTCAGGATATGTCCAAGTACGTGGAGCTGACTGACATATCTATCTCAACGGCACGGACCCGGAGATCTTGCAAGACCCCAGTTCCGTCCCCAAGACCCAGTCCCGGGCCCAATCCATGATTAACGACTTTGATCTTAGGGCAGCCGTGTGCAGGTGGAGGAGGGTGTGCTCACGGCCTGCTTGTCTGCTTGCCTGCCTTGCCTGCTCCTCCTCCCTGGCATTCCCGGAGAAGGGAGGGGTGGAAGCTCACCATGTGAGCCATGGCCCGCTGCCCAGCCCACCCATCCACCATCGGCCACCCTCCCTCCCATTAGTCCAGCACCCCGAACCCTTAGCAGAGAGCCTGTATCTGTATCTGTATGCGTGCTTGTACAGATGCATGTATGTACACACTTAGCTGCTTCACGGGTCCTGTTCGAGATGGCATGGCCTTCCTTCTCGATGGGCAGGACCCACCCCATCTTTTCCTGGTCTGCATCGACGGCCACTACCGCTGCCTCCCACCAAAGTGGTGCGCCTTTTCTCCACGATCTGGGTACCAGAATTGGCGGGTTCTTTCGCAAGTGCCTTCCCGTGGACTGTGGTTCTACTCTAAGATGCCTGCTGATGATATGCGCTCCCGCCCAGGATGGCTGCAGCGAGGGGGGCGGGAGACCCCCTTGCTACCCGTTCTGCATCGTCGCAGTCATCCTGTCAAAGCACGTACCAGCCAGTCAGTCCCTTCCTCTCGCTTCTGCCCACTTTGTCTAGACCATCCAAGAAATCGGCCGGTTCCCAGCATGTAAGTCATCCATCGGCCGTTGCGATCGTCCCGATGTCAGAACTGCTCTTTCTCGTCAGCCTCCGCCGCCGCCGCCGCCGCCGCCGTCGAGAGGGAGCCCCCGCAAGGAATGCTATCCTGGAAAAGTGTGGCTGCTTAGTCGACAGAGGGCCATTGCACTGCCTTGGTCTGGATCTCATGGAAACGCTGGACCCAGCCAGGCAAAAGGAACCCGGGCCCTGCCGCGCTAACCGTTCACGGGTCTATTGTCTTGCTCAGTTTCCTGTTTTCTGTGATACAGGCGTATGCGCACCTTGGAACAGCATGCTAGGCTGCAAAGGTCGATGACTGATGCTCGTCGGCAGTTTCGCCAGCCGAGAGTGGTTGCTACACACCATACGGCCTCGGAAGCATCCATCATGAACTTGCATGACCCTGGGCGCATTCCTGGAGGAGGGCATCGCTCGACTGCCACCCTCCCCCCCTCGACATTATTCTCCGTGCGGGCCTAGCCCGCTCACCTCACCTCGACTGAACTCGACTTGGTTGTGTACATGTGATTCCTTCCATGACGGCAGCAACCCTCTGAGGGAAACGGTACTAGCATCGCAGCTAGCGATATCTTTTTGGCACTTGGAGATTCGTAATCTGAACCCTTGCTGCTCGGACGGAAACCCCATCGAGCTGCAAGCCCGCAAGAATGACGCATCTGATCGGCGTTTGTCCATGCTTACGCAGACTGGAGCAGGCTGGAATCGCGCCGCCGTCGGGGTTCGAAGGCCAGGTGACTAACCCAGTAGGAATGGCTCCTTGGCCAGGATAAATTCTGGGCCAGGACGCAGATGGATGATCCGTGAATTCGTCATGAAACGCGAGGTTGTACAGTTGAGAACGCCTCATTCTCTTGTCTGCGATGGTCCCTGCCACTCTCGGACCGCGGTGGTCCAGGTCCAAAGGACTAGGGAACACGGATCATCGAAGCCTGTGGCCTCTGTGAGATATGCACATACACCATCTAACTAACTACACCATCTAACTAACTACACCATCTAACTAACTACACCATCACGGGGGCTCCCTTTTAGCAGGGCGAGCTTTCGGAAAGGATGCTGTCTTCCCCAGACTGCAGGTCTGTCCACCCTTCGGCAGCTTATCTTATCAAACAGCCTGGCAGACCCCCAGCCCTGGAGGCTATTTTTGGCGCTGTATGCGGCCAGGCAAGGCACCTTGAAGGGGTTGTCTGACCAGAAGGTGGTGTTGCAAGTGGCTGTTCAGAAAGGGCCAGAGGAGAGGAGCTCTGGCCCTGGGGTGTCCCCAGCGGCATCCTCCTGCTGCTGTGTTGTAGTGCCCGCGGGCACAGCAGCGGGGACGTGTACACAATCTGGCAAAATGGCCCGGATGAATAGCGCAGTAGATCATATGACGGGACGCCAGCATTAAAATGCACAGTAAATCAAAACTTAGTTTCTACTCTATCGTATCAGGCAGAGGCCCGCCTGTTGTCATTGTTCGCGGCGACCTCGCTTATGGCGTTCGCGGACATTCGGTGGGGGTTGCGCAATGGAGATGCCTTACCTAGGTAGACAATAGAGATAGGTAGGGCGCGCTCATCAGAGACAGAGTCGGGGCGAGCGCAGCTCTTTCTTGACACGGCTGGCCCTTTTCGCTGGAGAAGTGTGAGCTTTCCCAAGGGGTCTAGGCGTACAGGGGTCTCGGCGAACTATTAAACTATGTAGTGTCTGTTTGCGATAGGAGGACGGCGCCGTCGCCGCCGCGGCCGCCTCTCAACCTGATAGACTAACGGAGTATTGTTCTAGAGTAGCCGTAGCCGCCGAACGGCAAACAACATGCCTTGCGCCCAGAGGGGCCCATTGGAAAGAACCCTCGTCTTTTGCTTTTTGGGAGGGGACGGCCATTGTTGTAAGGCTCAAAGAAGAAACGAGAAGTCCGTCCCGCAGGATCTGATGTATCACAAAGGGCTCAACTAGCTGTTCCGGTGTCACCGTCTGTGTTTCGGGGCTAAACCGAGTCAGATCGGCGACCCGGGAGCAGTTGCAGCTGTCGGAGCCAGCCAAAGAGAAGGGGGAAAAGGGACCCAGCCATGCTCTGCTGTGGTAGCACTTCCTGCGTCTCGGGAAGTACTCCCAACAGGGACTCTCGGCTCTTTTTCCCCCTCTTGTGTATCGTCATGGGCGTGGCTGCGGAAGGGTATGTATGATCCCCTCTTTCACGGAATAATTACTGTCCAGCGCCTGGTTGCCAACCTGGCGAGAGAAACAGAGGACCGTGTGTCTCGAGCTGTCGTCGTGAGAAAGACAAGGGAATGCATCAAGCACACACGTGATGCTCGACTCCCACGTGTTTGATTGTTTGATTGTTTAATTGATTGCTTGTGTATGCATGCATGTATGTCTGTATCATCAACACCGCCTTCGCCATCACCGGCCAAATTCTGCCTGAATGCGAAGGGGTGCGCTATCCACACCCTTATGGCCGTCAGTCAGTCATAGGGGGGGCCCTCTTGGCCCTGGATAATGCCTGAACCCGTTCACGCCTCTCACCTGGTGGTCGGGACTTACCAAGCGCATCTCCACCCCCAACGATTCTATTTTGGCTGTTTGACGTGTGTTCACTTTATCAACCCGCGCCGGTGCGTGCCAGCATGAGGTAAAGCAAGGTTGACGGGATCTCGTTCCCCCCTCCATGAAAAGTCGTGGTGTTGGTGTGTAAACGTTCTCCGCCCCACACCACTTTGACTTGCGGTTGCGTGCAGCGCACCTGCCGATAAGGATAAGCAAGCGCTGGCCTGGTTTTGATTCGCCTGCCAAGCGCATTTTTCAACTTTTTGATATCATAATCCGCCTCTGTCAAACCAGAGCAAGAGCTCATCAACAGCTCAAGCACAGCAAACCACATCGTCAAATTATTTACTCTGCGCCATTACACACCTGGCTCATCGTCTGTCACCTACGTGAGGCGCCGCAAGAGAGGAAGTCCGCAAAGAGAAAAGAGCGCGCGGCAAGCCGGGGTTTCTGCTCGTCCATCATGGCGAGCCTCAAGCATGCGCTGGGGTCCGACCCGCTCCAGTCCAACATCTCAAGCAAGGTCTATGTCCGGTCCACTAGAAGCGGCAAGGTGCAGAAGATTGTGCGCGAGGTCTACCTACGGCAGGACATCCCTTGCTCCTCAAGGCTATGCAGCACATGCCTGAACAATGCCCCCAGAGATGCGGCAGGAAATCGTGAGTTGCATCTGTCTCAAAAAAAGGAAATGTCGCCAAGGCAGCGCGAACTAACCAAGTCACTTGCTCAAGTGGCCCCGTTTGTCTTGTCAGAAAAGCCTGCGGCAACCAAGCAGTTCCCACAGGGGCACTACCTGGTCCCGGACACCAACGCTTTCCTGAGCGCCATGGACTTGTTTGAGCACGCGTCTGCTTTCTACGATGTGATCGTGCTGCAGGTCGTTCTGGAGGAGGTCCGCAACCGGTCTCTGCCTTTGTACAACCGTCTCGTCGGGCTCGTCAAGAGTGACGACAAGCGGTTCTACGTCTTCTTCAACGACTTCCGTCTCGAGACCTACGTCACGCGAGAACCCCAGGAGTCAGTGAACGATCGGAATGACCGCTCCGTACGGCAAGCCGTCAAGTGGTATGGCGAGCACCTGACCTCCGCCGTCAAGGGAAAGAAGTGTCCAGCGGTGGTGATGCTCAGCAATGACAGAGACAACCTCAAGAAGGCACGGGCCGACGGTCTTGCGGCTTGCTCTCTGAGGGAGTATGTTGAGAGTCTTCCAGACGGCGAGAGCCTCGTGGATATGATTCCCGAAGCACAGGACCGCGAGATCACACGGGAGAGGAAGCCTGGCGATCACCTATATGCTGAGTATCTCACCATGTCCAAGATGATGACGGGTGTGAAGAGCGGCTTGCTGCACCAAGGCATTTTCAATGTCTCTCCATACAACTACTTGGAAGGCTCCATCAGAGTCCCTGCCTTCCCCAAGGCTCTCCTGATTCTGGGACGGGAGAACATCAACCGTGCAGTGGATGGCGATGTGGTGGTAGTGGAAGTCCTACCCAAGGACCAGTGGAAGGAGCCTTCCACCCAGATCATTGAAGAGGAGACTATTACGAAGAACGAGAACGCTGACGCTGATGGCGATGAGGCGGAAGACATCATTTCAGAGAAGGAGCGCAAGGCCCTGCAGGAGGAGGTCAAGCGCACCCACTCCAAGAGCACCGAGGGTCATGCGCAACCGACAGCAAAGGTTGTGGGCATCATTAAGAGGAATTGGCGGCAATATGTTGGCCACATTGACCAATCCTCCGTCAGCAAATCCGCCAACCAGGGACGAAAACAAGAGACTGTCTTCTTGATACCGATGGACAAGAAGATCCCCAAGATACGACTTCGCACGAGGCAGATAGGAGAACTCCTTGGCAAGCGCATTCTTGTCACGATGGATGCGTGGGATCGGGATTCGAGGCATCCGGTGGGGCACTTTGTCCGCTCCCTGGGTGAGATGGAGAGCAAGGCTGCTGAGACCGAGGCTCTCCTTCTCGAGTATGACGTGCAGTATCGACCGTTCCCCAAGACCGTCCTGGACTGTCTCCCTAAGGAGGGACACGACTGGAGGGTACCTGCCAGCACCGACGATCCGGGCTGGCGGGACCGCCAAGATCTTCGAGATCTTCTCATCTGCAGTATCGACCCTATCGGTTGCCAGGATATCGACGATGCGCTCCATGCTCGCTCCCTACCCAACGGCAACTTTGAAGTCGGTGTCCACATTGCGGATGTCTCGCACTTTGTCAAGCCGAACAATGCCATGGACACGGAAGCTAGCGTCCGCGGTACGAGTGTGTACCTCGTCGACAAGCGTATCGACATGCTTCCGATGTTGCTGGGTACCGACCTCTGCTCACTGAAACCCTATGTCGAGCGGTACGCATTCTCAGTGATCTGGGAGATGACACCTGCGGCGGACATTGTCGATGTGCGCTTCACAAAGTCGGTCATCAAGTCAAGAGAGGCATTCAGCTACGAACAAGCGCAGCTGCGTGTCGACGACGTATCGCAGCAGGATGATCTCACCAAGGGCATTCGGACGCTGATGATGCTGTCCAAGGTGCTCAAGCAAAAGCGTATGGACGCTGGTGCTCTGAGCCTGTCCTCCCCCGAGGTCAAGGTGCAGATGGAGTCTGAGACCTCGGACCCGATCGACATCAAGACCAAGGTCCACCTGGACACTATGTCGCTCGTCGAGGAGTTCATGCTGCTCGCCAACATCTCGGTGGCTGGCAAGATCTACTCGGCCTTCCCGCAGACGGCGATCCTGCGGCGCCACGGCGCGCCGCCCAAGACCAACTTTGACGAGCTGGCGAACCAGCTCAAGGTCAAGAAGGGCATGGAGCTGCGCGTCGACTCGTCGCGCGCGCTGGCCGACAGCCTCGACACGTGCGTCGACCCGGCGGAGCCCTTCTTCAACACGCTCGTGCGCATCATGGCGACGCGCTGCATGATGTCGGCCGAGTACTTCTCGGCCGGCACGCAGGCCTACCCGGAGTTCCGCCACTACGGCCTCGCCTCGGAGATCTACACGCACTTCACCTCGCCCATCCGGCGCTACGCCGACCTCGTCGCCCACCGCCAGCTCGCGGCCGCCATCGGCTACGAGGCCATGCACCCCTCGGTGCGCTCGCGCGGCAAGCTCGAGGCCGTCTGCCGCAACATCAACGTGCGCCACCGCAACGCGCAGCTGGCCGGCCGGGCGAGCATCGCGTACTACGTCGGGCAGGCGCTGCGCGGCAAGGTCGCCGAGGAGGAGGCGTTCGTCATGAAGATCTTTGGCAACGGGTTCGTCGTGCTGGTGCCGCGCTTCGGCATCGAGGGCGTCATCCGGCTGCGCGACATGGCGGGCGCCGGCGAGCCCGAGCCGGCGGCCAGCTTCGACGCCGAGGCGTACACGCTCCGGATCTCCGCCCTGGGTGGTGGTGGTGGTAGCAAGAAGGAGGTTACGGTGGAGCTGTTCCAGAAGGTGCGGGTTAAGATCTCGGACGAAAAGGACGAGGCTACGGGCAAGAGGGGGGTCAAGATGGAGCTTGTTGTTTAAGGCGGATTGGATGCGGTTTGGTTTGAGGGTTTGGTGCGGATGGGTGATGATGTACAGATGTCATCATATCGTGTTCAGACGAGGTGATATGATATCGATCGTCTTCTCGGTAGAAGGAGAACTTCTTCAGCAGATAAAAGCGAAAGATATGCCAGATGGGCCCGCTGGGCTACCTAGACACACGAGCTATCGAATAAGGGGCCTTCACGTGTGATAGAAATGGATGCATTTTCAGCAACAAAAAGGAAAACATGGGTATTGTCTTTCTAACTAGTTCTACACAACTGCGCCCTCCTCCCTCAGCAGCCTGTCTTCATCTCATTATTCCTGGCTTCCCTGCCCCTGCCCCTGCCCCTGCCCTTACCGTACGCATTGTAAGAAGCAGAAAGCTCACATGAAACAACAACAAAAACCAAAACCTCACAAAAGTCCCTCCGTCCCTCATCATCGCCCACTACCGCCCCGCCAACGCGAGGCGGATGGATACATGACTTCAGTTCAGCGCCCCAGCCTGCAGATACACAACCTCACTCCGCCCTTCCCTCGTCGGAGAGAACCGCCGGTGCAGCACGACGCTCTCCCTCTCCTCGTCCTCGTCTTCGTCCTCGTCAGTCCCGTCCAGGCTGCCGTCGCTGCTCACCCCGCCGCTCTCCTTCCTCCTCTTCGCGTCCCGCCTCTCCTCCGCCCTGCGCCTCTGCCGCCGCTGCAGCGCCGTAAACGGCGTCAGCACGATCACGCCCGCGGCGGCCCCGCAGCTACTAGCCCCGCAGGTCCTACTACTGCCACCGCCACCCAGACCACCGGCGGCCCCCTAGGACCTCGTGGCGGGCCTGCTGCTGCTGCCGCCGCCGGCGGCCCCTTCGACCCCAGTGGCCGGCGCGGCCGCGGACCCCGCCGCCGAGGACCCCCGCGTGGACGGCCGGAAGGTGCCCGGGCTGGGCACGTGGGGGCCCTCGTACTCGAGCGCGGGGATGCTGAGGCCGTAGGCCTCGGTGCGGCCCTCGCGGTCGTGCTGGTCGATCTCGACGCGGATGCACACGTCGAGCGAGCCGTCGTGGCCGCGGCCGTGCGCGGCGGGGGAGGCGGCCTTGTGGTGCGTGCCGGCCCCTTGCTCGCCCGCGCCGATGGGGTAGTGCCCGTCGACCTTGGTGGACGAGGGCTGCCTGGCGGGCGGGTTCTTCTTCTTCTTGTTGTCGCTGTCCCCGCCGTCGGCGGCAGGATTATTGCTGTGCGAGGACAGGCCCGAGCGCGTGCTGTCGGCGCCGCCGCGCGAGGACGGGGGCGCGAGGCTGCTCGGCCCGGAGCTGCCGCCTCCATTCTGCTGCTGCAGGGCCGGCGCGAACGGCGGGGCAAAGTCGTTGACGATGGGGTCCTGGCCGCGTATGTCGGGCGAGGGCGCGTTGTTGGGCGAGTTCTCGGTGATGACGGCGAAGTTGCGCGACGGCATGGTGACCTGGTTGTGGCCCGCCGTCTTGTCCGAGTCGCCGGGGTCCTTGTTGAAGAGGCGCAGCAGGGTCTCGTCGGTGTCGTGGTTGAGGTGGTGGATCTTGTTGCGGCGCGCGAGCAGGTTGGCGATGGCCGGCGGCGGCGGCTTGTTGACGATGGCCGACGAGACGACGTTGACCATGTACCGGTGGTCCTTCTCGGTGGGCACGCGCAGCTTGGGGTTCGAGTAGAAGCGGCCCAGGGCCGCGAGGTGCACGTCGCCGCCCAGGATGGTCGTGCGGACCGAGTGCTGCGCGCAGACCGACTGCAGGCGCTCGACCAGGTGGTTGCGCTCCTTCTTGTGCGTGCGCGCCGTGTAGTGGTCGTCGAGGTCGTCGAGCAGGTCGACGCTGCCGTCAAAGTGGTTGAAGACGCCGCCGCCGAGGCCGAAGCGCCGGTTGAGGAACTTGATGGGCCCGATGACGGGGCTCGAGAAGACGTTCTCCAGCCACGTGAGGCGGGGGTAGGCGATGGGGATGCCCAGGAGCAGGATCAGGTGCTTGAAAGGCTGGCCTCTCTCGCGCGCTGCGGTGAGCTCCCGGTCCAGGCGGTTGAAGATGAGATCATAGGTCTCGGGGTAGTTGATTTGGTGGCGCGTGCGCTGTTCGAGGTCAGAAGAGGCTTTGAGATGACAGTTCCAGATGGGCTTACCTCAGTTCTTGCATCAATGCCCAAGAACGCGATTCTGGCGCCTAGACTGGCGAACATGTTGTGAGACTTCTCGGCAACATACGGCTGTGAAATAGGTTGTCAGGTCGCGCATCTGCATCTAGGCTGATCGGCTCGACTTACACCAGGCTTGTTTCCCACGATGTAGTTGGGCTCGGTCATCTCCTCGGCCACGTAGACATCCATTAGCTGGTTGGGGTCGTGGTTGCCCACGGAAGCGCCCGTTGTCTGAGGGGCATCTGGTGTCTCAGCGTCAGTGCTTGTAAAGCTACAGGCCGAGCGTTCGAACGTACCGGTAGTGTATGTGGATGGTGGAGGCGGCAAGTGATGCTGGAAAAGCATGTAGTATTTGTGCGCCGTTCCCCCAATGCCACGGAATACCTGGTACATGTCAATACGAGAACTTCCAGGGGCCAGTTGCTACAGAATCTCGACTCACATCACACTTCATGAAGTCGTTGACATATGAGCCAAACCCATCGATGATCTAAACAGGTAAGCAGGAGTGCTCCATGATGGGTAGACAGCGCGAGTGCTCACATCATGGTCGTCCCAGATGTTCAATTGCGGGATCTGGCCGTTGGCCGTGGCAAAGGGCTCGGTGGAATACCTAGCGAACGCGACTGTCAGTGTCTCTTTCCTCGAGCACATAGGCACGCACAGCCAGGCCGAACCTACCAGCGAATGTAATTCTTCAAATAATAGTCGTCACACTCCTGGCGCAGGCTCTCGGGGAAGGGGTAGTCCTTCCTCTTCTTGGGGTTGCCGATGTCGGTCCACTGCCGCAGCGGGCCGTTGACGCGGATGCCGTCGTTGTAGATCTGGTCGCCCCCGCCGATCATGACGTGGAAGGGCGCCTCGGCGTGGCGCCGGTTGACGTCGTTCCACAGGCAGGCGCCGCTGTAGGCGTCCTCGTCGGTGCCGACGCTGAAGCCGTTGCACGAGTGGAACATGATGCGCATCGACTCGGCGGCGGCGGGCACGTAGAAGGCGTTGGTCTGGGGCTTGGTCCTGCTGTGGAAGCGCAGGCCGGGCAGGGTGTACTCCCAGCGGCCCTCGGTGGGCAGGATCTCGCAGCTGATGCTGAAGCGCCAGAAGGTGTTGCGCGGGTCCGAGTACAGGCACACGCCCTTGAACTCGGCCTCCTCCTTCTGCGCGCCGCCCGATGCCGACGCGCCCCCGTTCGCTGCGCCGGCGCCCTCGACGGCAGCGGCAGCAGCAGCAGCACCGCCGGCCTGGCGCTCGCCCGCGTACCGCAGCAGCAGCGTCGGCGCAGACTCCTGCGTCTTGCCGCCGCCCTTGGTGACGACGAGCACGCTGCCGACCCAGGTGGTGCCCTCCTGGCGGCGGTAGTTGATGAGCGGGCCGCACACGATCTCCTTGCCGTCGGGGCGCGCGTCGGGCGCGATCTCGGCGTCCTCGGGGCCGGGCTCGCCGGCGGCCGTCGCCTCGCGCGCCTCGGCGGCGCCGACCACGATGGGCGTGAAGCGCTTGCCGCCGCCGTCGGCGGTGCCGGAGCGGGACCCGGACCCGGACCCGGCCGCCGCGGCCACCGTCTCCTCGGGGGAGACGCGCGACGAGTTGAGAAAGTTGGCGAGGTCGGAGGTGTTGCCGCGGTTCTCGGGCTCGCGGGGCTTCTGGTGGTGCCCGGCTTGCTGCTGCTGGACGGCGTGGCGCGCAAAGGCGGAGGACTCTTGGTGGCGCCACCGGGTGGCCGAGGCGTGAGGGTTGCGCGCCTGCAGCTCCTCGTCGGGGATGTCGCCGTTGTGAGCCATTGCGAGCTCGTGCGCGGTCTAAGTTGGGTTTCGAGGATAAGGATCGAGGACTGAAGTGGCCGTGCTTCGTTCCTGGGGCTGTGGAAGACGCAAGGTCAAGAGAGGGGAGGATGAAGGCCTGGGGTTTGAGCTCGTTGAGCCCGTTGTTTGGTACACAGTTCCACGAGCTAACTACCTACGTTGTCTCGGGAACACGACGCGTAGCTCACAACAAGCGGCGCAAACTGTGAAGATGGCCTGTTTGTAAAGGTTCGAATTCAAACAAGAAAAGACTCGAGATGCCCTCGAGAGTCGAAACCGACCAGATTATGGAGAATGGGGCAGACCGGGGGGGAAGAAAAGGGAAAGCAGGGCGTCAAAACAAATTATCATCAGAGGGCGATCGCCAAGGATTGGACGGGCCAAGATTTTGGGCCTGTCGCGAGCCAGGGATTTGCAAAGGATGCGGATGAGGCCTCACTAAATCGTCACCCACAGTGGCCACAGTGGGGGGGGACGCACAGAAGCACAGGCGGGCTAGCGAGCTAGCCCACTAATGATGCAGCTCCTTCAGCTGTATCGACGTTGCCAAGACCCCCCGAACAGCGCCAGGAGTGGGCGCACCCGATGCTGTGAAATGCCGCTGGGAGCACTGACTCGCCCGGGGCTGTAGGCAGCCACATGGTGGTGGCTCGATTTGAGGGTGGTATCGCAGCAGCAGGCCGGCTGCAACGGCATCTTTTGCTCTTCAGCCGTCATCATCTCGCGTCTTGTCCTGGCATCTCCCGCAGGATTCGGGGGAGCACACTGACGTGTCTGCGGGCTTGGAAGGAAAAGATCACGCACCATCTGATAACTTGTTTTAATCAATGCAGAAGAAGCAACATGCAGTTAACATCAATTCGGTCTACCTTATCTGGCAAACACTCAGAAGCTTCAACCTCGACAATTTGCCAAAAGAACAATAAGCATCATCAAAGATAAACAGCTCCCGCTAAAGCAGCAGACTGAAACTCGCCTAGGGAGGGCCCCAAGACCAACAGTCACACTGCACGTTTGCGTCAGAGCAGGGTTAGCGGTTAGCTGTGTGACTTTTCCCCCACATGGCTCCCGCCATCCAGCCGAGCCCGCTTGTGAAGCTTTCTTGCCAGCAGAGAGTCGGCGCAGATTGGAGTGAGACAATGCCATTTAACACCTGATAAATGAAACAATTGATAGACAGATCCCTCAGTTACCTACTTTTCAAGGAGCACTGTGACCAGCACCTGTCATCTTTTCAATGCAAACCTTGAAAATGTCTGGTTATTCCCCTCCAGGTCGTCTTTCTTACAGGGAAACCCTGCCGGCTAATAGCAATTGATCGCCGAGCCCGTCGGGGGAGTGACGTAGCCTGCTCACTGCGGGAGATTGCCATCAAACACAGCATATCGGGGTCGGGTAGCCTGCTGTGAGTGGCCCATTCGTATGGACCACGCATGCATGCACTCCGCCCAACACCACACGTACTCCCGTACTCCCGTGCTGCGCGGCTCGCCGCTTCGACTTGCGTCTTCGAGATTGTGCCTTATTCCAATGTCTATGCGCTGTCTAGTGAGTTAGATGCTCTTAGAGATACAAGTTTTCTAGTAAGTGGTAGTAGTACAACAACAAAACACACCGCGTAGGCCTCCCAACAACACACGATCTCACTTCTCCGCGACGACCCTCTCCAGCGCGCCAGGCGGCTCTCTATCACCGCCGCCCAGCGTCGTCGTCGTCGTCGTCGTCTCGGGCCTGGCCTTCTTGTCGCCGCCCTTCCTGTCCCCCATCTTCCGGCGCACGTACTCGCTGTACGCCGCGCCGGCCGCCATGCCCGCCACGTGCGACGCCACGTCCAGCACCTGCTTCTTGGACATGAGCGACATGATGTTGATGCCGAGCATGAGCCCGATGAAGCCGAGGCCCTGGATCCCGCCGTAGGGGTCGGGCGGCAGGCCGAACACCTTGAACCCTTCGTACCGGTGCAGCATAAAGTACGCCGTCGCGACCCCGTAGATGGCGCCCGACGCCCCCAGCGTCGTCAGGTGCAGGTTGCCCCGCAGCACCATGCCCGTCAGGCTGGCCAGGAAGCCGAGCGTGCCCGACGCGAAGTAGACCTCGAGGAAGTTGGCGCGCCCGACCTCGTCGTGCAGCCGCGTGCCGAAGAACCAGAGGAAGAGCATGTTGACCGCCAGGTGCCCGATCTTCTGGTGCGACAGCATCGTGCCCACGATGCTCAGGGGCTGCGGCGTGGCCGCCACGAGCAGGAAGTAGCGGTTCATGACCCGCCACGCCGGCGGCACCTTCCACAGCGCCCACACCGCCACGTTGGCCGCCATCAGGGTCAGCACCGTCGCCGCCGCGGGCGGGACGTCCGGGAACAGCCGCTGCGACCGCTTGGGCGGCGTGTAGTACATGCTGAGTACCGCGCCGGCGCCGATGAGCGACAGGATGACGGCGTACGAGGGCCACAGCCTCTGCCACTTTGACATCTTGGGGGGTTCCTTGAGGGTCGACGTCGCCGCCACGTGCCACTCCTTCATCCGGGGGCTCAGCTCTCGCGGCGCAGTCTCGTCGATCTTTTGGAGCTTGCCCGGGTTCTGCCTCGCCTCCTCTTCCTCCCTCTTCCTCTTCTCTTCCTCCTGCCGCCTGAGCTCCTCCTCGTACTTGAGTTCGTTGCGTGCTCTGATCTTGTCGAACGAACCCCTTCCGTACAGCTCGTCCTGTTTCGGCCTCTCCTTGTAAAGGCGCCTCCTCCAGTTCGCCTCTGCTGCCAGCTCCTTGGCAGACAGCTGCTGCTTCTCCTTGGGCAGCTCCTCTCCAGCCGCAGCAGCCTCCAGCTCGTCCTGTTTCGGCCTCTCCTTGTAAAGGCGCCTCCTCCAGTTCGCCTCTGCTGCCAGCTCCTTGGCAGACAGCTGCTGCTTCTCCTTGGGCAGCTCCTCTCCAACCGCAGCAGCCTCCAGCTCGGCGAGCTCGTCCTCCGCCCTCAGTCCCGCGTTGACAAGCTCGTTGACGGGGACCGTCTTTCTCAGGTAGGCCAGGGCAGCGTCCTGCTGCTGTTTGGAGTATAGAATCGTGTGGCGCTGCAGCGCGGGGTCGTCGAGCGTGCCCGCGACCCGCCGCCCGTGCAGGATCTGCAGGAGGCGGTTCGCCGAGATGGTGTCCATCCCGTGGCCGAATATCATGAGCACCTCGTGGTCGTCGAGGGGCTTCTTCGCAAAGTCCAGCCCGTGCGCGTCCTCGTAGTCCGGCGGCAGGTCGACGTAGTCCTTGATGACCCCCGACGAGAATATGCCCCTCGTCTGGATGCACTGGTGGAGGGTGGTGAGCTGTGCCGCTGCCGGCCCATGGAGCAATCTAGGCCGGAGCGGGGAGCGCAATTGTCGGCTGCTGCTGCTGCTGCTGCTGCTGCTCCCCTGCCGCGCCGTCGCGAAGCATCGGACGCATCGGGTCTCGAGGAGCGTCGGCGCACGTCGCGTGGCGGCCCCGAGGGCGGTCCGCAGGCTGGACCGGGCTGGACCCAGCCCGAGGAAGCTGCTCATCTTGAATTCCGGTATCGACTGCGCGCGCGGCGGTGGGTGGTGGCGCCCACTACTCGGCGTTGTCGCTCATGGAATATCCTGCCGCGTGCGCAGTGCTGTGATGTGGCAATGGGTCGTCGTCGTCGTCGTCTGGTCGGAAATCGGACGACTTTTTGTCGAAAATTATTCCACGCCAAAACCTAAATTCGTCCGTCCCTGTACCGAATTGCAGGGTCCGGGGGTTCGGAATTTCAGTGGGTGATTACAGCAGCTGATTGGGCGGTGCACAGGGAGGGTTGATAGTGGGATTAGCGATGGCGGGGCTAGTGGATGGAGGTCAGTGCTTCTTTCTCTCAAGCTTCTATCGCGATCTATGCCTGCTGGCCAGGCAGCTTCCAGATTACGACAGGGCAAGGCGACCGACTTCCTTCACTTTACCAAAAGCCAGTCGGCCAAACAGGTCATATCTGTTTCTACTGCACAACACAAGCGTCTACCCAGATTCATCAGATCTCTACTCGACCTCCAGATACATCCCCCATCCAAAATGTCCTCCGAAGCCCTGCCGATCAGCCCCGCGCGCTTCGCCGAGGCGCTCAAGGACCTCTCCCTGAGCAGCCTGCACCTCAAGGTGCTCGAGATCCGCAACTCGATCGCCCACCTCGACTACTCCAACGAGAAGCTGCGCCCCTTCGCCACGGGCGCCGAGCCCGTCCTCGGCGCGCCCGCGGCCCAGCCGGACCAGGACTGCGTCGACGCCATCAGGGAGAACGAGGCCGTCATCTCGCGCATGCAGGACCGCATCCGCATGGTCCGCGAGGAGGTCGAAGGGCGCGGCTTCAGCTGGACCGAGTTCCAGAGCAAGGAGGAGGCGGAGGCGGAGCGCAGCGCCGCTGGCAGTGGTGGTGGTGCAGACAGCCTGGAGAATGGCGACGGCGGCGCTGCTATAAATGGACACAGCGGAGGCGCTGCTGCTGCTGCACCGGCGGCGACCAGTGGTGAGCGGCCGGTTGCATCTGGCGACGCGCACGAGGCGTGGAGGGACGGCACTTTTCAGACTGGCATGATTCGCAACGGCGAGGTCCACATGGATGGGCCGCGGCCAGGCGGTGGCGGCAGCCTGTCAGACGAGCAGCTGCGGCGGGCTCTGGAGGAGCGAATGAGGGTTGACGAGGATGAAGACGATGGAGGCATGCATCTTTGAGAGAAGGGATGGTGCAATCTCCTGCTTATTTCGCTCACTTCTACGCACAGCATCACATGGCGTTCGGTTAGGGTAAAAGAAATGGTCATAGGACAGAGGACCGAGGACCGGACTTTCGAAGGAGCTGTTATACCCCCCCGTGGATCGTCATGATCCCAATGGACATCATATTTCCCGAGACATATATCCCGACTAAGATGAGCAGTAGTCGGCTTGAGCTGACGTCTGAGTACCATGATTGTGGGAAGTCAGCTTCGGGCATGTGCTATTAGCCTACGCGTCAAGCTTACTCCTGAGCAGGCTAATCACGACTCCGAGGAGTCTGCCCACCAGCACGAGACCGTGCACATCGCCAAGAGGAAATCTGCCCTCCCCGTTGGAGGGAGGCTCGATGGCTTCGTATTGTAGTCAGGTGCAGGCCTCCTCGCAGTCATCTTACTGGACGAAGAACAAAGGAATAAAAATAGCAAAGTCTCGAGACTAAAGGCCACGGGATTCAAGTGCCGTGTTTGCTTCAGCCTTATAACATGACGATGCAAGCGGCGGATGCGACTTGGCGGGGAAGCCCACCATCACATCATGTCTTTGTGCGGCAACGAATAAACGGCAATGAGGTGAGCCGCTGGCCACCTCAACCTGTCGGGCGCAAATTCAGGCTAGCTTCCTGTATCCCAGCCGTCTAGGGATGACCGACAAGCTTCCGGCCGCTCGATTCTCTTTCTGGTTAAATGGCTGTCGCTTACTGTTGACATCAAGCGTATCTGCGCAATCCTTCTCATAGCGTTTAAGCTTAACCCTACAAGCGGTCGATAGAACTTTGCGACACAATCTCTGCCATGTGGTACCGTTGAGATTCGATGACATCGTATTTGACAGGCCATGTGCGAACTCCATGCGGAGGTTACCGGCCTCGGCCTCGATGGTGGGAGGGCACAGCCGCCGGCCTGTATTGAAACCTGACGAATCTGGAAGAGCTCCGGAACCTTAACGTCAGCCGCAGGATGGCCGACAACCATCAGCAACGAGGATGGCCCGCATGTGTAGTGCGCTCAGAGCCAGCTGGAACGGGTTATTCGGCGTAAATCTTTGAGCCGTGAGCACACACCAGGCCCTTCGGCATCGGTACATGTAGGTGCGCCCGACTGTTTGTCTGTTCCTTCTTCAGCAGGTATCTCGAGAACGATCCTGCTAGCTCTCCTCTTCGGGCTGTGCACCACGGCAGGCTCTACACTGCCCATGCGGCTGATGGTTTGAGCGCCATCATACTTTCGAGAGGAGGCAGCTCCTTCTCGTAGCGGCCGCCTCGAGGTGGCCCTTCCTTGGGACTGGTGAGCAGACCGCTGCAGCCGGGCATGCACAAGCGTGGTATGATGGCCGGCATGCATGTAACGAGATTCGTGCGTCGAGAGGAGGGAGCCCAGCCGTTCTGGTGATCCATGGGGCAAGTGCTCATGGATATAAAGTGTCAGTCTTGTCCTCGAGAGGTGTCATGATTTTCCGAAACACCATCAGCATCAACATTCATCTTTCACATCGAGTCCAGTGACACAGCCTCTCAGACCAAGAGCTTCGCTTTCTTATCTCTTCCACTAATCACCCAATCACCATGTACAAGTCCGTTCTTGTCGGCCTCACGGCCCTCGTGGGCCTGAGCCTCGCCTCTCCCACTCCGGTCGAGGTTGCTCCCCGCTGCGGCACAACCTACTACCCGACTATCCTCCAGCAGCTCTCCGAGAACCAGCCCAACACCGTCCAGAAGAACACTGTCGGTGCCGGCGGCGAGATCAAGGTGCAGCAAAGCATTAGTGGCGATGGTAAGTCGTCCCTTCTAAACATACTACTAGACATCATCCCTTCCACCTCTTTGACCGCAGATTGACTAACACACACGCCATATAGGCAACCCTTACCTCCGCACCTACCAGATCGTCGCGTTCCAGAACATCCCGCAGGGCTCGTACGGCTGCCAGCTCGCCCTCTCGATCCCGCAGGGCTACCCCGTCGTCTTTGAGCTCAACACGAGCCCGAGCGTGCAGCTCAACGTGACGACGGTGCTCAAGGACAACCCGTCGGCCATCGCGTACCCCAACAGCTGGACGTGGAACAACGCCGCCGCGACCCTGGGCTTTGGCGGGACGGGCACCTTCGGCACCGTCAGCGTCGCCCCGGGCACGTCGGCCGTCATCAACTCGGAGGCCTGCGCGAGCAACCTGGCCTTCCTGCTCGAGGTGTCGCCCTGGACCGGCGGGAGATTTGCCGGCGTCCAGTTCGCGCAGCAAAACTCGCCGCTCGCGGGCTTCTACCTCACTACCAACTGCTAGACAGATGGGAGTTGTGTGAGGACATAGGGGGAGGGGGGAATGATGGTCGTGCCGTTTTTTTTTTTCCTTTTTGGTTATTACATTTCTCTGCATTTACTTGGGGGAACTCTTGCAGCAGCCTCGTGCTGCCTTTTCGGTCCTTGTTTTTTTTAATGCACAACGGGAGTCTCTTTGGAATAAAAGCAGGCAGGACACGAGCTAATCTGACCCGATTCGGAGGGGGACACAGGCAGGGATGGCGAGATTGCTTGAGACACTTCTTAGAAGTAGATAATATAACATTCTTAAAACAGCCATGTCGAGCGCAGGGCGTGCCTCTTCAGTCCAGGGATTGCGTGTCGTTTGACGTCTTCTTACACGGAATTACCTGTTCTGGAAAGGGGGTTAGGGTTAGACGAGGAGTGTGAATTAGGCAGGCCTCGGCAGAATCCGAGCACGCACCTACGCAAGCGGGTCCGCATCGAGACATTCCCGGCTTCGGCCGGGCGTGCGTGCGTTCTCATGTGCAGAATCACGGAGCTCACAATCCCTGAGCCCGACCATCGCAACAGCCGCGTTGACTAGATAAAGCCCGCACTCGGCCTCGAAGTCGCAATCATGAAGTCGAGCTGCCAAGGCATATCGCCGCTCAGGGTGCTCAGATCAAAGCCCTCCTGGTGCAATCTGTCTGCAAGATCGGCTCGGCCCATCCACATCCGGTCCGGCACCGGTGCTTTTACCCCGCGGACAGCTCCCGCGCTGTTGAATACACCTAGACCGTTCTCGAGTGAGAGGAGAAGGACATTCTGCACATCTCCACGCCGCGCGATACAGCACTCATCGGCAAACATGGCGCAGACCACGACGAACGGAGCTGCTGCTCACAATGCCTGGGTCGGCGCGGCTGGCGCTGCGGGCACTGATCTGAGAAGTATGTCCATTCATTTCCAATCGCATTATGCTACGAACGAATACACATGCATTCTCCTCTAGGAATCAAGACCTATCTGCACCTTTACTAACGACGCACGCGCAGGCGACACCATGACGACGCCGACGCCGTCCATGCTGGCCGCCATCCAGTCGTGCACGCTGCTCGACGACGTCTTTGAGGAGGACGGCAACACGATCGCGCTGGAGGAGCACTGCGCGGCCCTCACGGGCAAGGAGGCGGGACTGTTTGTCCTGTCGGGCACCATGGGCAACCAGGTCGCGCTGCGGGCGCTCCTGACGCAGCCGCCCTACGCCGTGCTCTGCGATCAGCGGTCGCACATTGTGCAGCACGAGGCCGGCGGGTGAGTCTGTTTTACATGTACACACACACACACACTCTACCTCTCCCTGTCTCTATCCTCACATCCTACCGCATCTGGCCCAAACTCCTACAATGTTGGATAATCATGCACAGCACACACACACACACACACTCTCTCTCTCTCTCTCTCTCTCCTTACCTCCTTTTTGCATCTCTTGAGCCGCTGACCAAACGGTCCCCAACAGCGTCGCCTCCCTCTGCGGCGCCATGCTCACGACCGTCGTCCCGTCCAACGGCGTCTACCTCACGCTCGAGGACGTGCAGGCGGCGGCGCACCTCGACGACAACGTGCACACGTGCCCGACGCGCGTGGTCAGCCTCGAGAACACGCTCGCGGGGACGGTCATGCCCCTCGCCGAGGCGCGCCGCATCTCGGCCTGGGCGCGCGCGCACGGCGTGCGCACGCACTGCGACGGCGCGCGCCTCTGGGAGGCCGTGGCCGCGGGCGCCGGCAGCCTGGCCGAGTTCGGGGCGTGCTTCGACACGCTGTCGCTGTGCTTCAGCAAGGGGCTCGGCGCGCCGGCGGGCAGCGTCGTCGTCGGGCCGCGGGACGTGGTCAGGCACGCGCGGTGGGTGCGCAAGAGCATCGGCGGCGGGCTGCGGCAGCCGGGCCCGCTGACGGCGGCGGCGAGGGTCGCCGTCGACGAGACGTTTGGGAAGGGCCCCGGCGGGGAGGGCGGGCTGCTGCGGCGCGCGCACGAGCTGGCGAGGGAGATCGAGAGGCTGTGGGTCGGGGAGCTGGGCGGCAGGGTGGCGTACCCCGTGCAGACCAACATGTGCTGGCTGGACCTCAAGGGGTCGGGCGTGGACGAGGAGAGGTTCGTGCAGCTGGGGAAGGAGGAAGGGCTCAAGCTGGGCGGGGGCAGGCTGGTGATACACTACCAGATCTACCAGCGGCGGGAGGAGACGATCCCCAAGCTGGAGAGGGTGATGAGGCAGGCCATGAAGGAGAGGAAGACGACGGCCTAATGGGAGATGTCTTCTTCTTTTTTTTCTTCTTTTTTGGATGTTGCTATAGAAACTATACCTCAGATCCCGAGATATCTTGAAGAGCTATACAGAGAACAATACTACGCCTCGAAGCCTCGCCTGGAGGCGGGATGTTGTGAGGACATTAGACCCGAGCGGTGTCACGGATCAGGGCGGAGTTGATGAGGCTCTAGTGGCTAACGGACCGATTATGCAAGAAGGCTGGAGGTCTCGATGCCTGCAGTTTGCTTGTAGCTGACAGCATTGTGCGGGGTAGAGAAGAGTCGGTCAGCACTCTACCACTCATGCGTCGGGCCTTCGATGCGTAAGCTCGTTCGAGTCAACCCCATCCTCGGTGTCCCAAAGGCGCGCCCTGGGGAGGAGCTTGCTTGCTCTTGGCCGACAGTCGCATTATGCAACCGCCAAAAATCCTACGGTCCGATACAATACCTACGTACAGAGTAGACCGACCCTACGTTTCTGGGGCCTTCGGCGGGCTTCATTCAGCTCGTCTGCCCAGCTATCGCCCGATGAGGCAGGTCGCGACTCTCGTATGCAGGCGAAGCTCTGACCAACGCCAAGGAGGAACGGGAGAGCTCTTCGGAGACCCCGATGGTGTTCTTGGTTGTGCAGATGAATTCCAATTGCATATATGCGGGGTCGAGTGAAAAGAGTGCTTGAAAGTGTCGTCGCTGCAGAAGCAAAACAGCCAGCCACTGACATAGTGCCAATGTCGCCAACAGCCATACCATGGCAGATGCAGGGCCGTAGACGGGCATCATCCATGGATGCTACCTCGGGACCATGCCATCATCACGATTCGGGTACCCGATGGAGACAAAGCGGACGAACCATGATGATCCTGCTCCATTGTTTAAGCGAGAGACGAGATGGTGTCTCTGTGAGGTGTGAGATGTGCCACCGGGTGCCCTGGTCTAACGACCAGCCTGCTGCCACATCGCCCGCATTTCTCCTCCGAGTACCTACTCTAGGTACAAACTTTCTTTTCTTTTTCCCGTTTCTCCAACTCCGACATCACACGGGGGGAGGGAAGCTTGGAAGCTTTTTAGCACCAAGTGAACTGACGTCACGCCGAAGCTAGGCGTTGACGGTGGGCCTGGCGACTTAGTTACTTGTTACAGGCCACGGTAGTCACGGTACTATTCCGGCACGCTAAAATGCGGGGGATTTGGGCGCCCAACTCGACTTGGAGCTTTGCCAGAGGGGGAGAGGACCCACTGTGACCTCGTCGGTTTTCTTTTTTCTTTCTTTCTTTCTTTCTTCGTTTCTACCGAAGCTTCCATGCCAGCAGAAAAGGCTTGGATGCGTGTTTTAGTGCTCCGTCATCCATGGGTCTGTTGGCCGTGTCGCAGAGGGCTGTGCTGCCTCGACGACTGTGGACTATTGAAAGTGTGTTCTATTATTCCTTCTTCAGACTGAGAACAGCCTCGCCCTTGGGACCTGTGCAACCCCGTCGTGCAGGAAGTCGGCCAGATGAAATCGTAAGCACGGCTGCTGGAAAAGGCCTCGAACCGCTCCGCCTTGAGAGTGCCTGCATCATGGCTGACAGGAGAGCGGTCAGAGTCAACCTGGGACGATGTCGAAAAGTGCTGGCGAGCTGCCTGCTCTGGCAGAAACCCACTCACACCTGCACTGGCAGGGCGGGAGTCAATTCCCCAAGCGATCGGCATCTGGTCTCCACACGATTGTTCTCTCACTGCCACCACCTTGCACGTACAGCTCCCAGACTGCCAGAGTCATGGCTTGTCCAGGGCTCTGGTCAAGGTACGTGAGCAAACGAGCTACCTACCTACCTAGTTAGCTCCCCCTTCTGCGCGTGCAGTACATGCGCATCTCGGCCCTGACTTGCAGATCCAAGGTTTCTCGTGGCTCAAGCTCCGCCATGAACCGAGCTCGGCCAAATGTTTAAAAGAACGATGCTCCCCACCTGCCCCGACGTCGTAGACTCGTGTGCTCTCTTTCCTCTGCTCTGTGTCGCATCTACTGTGTAAGTAGGTTGGAAGCTCGTCAAGAGCCTTGTAAGTCTGTCCACGGCGCGCGTGCGTACAACATCTCTTAGAGGCAGCTCGCTTTCTTGGCGCTCTCTGTGGCCATGACGCCCAGCTTCTCGCGGATCGCGGCGGTGGCTGCCGCTTTGGCCTCTGTCGCCAATGCGCTGTACATCAATGGCTCTGTCGTTGCTCCGTGCGATTCGCCCATTTACTGCCATGGAGATGTCCTCTCCGGCGTCGAGCTGGCCAAGCCCTTTGTCGACTCCAAGACCTTCGTCGACATGTAAGTGATGCCCCCCTCGCCCCGCACACCCACGCGACAACTCCCAGCCCAGCCTGCGCAGCAACAAGACATCTCCGTCGCGACACAGTCTCGAGCACAGAAAACGTGGCATTGTGTCGCACCCGTACTGACTCGTCTTGTTCTCAACGCCCACCAGGCCGACGCTCAAGCCCCGGGACCAGGTCATCGCGGCGTTCAACAACCTGACCAGGCCGCTCAGCAACAACACCGAGCTCAACAACTTCCTCAAGGAGTACTTTGCGCCCGCCGGCGGCGAGCTCGAGGAGGTGCCCGACAGCGAGCTCAACACCGACCCGCAGTTCCTCAACAAGCTCAACGACACCGTCATCAAGGAGTTTGTGCAAAAGGTCGTCGACATCTGGCCCGACCTGACGCGCCGCTACCGCGGGTCCGCCACCAACTGCACCGAGTGCGAGGACAGCTTCATCCCCGTCAACCGCACCTTTGTCGTCGCCGGCGGCCGCTTCCGCGAGCCCTACTACTGGGACTCGTACTGGATCCTCGAGGGCCTGCTGCGCACCGGCGGCGCCTTCACCGGCATCGCCAAGAACACCATCGAGAACTTCCTCGACTTTGTCGACAAGATCGGCTTCGTGCCCAACGGCGCCCGCATCTACTACCTCAACCGATCCCAGCCGCCCCTGCTGTCGCAGATGGTCCGCATCTACATCAAGCACACCAACGACACGAGCATCCTCGACCGCGCGATCCCGCTGCTGATCAAGGAGCACAACTTCTTCATCAACAACCGCTCGGTCGAGGTCACGGCGGCCAACGGCAAGACGTACAAGCTCCAGAGGTACGGGGTGCAAAACACCCAGCCCAGGCCCGAATCGTACCGCGAGGACTACGTCACGGCCAGTAACAAGTCATACTACGCCGAGTCGGGTATAATCTACCCCGAGACCGTCGCCCTGAACGACTCGCAAAAGGCCCTGCTGTACCGCGAGCTGGCCAGCGGCGCCGAGTCGGGCCTCGACTACGGCACGCGCTTCATCGCCCGCCCCAACGACGCGGCCAAGGACGTCTACTTCCCGCTGCGCTCCCTCAACGTCAGCGGCATGGTCGCCGTCGACCTCAACTCGATCCTCTACTGGAACGAGGTCCAGATCGGCCGCTACCTCAACCTGACGGGCAACGCGACCGAGGCGTCCCGGTGGGCCGACATGGCCAGGAACCGCAGCGAGGCCATGTACAACGTCATGTGGAACGAGACGCTCTTCAGCTACTTCGACTACAACATGACCTCGGGCGCGCAGAACATCTACATCCCCGCCGACGCCGACGCCGACGCCCAGGACAGGGCCACGGCGCCCGAGGGCCAGCAGGTGCTCTTCTTCGTGGGCCAGCTGTACCCCTTCTGGACGGGCGCCGCGCCCGCCAGCCTCAAGGACAACCCGCTCGCCGTCAAGACGGCCTACGCCCGCGTCGCGCGCTACCTCGACGAGCGCGCCGGCGGCGTGCCGGCCTCCAACTTCAACTCGGGCCAGCAGTGGGACCAGCCCAACGTGTGGCCGCCGCTCATGCACACCCTCATGGACGGCCTGCTCAGCACGCCCGCGACGTTCGGCGAGGACGACCCGGCCTGGCGGGACACGCAGGCCCTGGCGCTGCGGCTGGGCCAGCGCTACGTCGACTCGACGTTCTGCACGTGGTACGCGACGGGCGGGTCGACGTCCGAGACCCCGCAGCTCCAGGGCTTGACGGCGCGGGACAAGGGCACCATGTTTGAGAAGTACGGCGACAACGCGACCAACGTGGCCGGGGGGGGCGGCGAGTACGCCGTCGTCGAGGGGTTCGGCTGGACCAACGGCGTGCTCATCTGGGCGGCCGACACGTTTGGCAGCCGGCTGAGGCGGCCCGACTGCGGCAACATCACGGCCGCCAAGGTGACGCCCGGGACCAAGAAGGCGCGGAGGGCGGTCGAGCTGGACCACTTTGACGCGGCGTGGGTGAAGAAGTTTGGCCGGGGGCGGGAGAGATGAGGTTGTCAGTCATTTTGCGTTTGACAAGAGTAGGGTTTTTGGTTTGCTGTTGCTTTGTTTTGTTTTTTTTTCTCTTGGAAATAGGGTTTCTGGTTCATTGTTGTTTGGGTATCGATCGTGGTTCTTTTGGACGATACCCCTTGTCTTCCTCTTTTTCTTGATGGATGACACTGGCCTGCTCTCTCTCTCTCTCTCTCTCTCTCTTAGGCATTATACTTTCTTCTCTTAAAGTAATCCGTAACAGTAATGGCTAGTAAGAAACATGTCGTCGTCACTTTCTTGTGGCTCTTCTCTCTTCTCTGTGTCTTTGTGACTGGTGTGAACAAGAATGGGCATCTTTCAAGATATACGAGAAGAGGAGATCACAACTCGTCCAACCGCCCTCTACTTTACTTTCTTCCCCTCCTCCTCTTCCTTCTTCGCCAACTCCTCCTCCAGCGTCCCCGTCACCGTCGCCGACCGGACCCCGGGACACTCCTCCCTCAGCAGGCCAAACAGCTTCGCGTCCGTCATGACGCCGTTCTTCTCGACGCACAGCCGCCGCGTCCCCTCGAGCGCGAACCCGGCCTTGGCCAGCACCCGCGCGCTGCCGGCGTTGAACCCGAAGCACCCGGCGTCGATGCGCCGCATCTGCGGGATCGCGTCGAACGCCCAGCGGCAGAACCCCCGCGCCGCCTCGGACATGTACCCCTTGCCCCAGCACTCGCGCGCGATCCAGTAGCCCAGCTCGCGCGTGCGCCACTCGACGTCGCCGTGGGGGCGGATGCCGATCACGCCGAGCAGCTCCGCGTGGTTCTCGCGGGTGCAGATGGCGTAGTCGTGGTCCGACCGGGCGACGACGCCGGCTAGCCAGGCGGCGGCCGCGGCCTCGGTGTACGGGTACGGGAACCGGTTCGACATGTTGCCCGCGACGCCCGGGTCGTTGGCCCGCCGGGCGAGGACGGGCGCGTCGCGCGCGTGCAGCGGGCGCAGGGCGAGGCGGTCTAGCTCCAGGATCGGGGGCGGGGGGAAGGGCACGCCGGCGGAGGGGTCGGCGGGGGCGGGGCCGGAGGGCGGGGTGGGCTCCGCGATGGCCGGGTTGGTTGGGGCGGTGGTCTCGGCGTCCATTGTGTGGTGGGTGGGTGGGAGGGGGGTTTGTGAGGGAGTTGATGATGTCTCAATTGGAAAAGTTGGAGAGAGAGGGAGAGAGGAGGAGGGTTGTTTGAGAAGGGTATCTTTATAGCTGGAAAGATGATGATTCCGGGTGGTCGCACAAAGACTCCTGAGATACGGATCCGAGTGTTGGAGTGACTCACAGGTCTTTCGAATGGCGAGTCCGTATTCCCATGCGACATACAACACGCAGAGTCCGACGACCTTCCTGAAGCGGTTGAGCAGTCGACCCACCTCATCCAGTTTAATACTTCACTTAAGGACAATACAGACATTGCTCCGTCTTACAGGGATATTTCTATGCCCAGGCGGTGCATGAAGAGATGTCCCGTAGTGGACTGTCGGGACATTGTACTAGGTTTGAGCTGTACATACACTCGTGTGACTCAACAGACAAAACGAAACGGCCATGCCTTGAGATAGGTAATGTCCGCAACAGAAAGCAGCGAGTCAATTGCCATCAAACAGAGGAGACAACGATACGCCTCTCAAATCCCTCCATCGTCTCCTCGGTCTGCCGATGATCCCAAGATATGGAATACTGGCAATATGGTTTCTCTCGCATGAAGGACTCATCAGGTGAAGTGGAACAGTAGGGTCAATCTTTCGCTTAGGAGAGCTCAGCAGAAAGAACAATAGATGTAGGTACCCATGGATGAGAATATGGCGTCAATACCACCAGAATCCGAGTTCTCAGCTTTTTTCGACTGTTGCTGATGTCTTTTCTTCATGGTGTTGCTGCTGCATTCAGAGACAGCAACCTTATTAGTTATTCGGCGTGCTTGATACCTAACTCGTCGTTGCTACAGTGGGGAATGTTTCTTGCACTCCCGCCTAAATCGGGTAGTGCAGGGGACCGCGACGCCTAATCAGCGGAACAAAGGGCACCGAAGTTCCGTAGCCAGCACGTGGGGAAAAGGTGAATGTGGCCTTAACTCAGCTCCAGGAGCTCCAGGCGCGCTCGTCGCTCGTCTAAAGATAGTGCCAGGGTCCATCGTGCGAAGCTTACAGGAATTCTGAGCGACTTGGCCACGCATTCATTTCCGACCACACGATCCCATTGACGGTCCAACGGCCCTGCCACCGAACTGACCTGACTTGTGCTCGTCTAGAGGCCCTCGCCTTCATTGTTCTCGGCTGCTAATCACGTAGTGTCGCCGAATTGAAGCGAGGAGATTCGAGGCTGTGGCTAAGCACGATGCCTCCCAAGTCGAGGTTCACAAGGCTTGACGCCTTTACGAAGACGGTGGAGGATGCGCGCATCAGGACAACTTCTGGCGGTATCGTTACGATTGTCTCGCTGATCGTCGTGCTCTACCTGGCTCTGGGAGAGTGGCGCGACTACAGGAGGATAGAGATACACCCGGAGCTGATTGTGGACAAGGGGCGAGGTATGCTCACTTCTAGGCCATTGTCCTCACGGCAAGGTATCTAACGCAGTGCACAGGCGAACGCATGGAAATCCACCTCAACATCACCTTCCCCAAGATACCGTGCGAACTGCTCACCCTCGATGTGATGGACGTCTCAGGCGAGCAACAACACGGCGTGCAGCACGGTGTCCGTAAGGTCAGACTCCGGCCCCAGTCGGAAGGCGGCGCCGAGATCGACTCCCGGGAGCTCTCCCTGCACGCCGACGACGAGAAGGCCGCCCACCTGGACCCCAACTACTGCGGTCC
Source organism: Thyridium curvatum (assembly GCF_004353045.1). Classification (NCBI taxonomy): domain Eukaryota; kingdom Fungi; phylum Ascomycota; class Sordariomycetes; order Thyridiales; family Thyridiaceae; genus Thyridium; species Thyridium curvatum. The sequence continues at coordinate 261,418 of NW_022156771.1, read as the reverse complement.
TTGCTACGGCGCACCCTCCCCGCCCAATGCGCAGAAGCCTGGCTGCTGCAACACCTGCGCAGAGGTTCGGGAGGCATACGCGCAGGCATCCTGGGCCTTCGGCAAGGGCGAGGGTGTAGAGCAATGCCTGCGCGAGCACTACGCCGAGCGCCTAGACGAGCAGCGCCTCGAGGGTTGCCGCATCGAGGGCGGCCTCCGCGTCAACAAGGTGGTTGGGAACTTCCACCTGGCTCCCGGCCGCTCCTTCAGCAACGGCAACATGCACGTCCACGATCTCAAGAACTACTGGGAGGCGCCCACACCCAACACGCACTCGTTCACGCACATCATCCACCACCTGCGCTTCGGGCCCCAGCTGCCCGACGAGATCCACAAGAAGCTGGGCAACAAGGCTGCCCTGGGCTGGACCAACCACCACATCAACCCCCTCGATGGTACCCGCCAGGAGACGGACGACCCCAACTACAACTTCATGTACTTTGTCAAGATCGTGCCGACTTCGTACCTGCCCCTCGGCTGGGAGAAGAAGTACAGGGCCCCGGACGCCAACACCGACCTGGGGTCCTACGGCCAGAACAGCGACGGAAGCATGGAGACGCATCAGTACTCTGTGACCAGCCACAAGCGCAGCCTCCGCGGCGGTGACGATGCCGCCGAGGGTCACCAGGAGCGCCACCACTCCCCCGGCGGCATCCCGGGCGTCTTCTTCTCGTATGATATCTCGCCGATGAAGGTCATCAACAGGGAAGAGCGGGCCAAGACCTTTGCTGGCTTCCTCACGGGCCTTTGCGCCGTCCTCGGCGGCACCTTGACCGTTGCTGCCGCTGTCGACCGCGGTCTCTTTGAGGGTGCGACGAGGCTCAAGAAGCTCAGGTCCAAAGACCAGTAGAATTGCGCGGGAAGTAGAGGCGTATACGGTGAAGCCCTGCGCTCTGTTGATGTTTTCTTTACTAATGCATGGGTTATGGAGTTTTGCCTTTGGAAAAATGGGTTGTTCCTATCTCTCGTGTGTGCTGCCATTGGACGGGGATGTAGATGGTGTTTGGTTTACAGATGATGCATGCTTTGTCGGACACTTGCCTCCTCCATCTTGCCGAGTAAAGCAGTAGAACAGTTTGTAGAAAGATACGGAAAATGATCAGCGTTTTTGTTTTATGTAAGTAACTGTGTGTGGGTGAATGGCCAATCGCATGAGGAGAGATGGTCCATTCCAACCTGCCAGGACAGAGGAATGCTCTCCGAGTCAATGTAGGTACGGCTCTCACCATGACCATCTCACCTGTTGGATAGATGCCAAGACTGTTTATCCATACCAAAGCTGGACCTGTGAGTAAGCTGTGCTTTGTTCAGGTATCTGATCTTGAGATCTGTATGGCTCGAGCTTGGTCGATAAGTAAGTACATACCTCGATAGCTCCGTACAATACTTGTACACACACGGGCCGGTGAAAGCAAAGACTTGCACGAGTGTGCTTGTACACTTCGTAGCTAAAAAGGTAGTATTCATTATTACTTGCCAGCTGGAGCGATGCGACGCTGTCATTTCCAGAATTTTGCCCGATCCGGCGCTCAGAAAGGGCTCGGGGGCTGGAGAACTGTTCGCCCGTTTAGGAACATGGGGCCGGACTTCTAGCCCGCAATGCTTCTTTAATCTCGTTTCCCACACAGCTCGTCCCGCAGCGTGGGTAGCTGCAGGGGTTCTCCACGGACCCTGGATTCCTTGTTCATGTCTCTTTTGCAGATTTTATCGACACAAGACCAACAGACGTGGATCTACAAGTAGGTATGGCAGAGGTAGTCCGGCCAGATGGAACAATCAGGTAGAGAGAGAGAGAGAGAGAGAGAGGCGAAGGAAGCAGAACTTGTGTGTTCACACAACCAGCAGAGACTGTTTGATTCTCTTTGGCGCATAACGTCTGAACGACTGCCGCCCGGTATGTGTGAGTCCGGCCCGGGGTGGATGACGATGGAGGCTGACTCGAAGGCATGTAGACAGTCATAACAATCTTAAAGCACGCGGCTGGCTGTAGGGAAAGGTGCCCAATAAGGAGTAGTGGACCGCTGTGAATAGGTAGGTAGTGCGTCTGGACCGCTACCGAGCCTCCTCTGCACTTCGTACAAACACAAGCACTAACTAGTAGGTAAGTTAGACCTTCCGGTGGCTAATAATCGGCCGAGAGTCTTGTGCCCGTCACAACACCGGCGAAAAAGGAGCTTGCAGGCGAGGATTGAAGATAGCTTCGTCTCAGTCCCAAGCTCCCGCCTCATACCACATCGCTTAGATAGTATAGTGGCTAGTATATTTCGTTGTGGCTCAGCGACAATACCGAAACGACCCTGGTTCGATTCCAGGTCTAAGCATGCTGTCTTTTTTGCTGGTTGGCCTGGGGTTTCAAGGTTAAGTATGAAAAAAGGCGAGATGTTGACCATTCTTTTGAGAACAAAAAAGGGAGAATGACCAAAAAAAGTGATTGCTTAGACCTGGAATCGAACCAGGGTCGTTTCGGTATTGTCGCTGAGCCACAACGAAATATACTAGCCACTATACTATCTAAGCGACTTGTTGACGAAATGACGATTTCTTTGGCTTTATATTGGTTTTGCCCGGGGGACCCACTTAAACACTGAATAGCATGGTTGCTCGATTCCGGGACACCATTAGGTATTATCCTCGTGAGCACGTCAACACGTCTCAATGGCATGGGGGATTGAGAACTCAAACTCTTCCAGGTTTTCGCCCTGACACAACCCGTCATGACAGGTACTTCGCAGGCAGCTTGATAGAGGACCTGGGCCCGGCTCCTATTGCCGGAAAATGTTGGGCTTTCTAGCCGGATCCCTTGTGTGCATGCCAGTCAATACGAGCCGGCCTGCAGCTCAGAGATGGATTGAGAAACAAGCTTAATGCATGCTGCAGCTGTCTAACCGTAATGCGGAATCATGACATGACGGCTCCAAAGGCGGCGCCTTGCTAGAGGACGATTCGTCTCGATCTAGGCCGGTGCGGATCCATGGGTGGACTGTTGTGCTTGGTCTTAAGTTGGGCTAGGTGGTAAGCGCTGCGACCTGGATCCTCGGCCTGGGTCTTCCAAAGTCGGATTCACTGAAGATGCGGAGCTCCGGGCTTCTGCCCCAGAATGCTCCCTCTTGCGAGAACTTTTGTATGTACCTAGGATCTGGTGGAAGTGAATGTCCCAGCCGTCCTTGTCGGAACCGATTCGGGAGTCGAGGCACGACTACCACCGAGCAACGGATGTAGAGTTGAACCTGCCGAGCCTGCTCACGAGCCATCTTGTCGAATCGAATCTCAACGCGCCGCACCCCGGCTGGACCCTGTTTCTGGGGTAGCACCGTATTACCCTAGCATTTGCTCATGGACTGCGCCAGAGGGTTATCCCGTGTGTTATGGACGGGAATAGACACCGACCCTGGCAATCGTAAATTAAGACGAGGTACCGGGCTCATTGCCACCAATATACGAAAAAAAGAGGCGTGCTGTCGTAAGGGTGGAAACGTAATGGGAGGCGAAATGGTCAGTGTGGTTGTGGCTGAAAGAAAATCAAGAATTCGAGAGCGGGGAAACGTGAAGATCAGACACACGACATGATAGGTATGCCGGGCATGTTGAGATGTGCAACGCCAGTCTTGATTGGTAAAACAAGTATTGCAAGTGCTCTGCTGGTTTTGAGACGGCGACTCTGAAACGGAGCGAGGTGTTGGAGGTGTGGGCAGTGATCGGCGGGCAGAGAGATCCAAAGGATGAAGATGGATGGCTCGTCGGTTTGGCCCTGGGAAAAAAGGGGGTGGTGATTTGACGGCCAGAGACACGAGCAGGAGACCAAAAAAGCACTACCAAATGTACCCCGTACTTCTCATTTCAAGGTGGCTGCTGTAAGTGGTCGAAGACCTGGTGACCTGTTCCAATTATGTGCTCGAGGTGCCTGGTGCTTTTCCCTTTGCGGACTGGACGCCCTCGAGCCTTTCCCCTCAGGGCCCCGTTAGGGAGGGCTTCTTCTGCTTCGATAGCGGCCCTTGGGCACTTGGGCAGCCCAGGCAGTACCCGCCAGCCCGCCAAGCTCCAATTACGAGGGGCCTGGCCTGCCCACTAGCGCGGTCCGCGGGTGGGTGCCACGGCTGTACCTGGACCTCTTCTGGGGGGGTCCGCACTGGGCCACCCACTGGAACAGGCAATCCGTACACTGCTGGAGTCTCCACGCAGGGTGTGGGTGTGGATCATGGATGCTGCTCCTGTCCTCCCAACTGGGTCTCTACTGGGTCTCGTCATTCCCACCTTCTGTTGTGCCTCCCTCCCTCTCGTCGAGCCACCTGCATGTTCTGCCTTTTTGACAGCTTGTGAAATAATTTCACCCCTTTCCACCCATCGTCGAGAGGACCCTTTCCCTTCCCGCACGTCTCTTGTGTCTCTCCTCCCTCGTTGTCAATCTGCATGTGGCTCCCCTTGCAGCATCGTCAACGGCTTCTTGATCCTGCAGATTTACGGAGCGAGCAGGACGCTGTGCACCCCCCCAAGACCCCAAGACACTGCTGCTGTCGCTCACTAACACCAAACACACCCCACCACTGGCACGCACCGCCCGCCCATCCCACGGGCCACACCCCCTGCGCCCCTAATCCTGCTGGGCCTTTGCGAAAATCACCACTCCTGATTTGAGCATTGTGTCGCAGAAACCTGTTATCCTGGCCATCAACTTCGGCTTGGGCACCCGACACACTCTCTCCTCTGTGTTGCAGAGAGCCACGGGCGCACTCTTGATCTGCTCTGCTTCGAAAATCAAGACCGTCGATTCCCGCCTTCAGCGATCAGCCCGTTGGCCAAATCGCCCACTCTCCATCGTCCTTGTTGCGACCCCTGCATTGTTCGACGCATTCTCCCGCGGTTCTTGCCGCTCCTTCACGGTTTGGGTTTGCTCGAAGATTCATGCGACACTCTGCCCACGCTGCGGCAAACCAGCTCGTTTCTCGTCTTCAACTCGACTCATCTCTTGTGGCCTGATAACACAAATCGCTGCGTCCATTGCCAAGACGAGCTACGTCGAAACAAATACAAGACGACCACGAGTAGCTCAGTCGAGACGGCTAAGCAACAAGAGTGAGGGCCCACGCATCATTCCAGCCCCAGGCCTCGCCTCTCCAACACCTGGGCCGTGCTAGGCGGAATTCCAGTCGAACTCGGGAAATTATCGATGGGTATTTAGACGTCTAGGAGTCGACTAAAACGTTCTTTTCTTACACCATGTCGAACGGCCGTCCCAATTTCATCGACCTGCGGTCGCAATCGCAAATGTCTGTATCACGACCCCTCAAGTCGCCGCGCCTCCATGTCGCTGGAGAAGTACCGCCCGAGCTCTCGCCCCTCGATGCGTTTGCACTGCAGAGCCGACTGCTGGCGAGGCAGTTGCAGGAAAGTGCCAACAGCGACAAGAGGCTCAGTCGGTTGCCCCCCTTGACAACAGAGAGCCCTCTGGTGGTCCAGGGCCGTTCAGATTACTTCCGTTCCATGTCACAGGATTCCGACCCTGACAATGAAGGAGAGCTGCCGCCACTACAACCTCCCCCTGGTCTGGGTCTGAGGACCGAGGTCGAAGAGAATCCCAACCGACCGCAATCGATGCATCCGCGAATGAGCCGTGTACCGCCGACTCCAGATGAGCCCATGCCTTCCTTCAACCACGCTGCCCTGGACGACATACGGGGCCGGCAACTGGACAAGCATGATGAAGAAGGAAGCTACTTTGGAGCCAGGCAGGACCGGTCGCCCTCTCCGATGGGCAGCTACTCCTCTCACCGAGAACCGTCTCCCTCAGCTCAACCTGCTGAACCGATCCCACAGAGGTCGCCTCTGAGGAACAGGTCACCCCTACGAAGCAACACCGCGCCGTCTCCCGAGAAGCTCAAGAAGAACCCTTTCGACACCAACATGGGGCTAGTGCCACCGCGGTCCCTGTTCCCCAAGCGCTCGTCAAGCATCATGTCCTCTCCCATTGAAGGTACCGACGAGGATAACGCGTCTTCCATGACGAACTCTTTCTACTCCCAGGGCCCGCGAAAACTCTCAGCGAGCAGCAGCTTGGCCTCTCCGGCGCACCCATCCTTTCAACGATCACCTTCCATGTGCTCTGATATGTCCGCACCTCTGCCTAGACCCTCTTTCAACTTCTCACGGCCGCTTAGTAGAGCTGGGACCCCCAGCTTTGATATGCCCGCCCGTCAAGCTTCGTCGGACAGCCAGGCTTCATTTGTGTTGGCGGATGAGTCTGCCACCACGCCGATCAGTATGCATAGCGAAGGATTCCCTGACAACTCGACCGATGACGGCCGCGGGGGTGCACCATCCTACATCTACTCCAAGTTCACTTTGCCGCGAGGGAAAGCCCTTCAGCGATCTGGAGAATTCTCTGACAGTCAGGTGCCTGGAGCTTCTCCTTGGGACCAAAACACAGGGCAGACGCTCCCTCAGGGCGGCCAAGCACCTCCCTCACCGCCTACGAGGCCGTCGAGTTCGGCCGGACCTATCCCAAGACCTTCACTGGAGAGGAGCAAGCTCAGTACAGAGATCCTTAGCTCTTCAGGCCCGACACCCTCGCTCTCGGGTCGACCATCTAACGACCTGGGCCGTGAATCAGAGGATGCACCCCGCGGCCGCGCGCTCAAGTCACCCCTTCATGAGGTTACCAGGGCAGATAATGAAACTGTGGGAACTAGTGATACCGCAAGTACTATCAAACCCAAATCTCAGCACACTTTGGCTTCAGCGGCGGACATTCCGGCTGAGGAGCATGTCGAGAAGGCAATCCAACTCCATGAGAATGGATCACTCAACGAGTCAACCTACCACCTGCGTCACGCCGCCCGACAAGGACATCCTACTGGCATGCTCCTGTATGCCCTGGCTTGCAGGCATGGGTGGGGGATGCGGCCAAATCAGCGGGAAGGTGTGCAGTGGCTGCGAAAGGCGGCCGAGTGCGCCGGTCTCGAGATTGCAGACGACGAGGACCAGATGAAGGAGGGCAGGCGCGTTGATTTCCTAGAGAACAAAACGCACAAGGCGCAGTTTGCGCTGAGCATCTACGAGCTCGGCGTGAGCCATATGAATGGCTGGGGCATTGAGCAAGACAAGGCACTGGCTTTGAGGTGTTTTGAGATTGCCGGATGTGAGTTCTACCCCCTTTTCAACTTGGGCTGGAGGACTGGACTAATCACATGAACAGCATGGGGCGATGTCGATGCGCTGGCAGAGGCTGGCTTCTGCTATGCCCAGGGGGTCGGCTGCAAGAAGAACCTCAAAAAGAGCGCCAAGTTCTACCGACAGGCCGAGGCCAAAGGCATGAGTATGGTGGGCAACAGCTGGTAAGCATTTCTTCTCCTGGACAGAAGCAAGACTATTTAGTGCGGAAACTTACAGTCGGGAACAGGATTCACAAGTCAAAGTACAACGATGAAGGAAAGGACGGCAAGAAGAAGAACCGCTCCAAGTCGCGGTCACGAGGCATCTTCGGCAAGAAGTCGAGTTGATGAACAAGGACAGCAACCGGCCGCCCAGCTTGTATGCCCCCCCGGACGAGAGAAAGACATGACGATGATGACCACCAAAAACAACAAAACAAAGCCAGCATTACTAGCGCCGCCCATACCCTCCAGCCAGCTATGTACCAGGAGTTTCTTTTTTAGATAGATCCCTTTTTTCGGACCCAGGGGATGATAGCCTTGATACTTTGTTCAAATATTCTTTTGCATCGGCAGGAGCCCTGCTTTCTTTTTCTCATATCATCTTTGATGAAAGAGATATATGGGCCTGCGTAGGGGAGTTTCAAGAATCACGAAGCCATTTTTGCGTTGAGACATTGGGAAGAAGGATCTGAGGTAGTAGGAGGAGAGAATTGAGAATGTCACAGCCGGTTTTCAGCATTCGCACTGTTCATTGTCTCTGTGACTACTACCGTGATGTGTTGAAGTGTGTGAGATACCTTCACTGTGTGCAATTCAAGACATCATGGAATGCTAGGTATGCTGACAGTGCAACAATGGGATCACTCATAATGCTGACCCCTTGCTGACTTGCCAAGCCGAGCGTTGGCTCATATGAACTGACGACGAAGGGAAATCAGGCCATCCGGCTTCTATTCTCCTATCCTTCTGTCCTTTTCTCTTTCAATCCTCCTCTCTCCTCTTTCTTTCTTCTAGATGACCATATAATCCATTCAAAAGCCCTCTCATGCAACCTACTAGAGGGGGCCTACCAAGCCAAGACTGAGGCTGAAAGAATGCCACATTGGGCGAGGGTCTCGCGTTTGTGAACATAAATAGTGTCACAGCCAAGATGCCTTCGGGTTCCAAGCAAGTCAATCAATTTGCAATGCCATTGTGTCCGTGAGTTTATGGTACATGAATACAGCGTAGAACACAATCTTCCTCCATTCATCACCTTCCAACCGTTTCACGTCAGGCCCCTCATGAGTCGACATCCATCTTCTCCGTGTCCTGGCCGACGGGGATCTCGTGGATGCTCAGAAAGTTGCCAATCTCCTCCTTGCGGATGATCTTCTCGTTGAGCACGGCGGTGGTGCCCTTCTTGAAGGCGTAGCTCTTGAGCTTCTGGCTGCGCTCGTTGGGCTTGATGTAGTTGCGCTTGAGGGTGGTCTTGTCCTTGGTGATGATGGCGACGTCGACGTTGGAGCCGGAGCCGAGGTCGTTGAAGATGCCGGCCTCGATGGCCTCGGCGCACAGGGCGACGGCCTCGTCCTGCGTCAGCGAGGCCTTCCACCGCGTCTCGAAGACGGACATGGCGGCCAGCGAGCCGGAGCCCATGGTCACGTAGGGCAGCTTGTCGGTGCTGCCGTGGGCGTGGACGGTGAAGAGGTGCGTGCCGGTGGGGTCGACGCCCGCGACGACGAGGTAGGCGCCGATGTAGCCCTGGTAGCGGAAGAGGTGCTGCTTGAGCAGCGTCATGCAGGTCACGACGCGGGGCTTGCGGCCCGTCGACAGCGAGTGCAGCTCGAGCTGCGACGAGATGAGGGCCGTCGTGAACTCGGTGTCGGCGGCGGTGCCCGCGCCCGCGCACCAGATCTGCGGGGCGATGTAGTGCAGCTTCTCGCAGTTCTTGTCGGCGACGATGGGGCCCGACGTCGCGCGGGTGTCGGCGGCGATCTGGAGGGCAGAGGGTGGTGGTTAGTTGGAAGGGGTTCGACAGAGGGCAGAATGCGCATCTCTAGCTGCGAAGTTTCTCCGATCATACTAGGAAGCTGATTTATGGGTGAACCAGGTACGTACCACGACACCGCCGTCATATATGCATCCTACGATGGTGGTACCTGTGCTCGTCGCCTTGGGCAGCGGCACGCCGCGGGAGTGCAGGGCCGCATTGCGGTTGTAGTTTGAGAAGTCGAAGCCCGGCATTGTGAGAGATGATGGATGGGTGGTGGTCGTGTGGTCGGATTACGAGAGAGAGCCAGGGGAGGCGCTGCGGCGGTCCTGGCGAGAAGGGGAAAAAAGGGTCGATTCGTGGTCCTCCGCGTCAAATATTCAAATATTCGTCTCAGGGGTCACTTGAAGTAAACGGAGAGACTGCGGGTGATGTTGGTGGATGGCGGAGGATAGTGATCCTGATCGGATTCGTTTGAAGGCGTATGATGGTAGTCGAGGTTGAGGTTAGGTACGGGCGCTGATGACGAGGCTAAAAGCTGCCTTCAGGCGTCGCAGCTACTGCAAGGCACCGATTGGAAGCTCCTTCAGGACGCGGTCGGGCGCCTTGAGACGTGATTGGCCAAAGCTTTGTGTTGCTCTCGCCCCAGCTCGAGGGACTCCCAGCCAAGGAACTGCCTGGAGGCTGCACGTGATCTCGAGCTTCGGCTGGTGCAGGCAGCCCAAGCTTCGCTGGAGTTGGCAGGGGTGCTGCACTTTTTTGGTGGGTCAGGTAGGTGAGAGAAGGCAGAACCGCGTCTTTCGAGGTCAACCACTACCATTTCAACCAACAGAGCTGCCTTCCTTGCCTTCGCGAGCTTGTGACACTAACCTCGCTTTCTTGACGAGTCTGGAGTCACAGGCTACTTGACTTTCCATCAATAATTCTCCCTTTTTGCGATCAGGAAGACCTTCACACAGGCGCCTACTCGACCATCAGCCCTTCGATCCTTCGAACAAAACATTGCATCTACACTCTCAAGCAGTAGCTGTTCCCCTGTCACCTGCCGAGTCGCCTCTCAATGAGAAGGAGGTCGAGTTTATGAACCTCGGGTCCTCTCTCCAAAGGCGGCTACATTGCGACAGTCATGGCCTTCAGCTTTGGCAACTCAGGCGCTGCCATGACAGGTAGCGCCGGCGGGGCAGGAGGACTGGTCGAAGGAGAGCCACTCGAGCTCATTCAGACAGAGGTAGGCTTCGGTCGATTTCTCGCCGATGTCATCGTGTTCCTTGAGCTAATTGATGACCAGGGTCTCGGCTTTCTGTCCCTCGCGGGAGACGCAAAAGTCCAGCTGACTTCGAAATGGACCGACCTCCCTGCACCAACCGCATCCCTCATCTCCATTGCATCGCGGAAAGGCCTTGTGGCCGCAGCCGGCCCAGATGCCGTTCACGTTGCTACGACCGAGTCTGTGCGCAAGGCATTTGAGAGCCCGAAGGAAGGCGACTCAGAGGTTCGCCAGCTTCAGCCACAAGTCAAGCTCCCATTGCCCATGCGGCTGTCGCAAGTCGCCTTTTCGGCCGATGAACAATATCTCATACTCTCCGCCGAGACCGGTGGGGGTCTGGCCGTCTACAATGTCGATTCACTATCTGGTGGCTCGACCCAACCGGCCTTTGAGCTCTCTACGAATGGCGAGACGCTACGAGCCCTCGCCCCGAACCCAATGCCCAAGACTTCCGACCTGTGCGCGATTGTGACGAACAATGGTAATCTGTTGATGGTTCACCTTGGCGAGCGCAAAGAATCTGCGCTCAAGAGCCAAGTCAGCTGTGTCACTTGGAGCAACAAGGGTACTCAAATCGTGGCCGGTATGGCAGACGGCACTGTGGTACAAATGAAGCCGGACGGCCAGGAGCAAGGGCAGATTCCAAAGCCTCCTCAACTGGGCGACTATCATGGTAACTCTCTCTGGGTCCCAGAAACATCGATGAAACGGATTTGCTAATTATGAACTCTACATAGTTGCTTCCATTACTTGGCTGACTAACACTGTCTGGCTGCTTGTCCATAACCCTACCAACAGCGAGGGCAAGTCTGCATATCACATCGCCACCAAGCAACAAGACGGGTCCTTCGTTTTCCAGAGCCTGCAGGATCCTGTTGACCCGTATGGAGACAAAACCCCTCACCACTCGATCTTGAGGCTGCGCGATTTCCCGCCCAATCTACAAGATCTGCTCATTGTCTCATCGACGGCCGTTGAGAACATCGGTCTTATCACCAAGTCAAAGACCCCTCTCACTAGCAGTGCGCCGGCGGAGAAGGTCGCCGGCGTCTTCACTACCACTGAACTTGCCGATGATTCCAAACGAGCTCAGGTTCCCATGGCTGAGGATTACAGTGAGACCTTCCCCATTGGCGCTGCCCTGGACCTATCTGCCAAAGACAAGGTCTACAAGCCTATTCCTACCGACGAGATCGACGAGTCTCCGGGCCCTCTCCCCGGACTGTGGGTATTGAACAACGAAGGTGTGCTAGCCTCTTGGTGGATCGTCTATAATGAGTCTATCCGGGAAGGGACGACGTATCCTGGTCTTGCTGCAGTGCAGGACTCTGCAGCATCACAACCCACGTCTGCTTCTACTCCGGTGGCACCCACAGCATTCGGCTCGGCGGCATCTCCTCAGACTGGTGCTTTTGGAGCCAAAGCTGCAGCATCGCCCTTTGGCTCGGCCCCATTCGGTACAGGTGCTGGTACCTCGAGCCCTGCCCCCGCCTTCGGCTCAAACTCCTTGGGTAGTGCACCAGCTGCCAGCGGACCAAAATTCGGAGCTCCGTCCTTTGGAGCGCCATCCTTTGGTACGCCTTCTATGGGCGCGAAGCCCGCAGCACCAGCTTTCGGCCAGTCATCTGTCATGGGTATGGGTGGTCAGAAGACATCCCCATGGGGATCTGGCTCGCCTTCAACAGCAACGCCTGCTTTTGGTCAGCCGAGCTTCGGCAGTAGCGGTGCCGCTCCCGCAAACCCTTTTGCAAGTGCTTCATCGTCCTCTCCTTCGGGCGGCGGCGGCGGTTTCGCTGGCTTTGCGAACAAGGGTGGTTTCGGATCGTTGGGATCTTCCACTACCGGAAGTAGTGTATTTGGCCCCGGTAAGCCTGCGGGCTCGTTTGGCTCCAGCACATCAATGGATGCTCAAACATCCTTCCCACCGCCCGCATCCAAGCCCGATGCGAAGCCTGCTTTCGGCTCAACGCCGTTTGTCCTCGGCACTACCTTCAAGGCAGACAAAGCGTCTGCTGAAGACAACGAACCGCAAAAGCCCAGCGGCGGATCCATGTTCGGCTCCGGATTCCTTTCTCTGGGAGAGACGGCCAAAACTCCTGATGCTGTCGAGTCCAAGGACGAAGACATGGATGCCACGACCCCAGTCGCCACAGAGCCGTCAAAGCCAAAATCCATCTTTGAGTCTACTACCCCTACAACTACTCCAGCACCGTCGAAATTCTTTGGCGGCGCGACAACTACAACCTCACAGGCCTCCTCTGGCGGCATATTTGGCAACCAGTCGAAGCCACAAGGATCCGGAAGCATCTTTGGCACCCAAACCAAGCCATCAGCTTCTGGTAGTATCTTTGGTCAGCCCAAGCAGAATCCTTTCGCTAGCACCGCCAGCATCTTCGGCAGTCCCAAACCGGCCGAGTCCGAGCAATCGTCCTCGGCTACTGAGACGCCGAAGATCAAAGTGGAGGAATCCAGCCAAGAGCCGCTTCCGCCAGACACTACCAGCAAGGCGACTTATCCTCTTGGAGAGTCTTCTTCATCGTCCGCGGCTTCTGGTATTTCCCCGAACGTTTTTGCCAAGACACCCGTCAAGGCTGTTGCCGAGCCACCATTGCCCCCCGACCCAACCCCTGTCCAGCGCAAGGCCCCTGAGGCTCCTGTCCCTGCCAACAAACCCTTACCGTCCGTCGAAGATGTTCCCTTGCCAGCTGATTCAGCACCCAAGGCGACTACGTCCAAGCCCGAGCCTGCCAGATTCCCTCCCGATTTCACATCAAAACCCTTGGCCAAGACTGGACCCGAGAGCGTGCCGATCAACCCCTTTTTCGCCGCAGCCAATGCTGACGCAGAGCAGATCCCCAGTAGTCCTGAGGAAGAGCTTTCCGAGGAGGGAGAGGTGGACGAGGATGACGAAGAGCAAAGCTTTGACGAGGAGGAGGAGGAAGAGGTCTCAGAAGGTGACGAAGAAGAGGGTGAAGAAGAGGGCGGTGAGTCGGAGGCCGGCACAGAAGGCAGCGGAGTGGACGTGGCTCAGGATCTAAGCCCTACGACAACCACCGACTTCGGTACAACCCCAGGCTTTACACCTCAGAGCTCTTTCGCCGGCGTGAGCGGCAGTCTTTTCTCGAATGCCTCTCAAGCAAACAAGCCACAAAGCAATCGTCTCTTCGGCGAAGTCTCGCAGAACGCACCTGTCTTCCAGCCGCCGGTGACTAGTCCTAGATCGCCTAGCCCCGTGCGAGCTCCGGGACAGTTTGCAGGCAGGCTCAGTGCTCGATTGCCAGAGGCCTCGCGCTCGGTTAGTGCACCGCACATGGCGTCGAATATCTTGGGGGCCAGACCAGCGCCATCAGCTAGTGTGTCGAGGCTGGGCCGCGCAACACCTGTAGAGGATGTCAACGTGCAAGAGCAACGAAGAATCCAGAAGAAGCAGACTGAGGAGGCCCGGAACCTTATCGACGACGACTACGAGCTTCTGGAAGATGAACTTGCGCAGCCGATCGAGCCGACCTTGCAGCTGGCCGAGTTCGTATATAAGCTGGGCGATACGCCACAGTCCGGACCTTCAATTGCCGATCAGGCCGAGGCCGTGTACCGGGATGTCAACCGGATGATTCAGTGTCTGGCTGTCAACGCTCGTCACTTGAAAGAGTTCATCGCTGCTCACAATGGACAAGTTGAAGACCACAAGAGCCCCAAGGATGTCAATGATCTTGAGAGCGAGGAGGGCTGGATCTTGTGCGACATTGCAGACTGCCAGGATATCATCGACAAACAGCTCACCAAGCAGCTCGAGGACGCCCGCGTCAAGGATGTCGACGACATGCTCGACTCGTGCCAGGAGCTAGCCAAAGAGCTGGCGCGCCTGCGAGTCAAAGAGAACGACGTTAAGAAGGTCGTGACAGCTCGGGCGGACCCTTCACTGCTCGCGGCGACGCGCTCGCAGCCCCTCAGCGCCGAGCAGGCCGCGCAGCAGAACGACCTGCGGCGCGGCTTCACCGCCTTCGCGAAGCTGCTCGCCGAGGCCGAGCAGTCCCTCACCATGCTCAAGACCAAGATCGTCGCGGCGGGCGGAGGCAAGACGGGAGCCGCGGCGCCGACGGTCGACGCCGTCATGCGCACCATCACCAAGATGACGTCGATGGTGGAGAAGCGCAGCGGCGACATCGACGTGCTCGAGGCGCAGATGCGCAAGCTCGGCCTGCACGGCGGCAGCCGCGAGGGCACGCCGCTGAGCACGCCGCAGAAGCGGGCGTCGGTCTTCTCGCCGGCGCTGACGTCGTCGGTCGGCTCTGTCGGCGGTGGTGGCAGGGCGGGCACGCCCTCGCGCAAGAAGGTCACCATGTACAACGAGGAGGAGAAGCGCGCGATCCGGGAGAAGTTTGCCAAGCGCGACGGCGTCAAGAACCGGCTGCGGGCGGCGCTGCAGCAGGCTGGACCCAACGTGTGGACTATGGACGATGAGTGAACGAAGGGGGAGGGGTTTTTTGAGAGAGAAAGGGGGGGGGGGGGGTAGTTTGCTTGTGTATGATGAGAAGAAGCGACTGAAAATGAGAAATCGACTTGGACACCCTTCCTGCAGGATACTAGGCGTTGGTCTGTAAGGGAATCCAACAGCGGAATATCAGTCAGGAATGAGCGAGCATACGGCCCGGTAGATAGTCTAATCATCTTCATGTCTTTCCATGTCATTATCATTTTTTGTGTGAAGTTCTATCCTTATGTGACCTGTAGCATCCGTCCAGGAGGGCCGCCTAGGGGAATTGAAACCTAGATGCGCCTCTCTGCTGGACAAATCTTGGCTTTAATGTCAAACGCCTCTCGCCCCAGGTCATATCTCCTACAGACAGAGCTACATGTTACTACATGACATATTACCTTGCTCTTCTTACACATATCATTTTCACGCCTTGAACTTGAGCTTCTCCGAGTTGGCAATATCGTCCTGCGCATCCTTGATCAGGAAGCTAAGTGATCAAACAAACGGGTCAGCACTCAGGTCTTGACCTGGCAACATAACATAGACACACAAACAGCCTCCCAGATTTGGTACGGGACAAGAGATGAGAGGATGAGAGAGAGAAAGAGACTACTCACTTGTACCAGAGCATCGTCGGGAACACGGTGCCCAGGTGCCACAGGCTGTGGGCGTCGAGCGAGCCCCACAGCGGCGGGAAGTCGAAGAGCTCGAGGCTCATGGCGGCCATGATCCAGGCGACGGCGACCCCGGGCCAGACGGCCCAGAACTGGCGCGTGGCGCGCCAGCGGCGGTACGAGAACCAGGTCCAGAGGACGTTTTGCACGCCGCCGACGGCCACGTTGGCGGCCATGTTGTACGTGTAGTCCCAGCTCCAGAGCTCGAGGTACGAGACGTGCGCGACGTAGAGGGCGACGCAGGCCGCGGTCCAGGCCCGGCGGGCCGTGTTGACGTCGAGGGAGCCGCCCAGCGTCGCGCCGCGGGCGCGGTCGAGGCGGAAGACGCGCACGGTGGCGAAGTAGAGCGCGTACAGCACGGACGCGCCGGCGGCGAGGTAGTCGAGCTGCTCGGTGGCCCAGAGGTCGCGGGAGTGGAAGACCATGCTGAAGACCCACGAGGCGGAGCCGACGAGGGCGAAGCCGCGGTACCAGGGCATGAGCGGGTAGGCGGCGGGGACGCGGGCGCGCAGCGCCGAGAACCCGGACAGGTGCGCCCAGAGGTTGCCGGCCGAGAAGAGCACCGAGAGGGGCTCCTGCAGGCCCAGCAGGCGGTAGAAGGGCCACTTGCCGTGGAACTGGACGACGGGGTCGCCGCGGGCGACGCGCCGCGCCGTGATGATGTGCTGGCACGTGTAGTCGCATTCCGAGGGGCAGTCCCAGAGCAGGAGGCGCCGGTGGAGGGCTGTCAAGGAGGGGAAGCGTGTGTCAGCTTGTGTCTTTGCTTTCGTTTGGGGAGGGAGATATGTGTAGTTTTGGGCGTTCGTTCTGGGGTGTGAGGGAGGGCTCGATTGGTTTCGTCGGTATGCGAGGGTTGAGAGTTTCTTACGGATCGGAGTGGCCTCTCGTCCCGGGCCGCAGTTCTCCTGCTTGCAGACCTGCACAATGGGTCAGCTTCACGTCCCTTGGCCCCAGTTGTATCCTGGATTTGGGCGCCCGTACCTCGACGCATTCTCTAAACTCATGCGACTTGTCCCCTACCGAGGCCTGCGCGGCGCCGGCGAACAGCGCAACGGCAGCCAGCAGCACGGCCAGAAGGGGGAGCCCTCCCGAGCGCCGCGGCCTCCCTTCCCTGAATGAGCCTATCATCCTTCTCTCATTGACCAATCCTGATGCTAAAAGGAAAGAGAGAAAGGGCGATCGAGTTAGTAAGCTGCCGTCCGTTTCGAGAGGGTAGGTAGGTCGGACGGGGTGACGAGGGTGCGAATCGAATACGTAAAAAAGCATCCAAAGGGGGAAAAAATAAAGGGTCGGCGCGACTAGAAACGCGGCTGCTTCGGAGTACGGTCCCGCGTCAAGCTTCCCCACCCACAGGTGCCGTAATTTATGTACGTTCGGCACCAAGCAAGAGAGTGATCCGGCCGAGTCATCTCCCAGCCCTGGAGGATTTGAAACGACGATGCACTCGTTCAACAGCTTCATAAGTAAGTTTAGAGGTGGTCACTCTCAACATTGAAGCAAGCGGGTTATTTGGTTCAGGGGGATTTGGTTCAGGGGGATACACGAACAATGACATTAAATGCTTACCCCTAAAGGAGTTCCTTTGGGCGATTATGTTGAGGATCAAGTGCGATGTTCGAACCCTGCTTGCTTCAAACTTTCTTTTTTTTGCTTTTTTCCCTTCTTGGTGTTCAAACTTTCTCTTCACCTTGAGACTCTCGTCAAAGCTGTCTTCTTATTGATATTCATTTGCCCCAAATTTCGGGTCTCCCCCCCTGCACACAGATAACTAGGTGGATCAAGTAAGCTTCGAGGTCTGGGGGCGGCTGACGACGGGTGGTCTAGCGGAACTGGTCCGAAAACAAGCTCCCGTAGCGCCCGTAATTACAAGTACGTACTCCCGCGAGCCTCATTAAATTCGTTCTCTTCAGACTCATCTCATCCTTCCTTTCAATCGCCTGGTCACTGACACATTTACATACAAGACACATCCCTTAAAAGAACCCTCGGTGCTTGCTGGTTGCTCAGTAGAAATAGTATGTACCGTTCATTGATAATGTATCTTCATATCTCATCAGACTTTTTGTACGTCTAAAAAGGTGCCCTGGACCCTGTGCCATATCCTGCCCCCCCCTAACTCCAGATCTATAGATGAATGAAAGCTCCCTTGATGGGAAGCAACAAATTGTTCTGTTTTGGAATAATGCCTTCATGAAGGGAGACACCAGTTGGCAACTGACAGTCGTCACCCTTCAAAGTCCTGTACCACTCTCCTCGCCACGTCCCCTATTCCACTCAAGGATGATGAAAGGGAGAAAAAAAAAAATCAAAAACCCTATGTCCCTAGACGTATTTCATCATGTCTGTTGTCGTTTCATGTCGTGTCGTGATATGCCTTATTTTCGTTGCAAGAAAACAGACTTTGCCAGCCCAGTTCCCGCCCGCCCGTCCTGTGTGAAGAAGAAGCAGGCGGCGCGGCGACTGGTGGCCAAAGCCCTTTTCAGTTAAAAGGTGATATGGAATATTGGTCTCCAAACCCGATGTTCAACCCCTCGAAGGATTGAGAAAAGATGAAGATGATGCAGAGGTGTAGGCAAAATGCGGCGCACCCCGGAAAACGGGAATGGGAAAAAAAAAATGGAAAATGCCAAACTATGGGGCGGCCGCGAGAACGATGCCACGGACAGCGGTTGAACCTCTGCTATGCCGTCTCCGAGGAGGGTATTGTCCCTGCCTCATCAGACCGGTTTACAACCTCCATGCTGCCGTCTTTAAAGAAGCAAACGAAATAGAAACCGCATCAAAGTCGTAGGAATCATCAAGACATGGGGTGGAGAGGTCGAAAATTTGTACAAGAAAATTGAGAGAAAAAGGAAATGGAGCAAAATGCGATGCCAAGGAATGTAGTATGAGCACGGGCGCTCACAGAGGCGACTCTGAGCGCCGGCGAGTGATGTCTCGGCTCCTAAACTCCTTAAGTCGCTGGTCAATGTAGGCCAGACGAGAAGCGAGATCAGTTCGCGGGGGCGGCGAGGACGTCTCGGCCGCAGCGACAGGCTGGCGCACAGTAGAGAAGGGCCGACCCAGCGCCTCGATGTCGAGCGTGATGGGCTGCGAGAAGCGGTTCGGGAAGCTAAAGCTGGAACTGTGTCCGTGGCCGCGGAAGGGCGAACCAAGCCGAGGTGGAGGAACCTCGGGGGGCGCCAGAGACTTTGTCGAAAGCTGCGGGGCTGTCGAGGAAGTCGTGAGGGATCCCATCGGGCTCCTGGGGATGAAGAGCTCGTCATTGCGAGCCGTGCTCGTAGAACTGAAAGCAGGACCGAGGCTAGCTTCCGTAGGTGCAGTCGTTATAGCAATCGAGGGATCAACAAAGATATCCGAAGCCAAGCTGGGACGCTTGCGAGCCTCGTGCCCTTGCTTCGATCGCCTCTTTTGCGTGCCAGATCTGCTGAGACGGACAGGCGACTGGAGAGTGCGCCGAGGGCCGACGGTGTGGGGCTGACGAGTGTTGGTAGTCAAGCCCAGCACAGCAGCGAGGGGCGCAGATGAGCTAGGTCCATAGCTTCTTGCTGTGAAGGGCGAACCGAGGCGCCGGCGCTCGGCAGCCGACGCCTCGCTCTCATGGCCAGGGCCAGGGAAGGTGAACACCATAGGTGGAGGCGAGCTTGGAGGGAACTGCGGGCCGGAACCGGTAAGCTGAGCCAGCGGGCCCTGCGGCTGCATTGCCTCGGAGGTGCTCGCCGTCAGCGAGAGCGCCATGTCCTGCGTCCCGAACGCCGAGGCGAGGCCGGCTGGCGTCGTGCGCCGGTTCCAGTGCCTGGTGGCGGCCTGGGTGAATGGAGTAGGGCTTCGGGACATATGGTGGAAGCTCCGGACGCCAGGCGTGGACGCCTTCAATTTGCACAGGTCTCGCAAGTGAGCACGGGTAGCGGCGCAGGTATGCGGCCATTCCATGTACGTCCCTGAGCTCTCTGCTGTTGGGGTACTGCTGCCACTCTTGGTGCCTGGTGCTACCGGAGCAGCAACGTTGCCGAATGCCCTTGCGCCTTTCCAACTTCGCCTGGCCTCGCGAGCCACGCGAAGGCAGACGCCATGAGGAGGCACACAACTCTTGCCAATCCTGAAAGGAGTGACCTTGGGGTCCTGGAGGTAGAGGATGTAGGTGGACCACAAGTGCGCGCTCATAGCCTTGGTCCACGGCGCCTTTCTCGAGGACCGCTTCGACGGGCCGGGCAGCGCGTCGAAGCCATCGTCAGAAGACACACAGACAAACTTGTCCGAGTTGTCCGTCTCTGGACTCACACAGTGGCTATCATCAGAGAATTGAGACAGACCGCTGAAGAGCGAGGCACTGGTCTGGGTTGACCGCGATGTCGACGGCCGGCTGGGCTCCGGGCTGGACTCGGCAGAACTCGTAAAGGACGAGTCGATAGTCCAGTTCGGATATCTTGACGGCGAAAGAGATGGGACAATGCCCGGTGCTGGAGTCTTTGGAGGTGAGAAGGTGCGTCCTCGGATTGCGAGTAGCGCCATGTCTTCATCATCCGGGAAATTGCTCATGCCAGGATAGGTATCAATCATATCAGAGTCGAGGGATGCAATTTCGGGTTCCTCGATACTTGGTATGGGGACGTCGGCGGCTGCGACGGAGGCCAGGAAATGCTGGGTGGGTGCAGAGAGATGAGGAACGTTGCGCCTCTTCAATTTGAAGCGCGGCCGAGGGGGAGATGAGAGGCTAGCGTCTGGCGCGCTCGCGAAAGGCTCAGGTGTTTTTGGGCCATCGCGTCTCGCAGGCTGGCTGAAGACGAGCCTTGGGAGGGTAGGCGAGCTGGAATGTGGTGAGGCCATTTTGGCGGGATGTTGCGCGACTTGTGGAATGTAGACTCCACGCACTTGGTAGGGAGCAGCGCGAAAGATGCTGCCGCCAGATGCCGCTGTGGTTGATCGCTTGTTGCAAATAAAAGGCGCTGGCTGCCCTTGTAGTCGCAACTCCTCTTCCTCCCAGAGTTCCGCGAACTGGTTGTGTTTGTGCCCGAGTCTCTCTCGAGCCGACTGGGTGTAACGGCCCAGCGCTCGTGTTCAGCTATGTCGCAAACTACACTATCATGGATGTAGTGGTCTCTCTGTGTCGCGGCTAAATTGGACGTAGCACTTTCCGACCATGCGCATCTGTTCCACCAGACGACAAACGAGGACCTCGAAGAGTTGACGGGTCGCTACTGGTCGCAAGAGGTCCGAGATACTCGCTGGTAGCGCACGCAATCGTAGCAAGCGAATATCCAGCTGGGCTGTCGGGTCGCGTCGAGAGTAAGATGTCGTGGTAAGTTTTTGTTGTTGGCGATGCGAGTAAGGTAGTCAAAAGAAATCGGGTGTGTGGAAGTTATGCGACGAGCGAGTAAATGCCGGGAAAGGTGTAGTGGACCGCTATTTTCGTAGAAATTGGTATGGATAAAAGAATGACTGTACTGAAAAAAAGGGCAGGGGAGGGCGATGTGTGTCGGGGGGAACGAAGAAGAACGCGGTCTTCGAATATCGTGGTGTCGCTGTGCTTGGGATGAGAAAAAGAGAGGAGGAAGAATCGCGAAGTGGATGGGAGCGAGCAAAGCGGGTGGTGAAGTGAACTTTTGGGGGGGGAGGGAAGAAAGACCAGATCAGTGAACAGGTGGGTGATGGGCGATTGGGGGCGCCAGCGCGAACAGCGGGAGCACTAAAGCAGCACCCACAAGCACCCAGCAATCAGTACCCCAGCAGTGGCTGCAGCACCTGATTGTCCACCCAGGCCCAAGGAACCCCACTGAAGAAATTGAATTTATGATCAAATGGGCAAAGATGCAGAGCGAGTGCAGGTGCAGGGTGGATCCCTCGACCAGGGCTCCCCTGAGGGTTTTGGGTCGTGTTGAAGTTTTGGGGGACCTGTCTGGCTCTGATCTTGACCTGTCTCGTCCTCGTGTCCTGTCTGTGTGCTCGTCCGGGACCAACCCGTGGGCCGGGACTTGACTTGTCGTGGACCTCTCTCTCCCGTTTGGGAGTACTAGCAGGGGCAAGAAGCTGCACGCCCCAGGACCAAGAGTGACCCTCGTGAGAATGAAGGGTCTAGCCAAGTAGCAGCACTAATAGGGGTGCATATGCAGCGATCTTCAAATGGGTAAATGCACGACGAAAGAGCGGCGGCGGTAACGGGGACGGCGAGGCGAAAGGCAATGCGACAGCCACCCAAGCTTGACGGGCCCTGGTTCGGAACCTTGGGGAAGGACGTTGAGCTTCCGGGATGAGGCACGCGAGGGCAACAAGAACCGTTATGTCTCCACCGATGATCGTGTACCTCTCTGTCACCAATGGATGCAACAGTCTTGCCAACGAGAACGCCCTCTAGTGCGGTCCAGAATGCAGACTGACGGGCGCCAGATGGAGCCGTCAGGTAGGATCGTGGATGTGCAGAGTGGCAGGTCTCAGACTGGTGCGAGGGATGATCCCATACGGGTGTAGTTTGTGTGCTGATATCGTATCCCAAGTCCAAGTCCAAGTCCAAGTCCCACGAGGTACCTGGTGCAGAGCAAGAGACTTTGAGGGTGGCACACCAGAAAAAAAGAGTTGCACAGGAAGACGAGTGCTGTCGAATCGCTTCCCACCGGCCGTGCGTCTGGTGCTGCTGCAGTGCCTCGCTACCTTGCTCGCCTCGGATTTCCAGTCGGCGGGAAAATCGAGAGGCTGGAATGTGGTTCTCTGGAGACGAGACGACGGACCATGCAGGGATGGGTGCCAACGACTAACTGACTGGCAGTTGAGAATAAGCAACCAAAAGTCAAGAGAAGGAGACGAAGAGAAAGATGAATGAAAATAGCCAGCTGTGTTTTTTGCTGCGGACAGACAGCTGGGAAACCAGGCTCTTTTGTTCTCTATCTGTCGCTCGGTCCAAGTATAAGTCTATTCAACTAAGACCCCGCGCTTACACCGCGATCACGATGAGAACTCAGGTCGATTGCATCACAGCCAGAGTAGTGTGCTTGATTATTGGTGCATGGCACGATAGTAGTATCCAGGCCGTTGTTTTACCATTTTTACACACTTGCGAGAGTGTGCGTGGGTGGCCCAACAGGCTTGCCAGTCGTGCCCGGTCGCTCCTGATGTCCAGCCAAAGTCGTGATCAGCGCCCACCTAAACGCGCGTTTTTTCGCGTCGGCCTCGCGCCAAAAAGAGACGCGCTTAAGCTAAAGTGCCTGCAGACGAACTCTAGCGAGCAGCCAGCCCCAGCTCGGCCAGCAAGCACACTGATCCATCCACCAATCCACCCGCGCGCCCACCAGGCACCGCCGAGCTTACATATTCCATTCTTTCTTTCCCACCCAGCTGTGATCTTGTCCCTGCACTGCGCGCTGCACTCCAGGTTGGCTGTGGTTCCCCCCTTCTGCAGTCTCCATGGCCCCTCCTATCACGCTTGCAGGCTCGGAAGAGCATCTAGCTCATTGATCCGGTGCTGGATGGGGATGCTCCTCATCCGTGCAGGAGCGGCGTCGCCATTGAATCCTTTTGGCAGGATGATACGGCGTCACGGGGTGTATACACGTACATACATCCCGATACCAGACCACGGGGCAAGGCAAAGCAGAGGGAGAAGGGTGGGGGATTGCCAGCTGTTGCAGGATGCATACTCCGTACATATAAAGAAAGTCTGGTCCGGAATCCACATCGGGTTCTACTGCTTACGTCTCCTCCTACCAACCGACTTGAACCCATGGCAGCATCCGATGGGACCCAGAAGTCCGTTCAAAGACACGTCCACCCGCGATCATCGTCGAGTGGCCGAGCCAGTCAGCTCTTCTCCTCCCTTGCCGTGGGTGGCGGACCAGACTAGCGCGCCTTTTTGGCTCGGGACGCCCCTCTGCCAGCTTGTGAGGTAGGATACCGTAGGAAGCGATCGACCTGTACAAAAGCAGAGGAGCCCAACTACCGTAGCTCGACTACTCCACGCCGCCGATCCTCAACCCACGGAGCACTTCAGCGGTCACGGACGTCTCAAGCAATGATATCTGCAAACATCCCACGGCAGGAAGAGCCGAGTGATACCCAAGCCTGCAGAGTCACAACAGGTGATATACCACATCAAGTCCATCGCGGCCTCTGATTGAGCACACCTCATCTCTCTCCCGGAAACCCCTCAATGCGTGGGATGCGGAGAAGCTCAGTTGCGATTGAAGCGTGCGTGTCCTCTGGTTCCTTTCGGTGTCTCACTCCAAACCATGCCACCACCACCCACCGCCTACGTACTTGCTCAATCTCTCTCGCGCCGGTCTTTCTGTTGCCAAAACACCACAAACCTTGGGTGAGCAAAGTTGCTGCTGGGCGATAGAAAATCTTCTTGAAGGAGCACACTTGACAACGTAGATGTGAAATGCCATGGTGCACTGCGATTCCAAAAATAAGTACGGTATTTGGGTATCTAGCAGCAGGTCCACAGGGGTCGAATCGCAGCTGGTTCCCCTTTTTTTTCCCTTATCGGGGCAGACTATTGAAATGACATGCGATCTAAGAACGCCATTTTCAAGCCGACTGGAACAAGGTTTCACTCATGGCGGTTTGGGCCTGAGAAGTCTTGAGCTTGTTTTTTTCCTCATCCCTTTCGTCTCTCGTTCTTTCCTCGAATCGTCCCTCAGTCGCTCTTTGCTGTGCTCCAGCAGTAACCTCTTTTCAATTCGTATACGCTCTTTGTAGGCAAGGTCTGCTTCTTTTGCCTTGATTCCTCGTTGTTCGTTTCGGCTGGCTTCAACATGTTCATTTCTCTGCGGCATCCAGCCATCAAGCTGGGTGTCCCTCTGCTGTTGCTGATATGGATTGTCACCTACCTGGCGTCACCGGCTACGTATACCTCCGCCTATACAAGCTTCCTTCGCCAGTTCAAGAACGAGCGGACCTTGTACGTAAACGACTTCTTAAAACATGAAGTCGGCGATCCCTTCGACGGGGTTGGCATCGAGAGACTCTGTGCTTCGAGGACCTGGACGCCTGGCCTGATCCTCTCCTGCGACCCTGTGCCAGGCGGTGTCGGGGAGGTGAAGAATGGCCATCTGACCTGCATCCGCATAGCCATCGAGATGGGCGGTTAGTCTATCTACTTCTCGCCTGTGTAATTCGTGTGTACGACACGAGAATACTAACCCCGGCGCAGCTGAGCTGGTCCTTCCCGACATCATCCGCCGATCAGAGATGAAGCTCGAGGAACTAATTCCCAATGACCGCGGCCCGCACCGAGGTATCCCGATGGACTACTTCTTTGACATACCCCACCTCGTGAACTCGCTGGCGACACACTGCCCGCAGATGAAGGTCTACAAGTCCATGGGCGAGCTATACCAGCAACCGAGCCTCCTGCACCCACCCAAGATGAGCATTGGCGACCTGACGCAGGATTTCGTGGCCGGCAGCGTGGCCAAGAAGCCCGAGGAGCTGGCCAACAAGATCAAGGAGTTCATGGACAACAAGTCGCCCCCGCGCGACCGCAAGTACCCCTTCATGGTCCACCTCATGACGCCGACCTTCTTCTGGCCGACGGCCTACGACAGCCCGGACTTCACCAACAACTTTGGCCGCATCCTGCGCCTGCGCGAGGACGTGCGGCGCCTGGCGGCCGCGGGCCTCTTCAACATGCAGAAGATGTTCAGCCTCAACCTGGACCCGCGCGGGGGGCTCAAGCGCGACAGCTTCGTCGGCGTGCACCTGCGCACGGAGCGCGACGTGCAGGGCAAGTTCCCGCCGTACGAGGACCAGGCGGGCGACTACTTGGACGTCATCGTGGAGAACAGGGTGCCGGTGGTCTACCTGGCGACGGGCGCGACCAAGGACAACGTCACGCACTTCAAGGAGCGGTGCGAGGACTTCAAGGCGACGGTCGTGCTCAAGACGGACATCCTCGAGGGCGCGGACCGGGCGCGCCTCGACCAGCTCACCTGGGACCAGCGCGCGCTCGTCGACTACGAGATCATGCTGCGCGCGGGCCTGGTCACGGGCACGAGCATGTCGAGCTTCGCGTGGAACCTGGCGCTGCGGCGCAAGAACTCGTTCGGCTCGTCGGGCGGGCCGATCAACGGGACCGACAGCAAGGCCGTGCGGTTCAAGGACGAGTACTCCGTCATCTTTGGGGCGGCGGGCGTGGCGGCCAACATCCAGATGAGCATTTGGCCTTGAAGACGGAGGGGGCCTTTCTTGTGTGTTTTTTTTTTCTAGGAAGCCGCTGAGGACTGGCGTTTTGTTTTCTTGGGGAAATCACAGCCGTGTGAAATTGTATTATCTGGGTTAGATACAGTCACGGAGTTACGAATAATGGCAAAGGCGTTCTTTTTTTCGATCCTGTCCCGTTTCATGCACCTGTGTCATTGCTTCGACATGATACAGTAGATGATAACACGGTGACTATTGAAAGGATTTCATACCTCGTACCTTAAGATACTTGATTGAGTGAGTGTAATTCAAGTCATTCACACTTCTCAAATCGTAGAACGGCTCTTTCCTACTGTGACGTTTTTGGCGGAGTACGGAGCAGGACCGGCCCACGTGCCTTCCGTGGTTGCCCGGATTCGGTCCAGGCCGCCGGAGGCACATGCCAGTAAAAAAAAAAACCTTGTGAAGATCGTAGATTCCAAGCCATGACATCAGCCTCAACCAGGATCAATTTTCTTCAACACCTTAATTTACACGCGTTGCCATCCTTTTTTCCCCATCATAGTAATTGCCATCGCGTTAATCGACTTGATGTCCAGCCATCATTGGCTCCCAGTCATTTGAGCTCATGCTTTAATACCCGAATTGCTACTAGATACGGCTCATTCTTAACCCTAGACCAAACTTGCCCTTCTTATACATCAAAAGATGGCGAGATCAATAGATATTGTCACCCTTGGAAACCTGGAGGAGAAGATGGGCCGATGGCATCCCGACAACGATAACCATCTTCACGCACTGGTAGACATGGGCAGGTTCGTCTCACTTGGTCTCACCTGCATGATGTGCACAAACTAACACCCACGGCTCACAAGTAACGGCATCCGTTTCTCCATATCGGACCTCTCCCCGCCGCACACGCGCCTCCTAAAGTGCATCTACCGCGAGCGCGCCGCCATCTCGCTCTTTGACGCCCTGCGTGCTGAGTCCGGCCAGGAGCCCGGCCAGCTCTCCTTCCAGCCGGCCACCATGCAGCGCGTCGCCGCCACGCTCGCGCGCTTCCGCTCCATCGCCGCCGCCCACGGCGTCCCGCCGTCCCAGATCACCGTCTTCGCCACGGAGGCCATGAGGAGCGCGCTCAATGCGGGCGACATGCTCGACGCCATCGCCGCCGCGGCGCCGGACCTCTCCCTGCGCGTGCTGTCGCCGGAAGTCGAGGCCCTGCTCGGCGCTATGGGTGCCCGGTCCGGCTTCGTCGAGGTCAAGGGCCTGTTCCTCGACCTCGGCGGCGGCAGCGTGCAGATGACGTACATGGACACCACCGCAGCAGCAGAGAGCGACGAAGTGCGCGTCCCCACGGCCGGCGAGAGCATGCCGTTTGGCGCGGCGCGCCTGACGAGGAACGTGCGGGATGGCGAGAGCACGGCTCACGTCACCGTGGAGAAGGTGCAGGGCGGCATGCTGGGTGCCTTTGCCAAGATGTGCGCCAGGTTTCCGGAGCTGGACAGGCTCGCGAGGGGGGAGGACGGCGGCGACGGCGTGGACGTCTACCTTTGCGGCGGCGGGTTCAGAGGCTACGGCAGCATGCTCATGCACAACGATCCCGTGCAGCCGTACCCCATACCGCTGGTCGGGGGCTACACGGTCCCCGGGGGGTACTTTTCGCAGGTGGAGCGGATGCGCAAGGTCAACGAGGAGCACGAGGGCAAGATCTTTGGCATGTCCAAGCGCCGCCGCGAGCAGTTCTCCGCTATCGCGACGGTGATCGAAGGCCTCGTCAAAGCGGTCCCGCGCATCAAAAGCGTGACCTTTTGCGCGGGCGGCAACCGCGAGGGCGCCCTCATGATGAAGCTGCCGCCTGAGGTCCGCGACGCCAACCCGCTCGACCTACTAGGCATACCCGCGGCACCGGCCAGGGAGGAAGATCCCAGGGTCGTCCGGACCGTGGCTCACCTAATCGACACGGCGATCCCGCGCAGCGTGGCGGCGGACAAGATCAAGCTGCTCTACCTCGCGCCGGTGCTCACGCGCAAGCTCTGGGAGGGCCGAGGCGAGGACGCCAGTGCCAACGCCGCTCTGGCGCTGAACGAGGCCGCCCACGGCTACCTTGGCATGCCTGGCCTGAACCACGTGGCCCGCGCCCTGCTCGGCCTGACCCTGTGCGCCAGGTGGGGCGGCAGCCTCTCGCCGTCGGACAGGCAGCTCTACGAGGGCCTGCAGCGGGTCGCCGGCGCGCCGGGCTCGGAGCAGGTCTTCTGGGCGGAGTACATCGGCGCCGTGTCCGCGGCCATCGCGCTCGTGGTCCCCGCGCGGCCGCGGTGGGCGGAGGATCTTCGGCAGGCGATCCGGTTCCGGGTGGCGACGGACGTGGCCCACGGGCAGCGGGACAACTTTGTGCTGTCTGTGTCGGTGTCGTCGGCGGCTCTCCGGGGTCTGAGCCTGGATGATGTGCAGGACTGCTTTAGTGGCTTGAGGCAGAAGAGCAAGAAGAGGAAGAAGGACGGCGAAGGTGCCGGTGGTAGGACGTGGAGTGTGACTGTGCAGGTTCAGGAGGTTCCCGAGTTGAGGATAGACATATAAGAATGTGTAGGAGGGGGGACGAGCTCATGACTATGGGTTGGGGCTTGTTTACCGGCAGGAGCTGGCGTCGAGGGGGTGGGTTTGGAAGGGAAACTTGGTTATTCCACGACTGGGTTGAGAGCCATGGCTTGAGGTACCTGAGTGTGTCGGCACGGAGTGTGGCTCTGGTCATGATGGTACTTCTCAAAGGCACCTTCCATCAGGAGTCTTATACTCTGTGGCGTACTGAGACAGTCTTATGCCGTCCGCAGGTCGCCTCGATGAAATTTAGAAGGAGGCTGGCATGGCACTTCCGTGAGAAGAGACCAAGTGTCTCGTGTTCAGGGCTGTTAGTAAAACTTATACTGGCCTGGCATTCAGGCGAGGCTGGGTAGCTGATAGAACTTGGTAGAATTGGACTTTTGACCTACCGCCTGGACGAGACAGTTGCTCACGTTGGACTGTGCGTCGCTCGCATCTATGCCCATGGTGGCAATGCTTTTGTTGTTGAGGTTGGGGTTCTCATCACAACTTGGATGTCATGCGGCTGATCGGCTCACACGCAACTACGTACAACAGCAAGTATCGATGAGTCTGCTGGAATGACTGATGATATAGCCTGGAAATCTGGCTGTACCAGAAACAGGAACGTCGAGGAGAATGAAAAAGGCATAATGACTGACCGCCACTGCGTCTGCTCCGTCGTGTGGCTCGAAGAGGTAGTTAGTCATGTTGTGCGCCTGGGTGGCGACCTGAGTACTCAAGGCCCGGCAAGTGATGGTCAGACTAGTTGACGGACTACTAACAGAAGTGCTTGACTCCCTACTTTATCCATCAAGCTCATCGGGTTTAGATACTGGGATAGCCCTTCCGAGTGCCAGGGTAAGGATATGACAAGGATAATGATTGTTAACATTGAAGTAGCTCCTGATGAACTTCTGTTATTTATTCTGACGCCTGCTCGGCCGGGAAGGGCGCAGGCATATCACATATGTCGGTGTCCGCTGGTTGGGAGAAGGTGCTACGGCCTTGCAGAATTCAACTGGGAGGCGATTGTGCATGGAATTCGAGTTTGGTAGACGGAGGCTGGAGGCTGGAGGCTGGAGGCTGGATGGGTGGGCGGGGTGAGTTTGTTTCGTTTCATTGCTAGAGCCGCAGAGCGATTGTTTCGAAACCGAATTGCGGCTCATCGGCTACAGTGGTAAGAGTAAGAGTAATAAGACCTCTCCAGACAGATCCAAGGAGATGGATGGACCTGCCCAGAACAGATGTTGCAGTGCACCCCTGTGCTTAGCAACAGCCCTGGAGATTATCATAGGGCTTGAGTTTATTTTAGGATTTTGCCTTCTGACTTTTTGCCCTCTTTTTTTGTTGGCCGCACGACTGCATGACGTCTTGGACTCTTGCAGGAGCTGCATCCTTCGGGGCGTTTCCCCCCCCCCCCAATGGCGCTTCGATTGCGGTGCAGAGACCTGGCCAGCATCTGAGTGGTCCACGTTTGAACGTCCGCGCCCATTCCCTCTGCCATGCGTGTAATACATCTATCTCATGTATCGGCGATGTTGCGCACCAGAGGATGATGCGGCAGGACACGATCGCAGGATCCACCAACGGTTTGCGAAGACAAAAATCCTTCAAGAAACGCTTTTATGTTGTTGCAGTGAGGCTCCGAAGAAGCAATTCCGGCCGAGACGTGGCTTTGCTCGGCTCGGAAAGCCAGCGCGCAGGTTGCTAGTGTAAGTCGGTGCACCACGTCACCTCAACTCACCGAGAAACGGACGGTGAGCAAGGCTAGGAAAGTTACCTAGCTCTGTAAAACGTAGGTAGCTGTAAAACGTGTGCAGATTAGCTGTGCGTCCGTGTCTCAGGTCTGGCACACTAGAGCCTCTCAGCATGGAGGGCCGGGTAAAGGCCGTTGCCGCGTAAGACCGGGGTTCCGTTCTGTCGGGTGGCCAAAAGTGGTAAAAATAGCTACCTACCTTAGTTAGCACCAGTGGCGCCCGTTTCTCGAGCGAGTGAGACACACTGACGGAGTGGCAGAGGCGAGCCCGGCGGCGAGAAACACACAAAACCCCTTTATTCTGCCGCTATGCTGCGTTTGTAAACCGGGTTCGACTTGGCCGATCCGAGGGTCCCGAGCTGCCGACACGAACAGGCTAGTTTGCAGTAGATTTTGGAAGGAAACCAACGCATAAGTACGTGTGACAATGGCAATGTCAATGACAGCGACAAGTGACAAGTGACATCGACAAGTGACAGGCAGTAGTAGTTAGGTAGTCAGTGAGTTAGCAGTGGTTAGGTATGTAGCTGAGGGACATGGACAAGCCCTTCCTAGGTTCTACGTAAGTACGTTATGTAACCCCAACCTGCATGTGTCCTGAATACCGTGACTTGAATTTCATTCATTCATTGTGCAGCCTGGGCAGGATTCAAGGCTTCCGAAGGCAAGCTGCACATTCTTTTTGCAATGAATGAATGAATGAGTGAATGGCTGTCGATCTGCCAAGCAAGCCACACCCGCAAACCCACCAACAAATCTTGGTTTCCCAACAGGCCCTCGGCAGTTCAGCTCTCGCGTTTCGTCCTCTGGAAACGGTTGCGTGATTTCCGTTGTTTGTTGCAGTCTGTGTGTGCTATGCCAGCTGACGAGCATTCCTCTTCTTTCGAACAATCGTTTTGTTGGCGGCCGCACACCCTGCATCTCGGGCTCGGGTTGCATGCCGATGCCTATTGGGAGATCTGCCATTCGTCTCCTCGTTTACCCAGGCAACCCTGTTTACCTATTCCAGTCAACCCAATTACCTACCTAGGTACTTGTAGTTATACTCCACAAAACGTCATCTCACACACACTCACCAAACGCCGCACAGGGTCCACTTGGCTCCAGCTTGGAATCCAGTCCAACGGCCCAAGACCGAGCTATTCAGAAACACAGCCATCCTGGCGCAGCCTCCTTTTGCCAGCTCCTCCTCCGCTCCGTTCTAGCCTTCTGGGTCCACGACGCCTGAGACGAATCGACCGCCCACTGTCCACAGCACTAGTTACTCCCGCAGAGCACGTTGCACAAAAAAAGGAAGCTCCACAGCCCGTCTACGAGACCCCTGAATCCCGGCTCGCGCGCACCTACGCACGCAGACCAGCGGAGCACTACGGGGACCGCGAGCGAGAACAAGACAGTGGAGGACAGGACTGGAGACCTGCGGGAGACGAGAGAGGCAACGCTAGCACATACAGTAGTGCACACTGTTGTACATATTGTACATGCCTCTGACCAGCTCCAGCTCCTCGGGGAACAGAATGGCTTCCAGTAAGTGGACGCAGTGAACGAGCCTCACTCCCTCCTCATACCCCGGCCTACCCTACCCAGTCCCAAGCCCAATATTCAGACCCTCTCCCTATCCTATCCCTCCATACTGCCTCCTCCTCTAGTTGGAGGACACCATGACGCATGTCAGCGCCGATGCAACCACCACCATGAGCTCCTCGCGCGGCCAAGACTCGACAATGCCCGCCCACGAGGCAAAGGCAGAGGCAGCGCACCACCATGGCTCCATCCCTTCCATAGTCGCCAATGCCGCGCCAGATGACGCCGCAGGCGAGACCGGGTCGATCAGTTCGTCGACGACGGTCCTCTCAAAAGACACCGCTGCCCCGGAGCCAGTGCCCGGGGCTGCCAGGAAGAGGCGGAAATCCACCCTGCAGGTTCTCGCCTCTCTTATACCCATGCTCAACACCTCTGAACGAGCAGATATACCTCCACCCGTGCCACTCGCCGCCTCGCGATCGATCAGCAGGAAGCCCGTCGGTTCGTCCGCCAATGCATCGCCCAGCGACCACGCCCACCCCGCCTCCTTCTCTCATAACGCCTCCCTCCTGCCCAACATCGACCAGGCGCCGATCGGATTGGGCCTCGCTGCCCCCGACCTCCCTCCCCCTCCTCCCCCGCGGCCTGTAAACTCCCAGGCCCCTCCCGCGAAGCAGAATTTCCAACCAGGCCTAACTCTAGACACCTCTTCCGCCGTGGCCGAGCCAGACAACATGCTCCGTGCTACCGCCGGAACGCACGACGTTCCCGTACTACCACCCCCATACGGGCCCCCTCCTGTCCCGGCCAAACACGATGCTACACCGTCTGGGAACTCCGTTCCACAGCAGACGCAAGAATCCCCTTCCGTACTGCACAAGACGAGGCAGAGGGCACAGAGTGGCACCTTTCACGGTGACCACAAGCGGAAAGAGTCGGATCACCACGCGCGCCTGCAACCGCGCCGGAGGACCTCGAACTCGCCCGAACCACGTGGGAGGAGCAGTTCAGCCCGGCCTGCCAGCAACCGGAACAGCCTTCTAGGGGTCGGCCACGCCCCGGAACCGCGAGAAGCCTCCAAGAACTCGAGCGACGGCGGGCACAGCCCGGCGCCTGATCGGGGCAAGATTCGCAGGTCCTTCCTCCCCGGCTCAAGGTCGAGGTCAAACTCGCACGACTTTGGGCAGTCCGCCAACGGCACTGCTGCTGCCTGGGTCATGTCTCCCGAAAGCAACGCCGAGTACAACCTCAATCTCCTCACCAACGGTGAAAAGGTGAGTGTTGTCTCTGCCCGGCACTAAATCTTCCCCTTGTGCTAACAGTCTTGTGCAGGTCCCGGAGCTGTGGAACGAGTCCGGCACTGTATATGTCTACCTCTACCCGAAAGAGAGCGGCCGCGGCGCATCGTTCAAGGTCCCTTCTTGGATTGTCGGCCACTCTCGAGTCTTCAACGAGCTGATCCAGGCAGAGATGTCGTCTCCTGTCAGTGCTAGAAGCAGGGCCAGGAGTTTCGGCGGCCGGGACAGCCTGTCGGTGGCCGACGCAACACGGGTTGCCTCACCACCGGTCCCCGGCGAGGGCGAAACGCGTCTGTTCATCCCGAACATGTCAGCCAGCAACGGGCAGTTGGCGGCATCGAACCAGCCTCCGATGCAGGACCTCGAGCGGGTGGTCGCCATCCGCAACCTCTTCGCCTTCCTCACCGGCCAGCCCCTGGTCGGCACTACTATGCACGGCAACAAATTCTCTGCGTTTTTCCAGATCGCTTCGCTACTGCGAGAGTTCGACTTCAGCAGTGCTGATGGGTCGTCGTTTGGAGAGGCGGTTGATCTGAGCTTCGGCTTTTATGTTGACCAGCTCGGCCTCGCTGACGTCAGACATAGCCGCGAGAAGACGATAGAGGCTCTGGTGCTCGGCGAGCAGATGAAGTCATGGACGCTCTACAACGAAGCCTTCGCGCACGCGGTCGGCAAGTACACTGCCATTCTAGACATCAAGTCACCACTCTTCCACCGGGTATCTCTCAACACGAGGCAACGCCTCGAGCGGGCGCATATCGACCTGCTCAACCGCCAGCACAATGTCAACATCCGGCTGGAGTCGTTTGACTTCCCCGGCATCTTCGCCGGCACCGCCAGCTCGACCTCCACGGCCGAGTACAGGAACATCCGCTTCAACAAGTGGAGGACCGCCTTCGGCGACATGCGCAGCTTCATCCTAAAGTACTACAAGACCTCGTTCGGCAACTGGCCGCCCAAGGCCAGCAGCAAGAAGAACCCGTTCTCGGAGAGCGGGCTCAACAGGCAGGTCCTCAAGGCGCTGTACTCGGACCTCTGCTCGCTGTACGACCTGCTCGTCGACCGCGAGTCCCTGACGCCCCGCGTCATCGACCAGGAGCCCGAGGACCTGCAGGACACGACCGACACGACCATCCTGGCCCTGCGCAAGATCCTCGGCGAGTTCGACCACTCGTCCCCGCCCGTCCTGCCGCCCATCCCCTTCGACACGCCCAAGATCCCCACCATGACCACCATCCGCGAGACGTACCCGGACATGCCGCCCAAGGAGCAGCAGCGCTTCGACCGCAGCATCCAGCCGCACGAGCTGCAGCTCATCCTCATCAAGTCGTACAACCTCGACGCCGACGCCGTCAAGACGCCCTTCCTCGACAGCTTCAAGGAGTTTGAGCAGAAGGCCGCCCGGGGCTCCTCGGAGCAGGAGCTGTCGGAGCAGCGCATCGGCTACTGGCTCTTCCTCTACGTCGTCCTGCAGTCCCTGCCCATGCTCGTCGTCGACGCGCCGGGGCTGCAGTACACGGAAGGGGTGGAGTACTTCCTCTGCGAGCCGCCGCAGGGCAACCTGCCCTGGCTCGAGGACGCGGGCGAGGTGCGCAAGATGTGGTACGAGGTCGCCGGCGGGGCCAGCATCGTCGAGCTGTCGGCCGACGTCGTCATGTTCTCGGTCGAGGCGACGTACCACCGCTCCCACTGCTGGCTGGCCGCCAAGAGCTGGGAGGAGTACGCCGCGGACCAGCAGCAGCAGCAGCAGCAGCGGACGAGCCCCTCGGGCGGCCCGCTGCCGGGTGCGCCCCCCGGCCTGCCGCCGCCGGAGCTCTCGCCGCTCGAGCCCCCGCACGCCACCTTCCAGGACATGGACCCGGCGTCGATGTCGTCGTCGTCGTCCATGTCGGGCCCGCCGCCGACGCCGCCCGTCGCGGGGCCCTCCCCGCCGCCCGGCCTGCAGCCGCAGATGGCCCTCCGGGGCCGCTCGCCGGCCCGCACCTCGGCGTACCGCCCGTCGAGCATCGCCATCGGCCTCGAGCCCGTCGACTTCCCGCCGCAGCAGCCGCTGGACCGGTCCTCGCGCGTCTTCAGCGCGCCCGTGGCGCCCGGCGGCGGCGGCGGCCTGCCGCGCCCTTCGTCGACGGGCAACCTGCAGTACGTGGCGGCCGGGTCGGCTTCTTCGCACCCGCGGGGCGACTCGGTTGCGGGCCCGCTGGGCGGCGGTAGTAGTAGGCTCGCGCCGTCGGCGACGGTGGGCGCTGGCGTCGGCGGGGAGACGGGCGGCGGCGGGGGTAGCACTTTTGATGATATCTTGCAGGGGATGGACGGGGGCAAGGAGAAGAAGAAGAAGGGGATCTTTGGGTTCTAGGGGGGGCCTGATGGAGGTGTCGTGAGGTTGGGAGTCGGAACTGCCGCCCCGGACGTCTGTCCGTGTGGCTGTATGCGTGTGTGTGGGAGCCGGAATGTCTTTGAAGGAGCCGGTAGAGACAGAAAGGAGAGTGGGCATGAGGGTACGCAAGAAGATCGAGCACTATTGGCGTATAGACTGATCTGCATAGAGAGCGTTGTCTTTTGTTTTTCTTTTTCTGTTCTCACGATCATCATCATGGAGCGCAACGAAAAAAAAAGGGGCTGTTGATTTTTTTCCCCAGGGGAGAGACTGTTGATAGCATGATCTCGCTCTATCTAGCTCTGTGTTGTTTCGTTCTTTGCATTATCCTATATACCAATCGTTTTTCGGGTTGCTTGCAAGAACCGGAGAAAGGAGCACATAGCCTGGAAATTTGTAATCATTCGTTGATTGATATTGGGAGTTGAGAGCATGTTAGGAGGTTGTTTGAGTCTACCCGATGAATGAACAACGGCTTCTCAACTCAAACCAGGTCGAATCTGTCGTCATAGAGCTGATTGACACTACAAGGGGGGCTTCGACAAGAAATAGACTGCAATCTTCGCCGAAGAATTGATATAGCTCTGTGTTAAACTCAAGCCCATGTCTTCAGGGGCCTTTGCCTCCTCCCCTATGAGCTATTACCCTGGTTCCCCTCAGAACACTATCTCTGTTAGATTCCGCCGACTTCCTCTATGCAGGTATTTCGGGCTGGCCATCAGCCTGAAGCGTCTCCATCTAGCCCTCTGACGACTGGAGGCCCTCGCTCTCATCAGGATTTCGCCAAAGTGGGCCGTTATGATGTCTTTGAAGTCTTCGTTGGCGTAGCCCATCGTCTTGAGGATATGCTTCCATCGGTCCTGCCGCGAAGCCAGGGCCTCTGAAGCAGTGCAGCCCATCTTTTCGAGCATGTGCTTCCGTTGATGGTGTCGAACGCCCACAACTTCTCCATCTTCGTCTTCGAGACGATACAAAGCTGCCGCTGCAGTTTCTGTGGTGGTCAGAGGAGGAAGTATCTTGTCCACCACGGCGAACCAGGCTGACCAGAAGCATTCCGCCGGCCAATCGAAGAGCTGTTTCCTTGCCAGGTCGTAGAACCGCAGGAGCCGTTTCAGCTGGCCCCGAGCAGGCCTGTCCTCGGACTGTAGCTCTTTGAGTTCGCCAGCCTGTGTGTGCTCCTCAAAACAGAAAGCGGTGGCTTGTAGGCGGCGGAGACAGCAGGTGTGCCGCATGCCGAGACGGTTGAACAACTCGAGCTGACACACCGCTCTGTAGCACCGGTCCTTCATCCGCCTCGACCGCACGCACCTTTTAACCCAGTCCCTCAGGCATTTCAGGGAGCGTTGCGAATGAGCTGTGTACTTGCGGGACGGCCCCTGGGTCTTCTCCTGACCTATCCGCGTCAGCATGTTGTGCCAGATTAGATGCGGCGGTATGCAGCCCCCTTCCGAGCAGAAGCAGTCGCAAGTATCGGTGGGGAGCCCGTCATGTGCACAGGCGTCGATGACAAGCTTTGGGACGTCTTGCATCCCGCACCTCTCGGCAATGATAGCCACGTAGAAACTCAGATGCGGCCAGTGGGTTGATGATTGTGGCGGCGCCGGACCTCGGAACCAGGCGTTGCCGCCATGCTTGAGAAACAGCTCCATTGTAGAATACCACTCAGCCGGTTCGTCGTCCAGGCACCGCCCAGTTCTATCGAGGGGAGTGACAGTCAGGTCACAGAACTCCGCTAGAGGGGTTCTTCGATGGACGCAACGACGCTCGACATCGTTGAACCCAGCCTCGATCAGGATCCGATGACACTCATGGGGCCGTAGCTTTTGACCGCCCAGGTCGAGGCGTGGTGTCAGTCCCGCTCGGCCATAGAGACCTATGGGGCAGTGAGGCCACGGAGGCTCGGACCTCAGCCGGCAGTCACCCGACGTGTCTTGTCTGCGAAGCTCGAAGCGTCGCCAAAGCTCCTTGGCAAGCATAGCGAAGATGTCTCGGCGTTTCAAAGATGCCTGAAAGAAGTTGTAGTAATGCCCATCGAAGATATTGTTGGCAGAGAGCAAGACTGAAACAGACGCTTCATCGCCGACACGGCAGGCAAGTGACAAGGTGTCGGTGACATCGCATCCTCGCTCTATGTAGAACTGCAGTCCTTCCTTCCAACCAAGAGCACAGTGGATCGGAAGGATCCCGGCTTCTCCAATAGACCCAGCATCGTGGACTTGATGGTAAAACTTTGCGAGGCCTTGCAAGGAGCGCTTCAAGCCAGCTCTGCACAAATCAGAGCAATCCAGGGCTAGCGGATAACAAGTCAGAGCTCCCCAAATCTTCAATATAGGGGCAAAGAGCAGCAACGAGCCATCAGCTATCACCGGACAGCCTTTGGTGAGCTGTGTTAGTCGCTGCCAATACGCATCACCATCAGACCGTATCGTCAGATCGCAAAAGTTGAAAAGTGGAACATCTTGAAGAGGCTCGAGGCCGGTACTGAGGCGCGATATAATCTGCCTGAATGACATGCAGTCCTGTGGACTATCTCTACAAACTGTAGCGTCAAGTTTCGAACAAAAAAGGTACTGAGTTGGCGACAACGCCGTGGAAACAAATTTGTGACTCTGCACAGCAGAATCCGGCCGTGCAACCTCCGTGTCAGCGTTAGCACCCAGAAAGGAGGCAAAATCCAAAAGATGCAGTATCTCTTCTATGCAAGCGCTTGTCATCACGGGGCCAAGATCCGTTACCAGGTGCATGATCTCCTGAAGGCACCAGTCAGTCCCGAGTGGCCCGAGAGCAGGAAATGTTCAGGGGTCAACTTACCATCAGGAGCGTTGATCCATCTGAGCTGATCTCGCGGCCACAGATTTGGCCAGTGGTGGCCGCGTCTTGAAGACTCTCGATAAGCTTTGCCAGTCCGATTTTCACGGCCGCCATTCCTTCGGGGCTGTCGTTATGGAAACACCTGAAAACCATGTCCTGATAGTGATCATTCCATATCCAATAGTGACCGCCCATGCCTATCGTCGCGAACTTATCAAACGCCCTGAACAAGGGATTTCCAAGTCGATCGACATAGGCACGGAAATGGAGAGGAGGCGCCACCTCCCAGCCGGTCTTGCCGCTCAAAATGCCACATGTGACTTGCAAAACTCCGTTGAGGAGGGGAGAGAGCTTTACCTCGATCGAACATAGGCTGGCCTGGCCATGGAGAGGACAGATCCGTGATGCGCTTGCCTGGACACGCAGGCGAAATCGCCCAAAGAACCAACGGGCGCGGTCCTTTCTCGTTCCACAAAGGCACCTGATAGGAGGCTGGCCTTGGGCACCAACTCGTCCTCCGGCGGCGTGACTAAAACTGAGCTGTGTAAGTGTTGCAGTGGCAGACTGAGTATCAATGCTGAGCATTGTTTCTTGAGGCTGCCGCACCTGGGCAGGCTGTGCTGAATGCTGGTACTTCAACGCCATCTT
This sequence comes from Thyridium curvatum, assembly GCF_004353045.1. Classification (NCBI taxonomy): domain Eukaryota; kingdom Fungi; phylum Ascomycota; class Sordariomycetes; order Thyridiales; family Thyridiaceae; genus Thyridium; species Thyridium curvatum. Next base: position 222,716 of record NW_022156771.1, on the reverse strand, counting down.
AGAGTTGAGCAAGACCCCGATGGCCTCAAGGACATCTTTGCTCTGAGATATGCCCTTGATCTCATTGCACTGTTTGGATTCCTGGTGTTGTCCTGTTTGGACGCTTGCTACTATCTCGGCGGCTTGATTGCTTGCCTCCACCCGACTTTCTTGAAGTTCGAGAACGACATTGTTAACGCGAGCTTTTGTTGATTGTGAAAACCCATTCGGGGGTACATGGGCGTCATGGAAGTTGCTCCCGATCACCTGCAGAATTTGATTGATGACCAATGTACGATTGTCCATTAGAGTCAAGATCTCGTGCTGAGTTAGGTCTGCTCGTTGTTTCAGCTCATCGATAGACTCTCGACTATCACGTATCTCTTCCACGCAACTTTGTATCGCAGAAAGAATTCGATCCCTGGCTTAGTTAGCGAATGGTATCTTGGGGAGTGACTAAGACCGGTTCCGTATAACCAAACACCCACCGAGATGACGCTTGCAAGTCCAGCGCGCACAGCTGAAGTTCCCTCAGTAGACTGCCGTTGAGTCTCTCAACTAATTGCAGTTTTGAGGTCAACTCGGCCTCCTTCTGTACCGTCAAGAGAGACCTCCAGATTCGGACAACCGCTTTTCTCTTCCCCTCGGCCCGTTCCACACCTCGCGTGAGTGGCTGGAGGAGGCCCACGAGCTCTTCCACTGCCTTTCGCGACTCGGTAGCAGGCACGGAAATGCGCGCATAGTGCTGAGCCGAAAAGTGAATGTGGTTCGGCCCGTCCGCACCCAGCAAGTCGTTGAGAGACGCCAACTCGCGCTCGACGTGCCTGAGCCGGCTATGCAGGCTCTCTGGCAGGCCCTCTATCTTCCTCACGAGCGCTGCAAGCGACAGGACGCCCTTGCCCGCCCCAATGAAGAGCTGGATACTCGTTGCCGCTGCTCCAAATGCCGAAAGGGGATCCATTGGCAGACTGTGAAAGGGTTCCCAGACCCTGCGGTTCTACGTAGGGTATGAAATACATGGCGCAAAAAAGAAAAGAAAAAGAAAGAAAAAAGATAGAGAAAAAGAGAGAAGAAAAGCAAAGGAAAAAAACAAGGGAGAAAAGTAACAAAAAAAAGGGGCCTGGAAAGGGGCATGCACACACGACAAGGCTGCAACCCCCCAAGCATTGCAACCTCGTGGCGCAAGGCAGACTTCCCATTGTCACCCATCAGGCTGAGGGGAGATGGTGGTGCATGTAACTCTTCGGCCGTACTCGCCGTGACATTTTGGGGGCAATCTGTCAGCCAGCCCAATCACAGATCAAAGGCGAAACATAGGGTCGTAACTGCCTGTCAGCTCTGCAAGTCAGGCGAGACTGGTCTCGGTCTAACACTTCGGTTTACTATTCATAGTGAAAGGCAAACCAAAGGATGATTCTCAAACCATTAGAGTCTCTATGAAACCCATATTGATCCGCAAGTCCAACCTTCTTGGTGGAGAAATATTGCCAAAGACACTGCCTCTCACAAGAAGGCCATCACCGATCAGCCACTGGTAGTCAAGTCAAATTGACTGGAAGATCCTCGTTGCACTGCAGGGTTTATTCTCACTGCACTCGGGAGGTAGGGAAATCAGAGTCCTGCTCACTTTCAGGGTACCTAGCTCTGGTTTTTCAATCACAATCACGAGGGCATAACAGCTTCCGGTGCGTACATTATCATTGAGTCCATAATCTACCTCTAACCTCGAACAGCATCATCAACAAAAAAGATTACCAGAACAGCCGCCCACCACCTTTTAAGCAACACAAAAGAGTCTGAAAGAAGAATAAGTCATTAGTCCCCCCAGCCATATGTCACCCGCCTTTACACATCTTCTCATATGAGATCAAAGTGCACCGTCTGCCCCTCCCAACTCGGGAGCTCCTCGTCACTCGCCGGGGCCTTGACTTCGGAGCTCACAATGCCAATCTTCAGCCCTTGGACGGTGGCCGGATCGACAACCGCCCCATCCGTTTTGACAACCCGAAGCTTGAGATTGGCCTTCAAGTAAGGTTCTATTACCTCGGGATGCAGCGAATCAATCTCTCCTTCGGTCACTTTCTTCATCAGCTCCGACGTCAGGGGCACTGTTCCCGAGGTAACTTTGCCGCCCATCTGCATACCCGGCATGGGCGGAGAGGCAAACACACTCAGAGTCCCGGCAAGGTTTGGCCCAAAGGCCCAAGCCTGGGGGTTGGGTGAGACGGGGTCACCAAAGAAGAGGTGAATGAAGAATGGGCCCTCGAGCGCCTGCTTGATTACACGTATGTTTGCTGTCCACTCGCGATACTTGTTGTCTGTTATGATCTTGCCCGCTGGGGGGAGTCGCGGTGAAGACGGCGATCCCATCCATGACCGCCCTTCGAGTTTCGAAGGCTGGTATACTGGGTACTTTCGAGCACTCCTAGGATCGGCAGGGAGTACTCGGCCGTTGGTGTCTCGTTTGCGCGCACTGCCAATGGCCAGGCTCGCGGGACTCGAACCACCGTATAGTCGGTTGATAGCTGCTCTAACCCTAGCTTGGGCCCTGGCATTCGGCCTCTGAAGCGCGTGGTTCAACCCGGCGATTTCTGGGTAGCTGTATCCAAACACATGGGTGTCTCTGACAGCATCCGATGTCCAAAACGTCCCATCAGTATTGGCGTAGAAGGGTGTAAGCGGTGTCTGCGCATCTTGTATCTGGCCCTCACTGGTAGTGTACGAGTTTGTTGCAGCCGGCGTCGGGGTAATCCAAGAAGTCGGATATAGAACCTGCCACATGGCAAACACCCTATCCACCATCGTGTGGTGTAGGAAGAAGATCGGATCAAAAGACGAGAATGGGATCCATGCCATGTGTCCTCCCAGGCCTGTGAGCGTGTGGATAGTGTCGTGAAGCGACTCGATCGAATCATAATGGTTCTCCTGCCCCTCTGGGATCCAGCCTTCGTTGCTAAAGGTTGAATAGTTGCCGTAGTTTGAGAAAAGGTTATACAAGCGTTGCTGAAAAGAGGGGAAGTTTCGATCGAGAGCAAGGGCAATCTTTGTGTCGTTCGACTTGGCTGTCCCATTGTCACTGGTCGGTGCTCGTACCGTCGTAAGCCATTGATTATACTGTATTATGCCCAAGTCAGTGTGTGGATTTCCACAAGATAGAAGCGGGCCTACCGGTGCTTGGATGAAGGCCGTCGAGTTGAGAGGCTTGAACTGATATGTGTAGAGAGGGTTGGCTATCGTCTGGACTCCGTTGGGGCCGGACGCGTTGACTGTTGCGCTGCCACCGACACTAAAGGGTAGCAAGCTCTCTCCGGCAGGTGGAAGAGTCGCCCAGTCGAAGTAAGGTATCCTGAAGTTGGCTGCCGCATTCTGGTAGAGAGTGAGCTCGTCTCCTTCGTAGTAGGAGGCAATCTGCTGGATTAAGCTGTACAGTACTTGCTGCGATAAAAGGTCAGTTGTCAAGATGACTGCACATACAACGCTCAGTGAGTAGTCAAGCATACCTCATAGAGGGCAAGGTAAGGCCGATGCCAGGTAGGGAAAAGGACAGAGATATGTGTGCAATAGCCGCTCATCTCATTGCCAGGAGTCGGATTGACTCCATCCCAGTCCTGGAAAGGGACACCGTGGATACCTAGATAGACTTGCAGTCAGGCTCAAGTTCCTCCATATTGACCTGCAATTCAACTATGGACCATAGCAGGGCATCAAGGAACCACGGACCTGCAATCTGGTACCACGATAGCTGATCTGACTGGTCCATATACTGCATCATGCTGAGGCCGAGGATGTACAAGGTCCACTTTTCAGGGCTCTTCTGCAGTTGTCTGATCTCTTGACGGACGGGGATGTTGCCCTTGACCGGAGGCAGACCCTTGACGACGAAAGGGGAGGACGTGGCCTGTCGACTGGCCAGCTTGCTGAGATCAAAGCCATAGTCGTAAGCCTGGCTCGCGGCGTGGTGCACGAGGAACAACAGCGCCGGGATGAGAACGCGCCCAAGATTGGATAGTAACATGGCGTCTCAGGCAACGGGATGCCTATGGCGGTGCTCTGGAATCCGAGAGGGATATTTGACAGTAGAGTGACAGGTTTGGGATGAGCCCACCTCCTCCTGGTAGACTGACTTGACTTGTCGTGGGTTGAAAGAGTACAAGGAGAAGGAAAGAGCGCGACAGGATGGTCCCGAAGATCGTCACAAACTAAGAACGACAGTCCGGAAAGAGGTGCTACCTCATGTAACAAGCAATTTCTCGAGGTTTAGAGATATCGGGGTGGAATCGGCGGAAATAACGAGCGTCTGGAAACCACACAATAGGGTCACAGATGGTCGCAAAGAGTAGGTGTAGAGGACTCATTTAGAATGTGGGACAGGGATCTGCTATAAGAAGAACATATATATGCTGGAAAGAAAAGACCATGACTGGCAACATCATGGCAGAAAGCGCCTCTCCGGGACAACAAAGTGGCTGGATCGCAGGTGGAAATCTGGTGATCTTCCCATGACACAAGAGCCACAGAAGCCATATACCAAAAGAGGCGGCCAGCACGTACAAAAGGCGTGGTTGGGTGCAATTGCCATTGTCCCCACGGACAGGAATCAGTTTCTGCAGGACAAAAAGAAAACATGCCCTCGTACTCGTGCAGCACGGAAGCCACACGGATCGCGATTGCCGCCTCCCCCAGCTGAGGTTGCAGGGCATAAAAAGAAATCTCAACTCCTGCAACCTTCCCGCCCGGCCCATCGGCACCCTCTCCTTGCATACACCGCACCCCGAGCCTCTCTCTACTCCGTATACGAGGGAGCTCGCCGATGTAGACTGCGCATCCCAGACCGTCCCGTGCTGCAAGACGGACGCCACAAACGACGAGAGTACGTAAGTGCGCATCTTCTAGGTGCACCAGGAAGAAGATGAACATCCTCCTTCACGGCCCCGCCGGCGGCAGGCTGCATGTATTCTTCGCACTTCACACTTACCCCTGGATCATGAGCAACCAGCCCGACTTGTTCGTGTTTCCCCAGTGGTGCGCCAGCCAACGAAAATCCCGGACTCTCATCGCCCCGTGCGACCATGATTCACCCGTAGATGCAGAATCCGACATGTTTTCCGAGGATAAGGGATCCAGAGGGCTAAAATTATCGTGTCACAGCCCATGCATCAGTCAATAGTCAATGAGTACCCTCGCCTAGATGCTAAAAAGCCAGCATGGTTTCGACCTAATTTACCTAACGTACTGAGACTCCATGATATATGCATAACATTAAACCGAACCGTTTTGCGCCGGAGGCTCTATCCTCTTGACCTTCTCCACATTGACGCCGTCGAACGCGGCCTGCTTGAGCGGCCCTTTCCGCGGGGCATCCTTGGGATCGACCCTGTACTTGAGCTTCACACCCATAGCTGCGAGCTCCACGTCCAAGAACTTGAGAGCTCCCGGCACCACGACAATGGTGGTGTTTGTGCCACCGATCCACTGTACGCCCTGCCCATCCTCCCAGATCTCGCCGTCCAATCGCGACACGTCCAGATCCTCGATCTGATCCAACCGCTTCGCGCAGTTCCTGCACCGCACGGTGTTGATGGCTTTCCTCTTGCCGACAAAGGGCGAGACGGTCGGCTGGACAGACAGGAAAGACCCGCATGTCCGACAGATCCAGCTGCGAGAATAGTCCGAGCAGTTGAGCAGACGGTCTTGGAGGAGGAATGCTGTGCCGTGAGCAAGCAAGGCATCGCGCTCCATCTCACCGACACGGATACCGCCACCACGTTTCCTTCCCTTGATTGGCTGACCCGTGGTCGGCACGATCGGGCCAGTCGTTCGTACTTGGTACTTGTCGTTCACCATGTGTCTGAGACGCTGATAGTAAACCACACCGACGTAGATATCCGCTGCAAGTTCCTCGCCTGTGATACCCGAGTACATTGGCTCATTACCGTGGTAGTTGTAACCAGCCTTCATGAGCTGGTGGCCAAAGTAATCGGCCGCCGTGTTGTGCTCGTCGAACTTGAAGGGAGTAGAGTCCTGGGCCAGGCCGTGAAGAGCGCCCGCCTTTCCAGCCAGCGACTCGACAAACATACCGATGGTCATTCGAGACGGGAAAGCGTGGGGGTTGATGATAACATCGGGCTGTATACCGGACTCTGAGAAAGGCATGTCGGTGGCAGGCCATTTTTGCGAGCATACACCCTTTTGACCGTGCCGAGACGAGAACTTGTCGCCGATGACAGGCGCACGCGGAATGCGGAACTTGATGGAGATCGTCTGCGCCGGTTCGCTGCCAGTCTCACTGCCAATGACCCTGACTTCCTCGATAAAGGCAGTCTCTTCATCCTTGTACTTTTCAAAATGGGTAATACCGTCACGGTTAATCAGCGAACCATTATAATCGGCCGACACTGTATGCCAAGCACAGATGATATCGCCAGGTTCTACCATGCGTCCGACATAGGGAAGACCGTCCTCGTCCAGAACCTCCCGATGCTGTGCCTTGATCGCGCCAGTGGGTGCAAAACCAAAGAGCTTGCTCGCACTCTTAGATGAGCGTGTTCTCGAGTCATCCTTCAGACTAATCTTCTTCGTCTTGTAAATCGTACCGTGACCGAAGCCTCGTTCGTGAGCGGATTTGTTGATGATCATAGCGTCGTCCATGTCATAACCAGTGTACGAGATGACTGCAACGACGCAGTTTGTTCCGTTGGGGAAATTGTCGAAACCGTAGTCGTTGTGCAACGGAGCACGGACAATTGGAGTTTGACCAGTCTGAAGACGATACATCTTGTTGTCTGTCCGGTAACGGATAGCGGTTCCAGGAGTACCCATGGTTTGTTTACCCATTTGACACTGATACATGTTTCGAGGGGACTGGTTGAAGTCTGAGAAGGGAGTCATGTTGGCCAGGATAGAAAGAATGTTGGTGGGGTCGAACTCGACGTGGCTGGACAGGCCAGACACAATTTCTGGCTCCGTGCAGGCGATAGACATGTACGGCTGCTCGTAGGGGCCGACGAAGTCTTCCTTCTCCAAAGGCAGATACTTCACCGGCCTGACCATCCTTGCGGGGGCAGAGGACATGTAGATACCAGGGTAAGAACCGCCGTTGGAAGGAGGCACATATCCAATCTCAAGATTGAGGGGCACTGGGTGCGAGCCGTCAACTTTCCAGTGGCGCAAGGTGTCTGCGATGCGCTTGGATTCGGTAGGTGTGGACCAGCCGATGATCTTGCCATCGAGCATGACCACAACGCTCTCGTCCGTAGCAGCAGATGAGCTTTGAACGATGCCAAGCTCTGCAGCAAGCTGGGGCACCGCGGAAGCGTCAGAGGCTTCGGTAAGAATCTTGCACTTGTGCGCAAGGTGGTTCAGCAGACCGCAGGGAGCACCGTCAGGCGTGTGAACGGGGCACAGGAAGCCCCAGGACTCGGGAAGAAGCTTTCGGACGGTCGTGGTCTTCAATTGGGCGAAGAAACTACCACGATGTACCATGCGGAAATGGCTGATGAAGCGCAAGAAGTTGAGCTTTTCTGCCACGACCGTGAAACCCGAGGTCTGTTGTAGGTCTAGCCCAGACGGACTTTGTAGATTACCCGTTGAGAGGAAATACTCCAGTGCGTTTCCGACATTTTCGTTCGCCCTCCTGAAGATCGCGACGGGAAAGTCTTTCTGGAACGGCTCGGAGGTGAAGATGTTGGCTGAGTTTCTCCTGAAATAATCTCGCAATGTGAGCCGCACACTGGTTGAGAGGAATTCATCAAGCTTTTCCTTGAGAATCTGGCCGTAGAGGAAACCGCCAAGAAGAATTTCCTGGTTCTGCACAGCATCGGGGTTATCGACGGTGCAGTCACCAGCGACAAGGGCGTACAGCTTCCGGATCATGAACAGGAGCATATTGAACTTGTCCGCATCCTGCTCCTCAGTGACATCAACGTTTCCTAGATGCACCAGAACGATTCTTCGGAGGAACTCAGTGCCCACGTCATAATGCGACATGGTTTCCGGTACTCCCATCACAACTCGGAACTTCTCGCCAAGATAGGCACGAGTCTGCGACTTGCTGAACAGGCTGTAGTTGTGGTATGTGCGCAACAACATTTCGACCCGATCTGTCAAGAAGGTATTCTCGATACCCTTGGATCCAGGTGGACCAACCAGTCCCTCGAAAATTTCTCGGTCGTTTGTCTCGATGAGGGCCTTCAAGATCATCACCACAGGGATGAGATACTCGTTCTTTCTCCAGGAGAAGCGGAAGGTGATGTTGCCGTCCTTCAAGTAATGCAAGACATTGGTTTGAGACGTCTCATCGGGCCTGACTGATCGCATGATGATACCGTAGGGAGTGTAGGAAGCTCCGCGGTTTTGGAAACTCGGCCGGTTGATAGCGAGCGGGAAGTTTCGTCGGTTCATAAGTAGCAGTCGAATGATCTTCTCGATACCATTGACGATGAAGTAGCCACCAAGCTCTTCTGACTCTTCCTTTCTCTCCACAAGTAGTGCTGGCGAGTTACCCTCCAGATGGCATTTGTTGGACTGGGAACGTTAGTAGAAGTCCATATGGCACGGCACGTCCATCCGGTCGGTCGCTTACCTTGATCATGATAGGGACCTGTCCGAGGTCGCGCGTAAACTCTTGAGGTTCGCCATCGTTAATCTGATACTCGAAAGTCGCAGAAAGCTTGCCGCGATACGTGACATGTCGTTCTCTGCACTCGGCGGGAAAGATTTCTCGGGTACGTGCGAACTTGTTTGTCGGGGGCACGGTTGACCTCTGCAACGATACATCCTTGTATCGGATCGTCAACTTGTTTGCCTCGGTGTCAAAATAGGTTTTGGTGCCGATATCGGCGAGGGCGTGGGCGAGGAGAGATTTGGCATTGGGGCCTGACCGGCGGTCTGGTCGGAAGAGGGCGTTGAAAGATTCGATGTGGGGGTTCACAGCAAGTTGAAGGAGAGGATAGGCCGTGCGATCTGTGGGAGGGTTCTGAAACAGCTTCTCCCTTCGGAGCGTGTGGTACTCATGGTCCCATTTCGTGCTCGTGGGCTCTTTGGAGGGAGCCATGGTGAGCGTTTAAGGTGCTAGAGGAACCATGTTAGCTAGATGGCAATTGAGGCGCACTGGGTAGTATCGTAGGGCGCTCACATCGCTCACAGTAGCCGAAATACCATGTGCTCCCAGGAGTTGAATTGAGAAGGGGGGCGAGGTAGGGTTTGGCCAGAGACAGTACGGGGGAAATTTTGTCTTTGTGGCCGAGAGGGTCTTGAGGGCCAGCACTTTGAGAGTGTATGAGGCTATCGCAGCCAATTCTTTATCACAGAAAAAAAATTATGCGCGGGCGATGGATCTGGGGGCAAAAGCCAATCGCTGCTGGGCGATAAGGGTCACATGAGATTGATAGTCACTGATACCGGGGGCAGGTGGGGCTTCCCGCCGCATCGCTCCGAGAAGCCAATGAGGTGGGGTGTGCTTGCGCCGTGATGAGAGCTGGGGCCATGTAAGTCCTCTCAAACTCTCTCTCTCTCTTGCTCTTGGCCTCCTCCGTGGGTCACAACGGTTCACGCAGGGAGCTGCAGGCTGGCCGTGATACCTGGCCTCTAAGAGGCCCGTTTCAAGCTTGCACTCCCGCCCTGTAAGGAAACAGGCGCTAAGTGGTCGCGGGTTACTTGAAACGAGGTGTGTGGGAGGCAGCTCGGTCAAGAGAGTTCTGTCGTGCATCCAACGGCGGCGGGTGGTCAGGGTAGGGAAAGAAACCAAATTCGGGCTAGGAACTTGCCCATCAACATTGGTTGGCGCCATAGCCCATCTGAGGGCACAAGATGTTTGGAGGAGCTTCGGATCGCGGGCCTCGTCAAGGGCCAAAATCTCACCGAGCTTTGCAAGCGGGAGCCCAGAAAGACCGCCAGCCATTGGGGCCATTGGGCCACTCCAACCTCTACTATCATGGTGGGAGGTACCTGAGCACTCCACGGGAGCTGTTATCGATGTAGATAGGTAAGGTAGTTATAGTTGGAGGTCTCTCCAAGAGAGAGCCGGATGGCCGCGGGCCGTAGCATGACAAACCGAGCTCAGCCCAAGCTTGATGCCAGTCATGTCTGTGTGATGTCTTCTTTTCGATTCAAGCAGACAGGGTCTGCTGCCCAGTAATTCCTGAAATGTGACGAAAAGCCAGACCTCAGGCCCCAACTCCGGCCTTAACAACTTGCCCTAGAAGGCTAGAAGGCTGTCTTTCGGGCCAACCGTCCTGTCGTCAAGTCAAGTCGGGTACTGTTACGGGCCAGACGGAGGCGGTTGCAGCACTTGGAGCCCAATCTAAGCCCGTCTGGTTCTACATTCTCGAATATAAGGTACCTAGGTAGCTAAGGTACCTAGGGTGCAACAACATGCTGCTAGCTTGCCCTGCCGACCTTGGACTGTTCTGAACTGCTTCCCTCTCTCCATCTTTGACATCCAGAGCACGTAGGACAGACAGACGATACGGGGACACAGGTTCGGGCTACCTCTCTAACACGAGCATACCTGACCGCAGCCGTCTGACCCGTCTCTCCGCCATCCCACGCAACAACATCTGCTCACTCGCGCGACCCTCTCGGCCGGCGGCCCCCATAAACGACACTTGCACCCTTGTGGACTCGCTCAATCTTCTCTCTCTCTCTCTCGCGCTATCCACCATCCCATCATCCTCTTTCCTTTCTTGAATCTTGCTCTCTTCTTGGGCCGGCTCCCTCAGTCTTGCCGAAACATCTTGTCTATTTGCCCGCCGCTTCTCCCGGGCGCTTGTATACCTTGCTTTAAGCTCACTGATATTGTTTGCATCCCCCACCCCCCCATTCCCACACAGCTATCGCCGGGTGATGAGGTCAACCCGTGCCGGGGTGCTCGAACCCATCTCGCGCTGATCACCCTGTCAGTCCCTGGAACCCGTTGACCCCGCTGTTGGTGGCCGTCTTGTTTGCGGCCAAGGCCAGAAAAGACCACTCCCTCACCGTCCACACTTCCGCATCAATAATCCCTACCGGTAAACAAGAAAGGAACGGGCTGCTGCTTCGTTACTTCAAAAGTATTTAAAGAAGGCTCTCTTGGAGCTTGCTCCGTATCCTATCTGGATGCGACAGCGCAAGGCGCAGAGCTTTGGTTCACTTTTTGTGTGTTTTACTGGAGGCAACCAACACCCGCGTGAACTGCAGCGTCTATCTGCAGCATTGCCGGCATAACAAGCAGGTGCTCAGTTCCAGGCATAACTAAAAGGCGTCTTCCGGATCCATCCTGCAGCATCCCAGCATCCATAGCGCCAACACTCGCCAGACTCTCCCTCTTCTTACCTTTCCCACCTCGTCGCATCGCGTCAGGGAAGATTGGACCCCTGGCTGCTCGGTGCCTCTGCGCATAAAGTACAACACTGTCTGCCTGCCCGCTCTCGCGCTGGCAGGTCAGCCGCTCCCCCAATCTTGAGCACTGACGTTACGACCGTCACGTTCCGGACCCCCCCCCTGTCGCCGCTATCAGACGCCTCTTTTGTCGATGATCATTTTAGATTTTCTTCTTCCTAGCTGCCCACGGTACTCTCAGCTCCACGGGATTGGTGCAACCGAAGAAAAGGTCTGTTTCTAGCCGCTGCTCTCTTCTGTCCCAGGGAAGAAAGGAACTTCTGGGGACGCCTTTGCCGAGCAGAGAGCGCCGAGTCACCTGTACTTCAAACTATTCGGAGGTGGGGCTCGACCTTGTCCCTCCGTCGTCACCTACCTACCTTCTGCGCCTAGGCTTGAGTCGTCGACCATCGGCGCTACGCTCAGTGATCGCGCGCAGAGCTCGGGCAATAGTCATCATCTCCAGCGCAAGCTCGTGTTTCTTGTCAAAGACAATACCTCGCAGCCGTGATCTCCCAGCCTTTGGTCGCCTTCACGCGACGGTGTCTGAGCGCCAACACTTAAGCCCGGTTGATACCCCACACCTTTTATCCTTCACCGTCTTCTCGTTCCCCTTTGCGAAAGGAGCGCGGTTTACTTCGCGTGCTACGCTCGACCTACCCTGCGGGAGGGACTCTTTGGAGTCTCGTCTTTGAGCACTGCATTCAATCCGCAAACATATCCCACCGCCATGGCCGGGATATTTCGAAAGGTATACGACTGGTTGCTCAGGACGTTCTGGTAGGTAGATCTCGGGACGGGCGCGCGCATTCGCCAGGGTTGCATGAGTGCCCCTCGCTCGAGCGCCTGGCGAAGGCAGTCTGCCATACGACTGTGTGCGATTCTCCGACTAACACAAACGGGTAGGGCAACCGAGCTCGATGTCACGATGCTTGGACTGCAGAACGCCGGCAAGACGTCGCTACTCAGAGTGCTGTCTGTAAGTCTGCGATCGTCCTCCTCTCCTTTTCTCCACGTCCTTGTTTGGCTGATGGCAAGATTCTCTTGTGCAGGGCGGCGAATTCACGGTCGAGTAAGTCAAGATCACCGCTTCCAACCCCCTCGACGTCGATCAAACACTTCCTGGCAACGCCGGGGCTGAGGCTGTCATCTGTTGAGCGCAACTCTAAAACAAGTGGGAAAGACTGGAAAGCTAATGCGGGTCTCATTTAGCACGATTCCGACCGTCGGATTCAACATGAAACGAGTCCAGCGAGGGCACGTCACCCTCAAGTGCTGGGACCTGGGCGGCCAGCCTCGATTCCGGCCGATGTGGGAGAGATATGCTCGCGGCGTGGACGCCATTGTCTTCGTTGTTGACATCGCCGACATCGACCTGCTGGCGACGGCGCGGGACGAGCTGCACTCGCTGATGGAGCGACAGTCCCTCGAAGGCATACCTCTGCTCGTGCTGGGCAACAAGTCGGACCTGCCCAACAAGGTCACGATGGACGAGCTCATCGATGCAATGGATCTCAAGAATATCGGGCATCGCGAGGTGTGCTGCTATGGCATCAGCGCCAAAGAGGAGACGAATCTCGAAGCCGTGATCCAATGGCTCATGAAGTGGGCGCATAACAAATGAGCGTGATCTTCCGGGTTCTGAGGGAGAGTGATCTGCGTGCGATCCCGTGTCAATCTTGGTGCCACCCACACAAGGCCCGAGCGATGGGTCCTTTATTTGTTTTAGCGCATTCACACGCATATGACGGAGAACATCCTGCTATAACGACGACAACGACGATGACGATAACAGCAATGACGACCACACACAAGATTTATCGACAAGTAGCCCGGGGGTTGGTGGTGATGTTGGTGGTATCTTTCTGCCCGAGGGAAAAGACGAGATTTCAAGGAACCGGCCGGCGACGACCTGTATGATAAATAAGTTCTCTCACGAGCCTTTCGGGCCAGGTGCTCACACGTTTTGAGCTTTGACCGCTATTCAACTGCAGTGATTCATTGGATACCTCCTGTGTTGCAATATATGACCAGAGCGTGAATCACAAAAGAATAGGCCAGACCGTGAGTTGTTCAGAGAGCAAGTCCCTATCCACTGCATGTATGCGACTGCTCCAGCTGTGAATACGACGGCTCAAGCGCATTGCTCCCGACCTGGGAAGCTGACCGCCCCGCCATCCGCATGGCGCCTGGAGTGAGATGGCCCCGTGTTTGTGAGGATTCTCTGGCGCAAATCCAGACTGGTACGTGTCAAAAAAGGGTCTCTTTGAATCGGCAGACGGCTTTGCTCTTGAGCAGGCATATTGTTGAAGAAAAAAAAGACCAGAGTCTAGACAAAGTAGAAACTGGAAAGAAGAGTCGCTAGGAAAAAGAGTGCAGGATCGGTATCAGTACATAAAGGTGTGTCCGGGACAGCTGCACACGGACCACTTTGATGCGTTGGCAAAAAAGCTCATCGAAAGATGCACGCTGCAGGCCAGCAAAGACAGCGCGAATCTTGCATATGCCACGGTGGGCTTGATTGGCCCAGAGAGCCGGCTTGCCGGTTCTGTATCCCTTTGTGAAGGGGTGTGTGTGTGTTGTCAGAGAATCTCAAACCCTGAAAAGGAAAAAGTACCTACCTCAAAGTAAACAAGCAAGCAAGCGAGTACAGGGCAATAGCAAAGGAGCTTTTTGGCTTTTGTTTTACTCAACGGGAGGGACGGGGGAAGGGGGGGCAAACCCATTGGGTGGTGCAAGACGGCCCGCCGTTGTGACGCCCATGTATGCAGGCATGTCTCTTATTGACGTGTCCGTACATGTAGAAGGGTAATATCGGCCGCGAGAGCAGGAAGGGGGGACGGACAGGTCTTGGTCAACCAGTGTTGGAAGATGCGCCACGAGAAGGGCGACGGAATCATATCTGAGAATGTCATGCACTATTGGGGGTTGCAGTGGAATTTGCAACTATGGTTGTTCGGAGTTGCTCTGAACCCTCGAGATGGAAAACCGAGTCCACTTATGGAATTGTAAAGCTACAGCATACCACTGCGTTGGTTTCGTAAGCCTCAGTCAACTGCCTAGGTAGTTACACTGCCCTCGCCAGTCTCAAAAAAAGAAAACGCGCTGTTGATTCGGCAAATCGAAAGACGACATCAAGTGATCAAAGGTAGATCGGCCTACAACTTCGATTCGAACATGGAACTGCCGAGTCGTAACTCAGCCTTTCGCTAGTAGACGCGCTATTATACGATTCTGGGTAAACGCACAATTGCGTATTGCCCATGGGTGAGGTAAGATACTAGGAACCCCATGGATAATCAGGTAAGCAAACGGTGGCGCCGAAGACTTGTAATTGCCAGAGTAAGTAAAGTCTTGTTGAAGGCGGAGCAAGAAGTGCACTGGTTTAAGTCCACAGTGGGGGGAGGATTCAGCTTGTGCCCCAGGTTTGATGAGGATTCGAAGCTCCCAGGCTCAGGGTCCTTGAGCGGGGTTGTGCTCATTCGAGTGCTAATAGTAGTCTGCGTCTTGCAGGACTGCCTATGTGTGGGATGCTTTGGGTTTAATTGAATGCTGACCGCCTGATAGGAACGCGCAAGCGCCCGGGCTCGGACTTGGAGAACCTTGGAACAATTGGAAACCCCTCGGAGGCAGCCAACACCGCTGTCCCAGCTACAAAGCCACTGAAAATGCTGCCCATAAGGATGGAACAGCCCGCTCTATAGGGCTTAGCTTGAAGGCTGAACCACGATCCTAGGGCAGTCAGGTTCCTACAAAAGGCCTACGGCAAGGATGGGATCCGCGAGCTGGGTTAGCAACTCGGAGGCCAGAAAGAAGTGGCATGCGAATCAAAATGTATCGGCATCGAAGGTGTCACTTCAGTAGACTCTAGAGTGTTCCCTGACTCTCGTGATCTACCTTATGAATGAGGTGAGGGACCTCGACACGTTGACACGGACCAAGCGAGGCAAAACGGCACCCTTTCCGCAATTAAGCTGCCAGAGGGCGCTGGCGCCAAGGCAGGCAATGCCCCAGTAGCGTTGCCAACTAGAGCGGATATGGCCAACCAAGACTCAGCCACCGGTTACCAGGACACGCCTAGTCCGGCTTGGCTCTCTTCTTTGATTTGCATTTCCACTGATGATATCCTGCTGGAAGACAGGTCCATCCCCCACCGCGCAGAAGGTTCTTTTCTTTCCATTTATTAATAAGGCGTTGTCCCTCCTCGTCGATTCAGGCGCATTTCTTCCGCATTCTTTCTGTCCGTCCTGCAATCCCAGTGGTCGGGCGCGTTTGATTGTGCGATTTCAACTCCTACCGTTTTTTTTAAGCCACCTCCACCCACCCGGCGCATTTCAAGGGTCGCCTCGACGACGTCACCGCTGCCCGGGCTAACCTGAAACCACTTCCGAGCTACCCAACGCTTGTCACCAGACAAACCTTACGACCTCCCCGCATACAAAGCCGGAGAGGACGCCTTTTGGCTTTACCTATCGAACACTTTTGTTCACATCTTCCATTCCAATCCATCAAATCATCGATTTTGTCGATATCTCAATAATATGGCACCTGCTTCCAACATCGCAACGCTTGTTGCGCGATAGTAAGTCATTTGTCTACCTAGTCTTTTCAACCCCATAGCTTCCAGCATCGGTCTGCACCATGACGCGCCGCCATCATACTGACTTGTCAATAGCTTCGGTAGCTGCCCTAGCGGCTACTACGTCAGCGGCGGTTACTGCTACCCGAATTCTCGGTGGTACAGCTGGGGTCGCTGGGTCTTTGCCGGCGTTGTCATCGTCGTCTTCATCATTGTCATGGTGATGCTTGGGTAAGTCGCCGTCCCCACGACAAGAAAAAGGAATATCGCGCGCCCGCCCGAATTAGTCGCTAACATATATTTTGCAGATGTCTGAGCGCGCGCCGCCGCAGGAGAAAGGGTCTGCAGCCTATGTACGGTACCGGCTGGATGGGCGGCAAGCCTGCCTACCCTCCTCCCCAGTACAGCCAGAACGCCGGACAGTACGATGCGAACGGCGGCGGATACTACAACCAGGGCGGCTACAACCAAGGCTACAACCAGGGCTACGACCAGAACCAGGGTTACTATGGCCAGCAGCAGACTAACATCCCGCTGCAGCAGCCTGGCAACACGTACTACCCGCGCGGCGGCGAGGATGTCTACTCGCCGCCTCCTGGACCCCCTCCTGGAACTTCGCCCGAGATCAGGAAGTAGAGGAGGGAAGACACGGTCTTGAAGAAGGAAAGGTGTATGGCCAAGCGAGACGCGGTTGGAAGTGCTAGAGACGCATGAGAGAGGATCTCATGAAGGTTTCCTGGTTTGCTTTTAGGACGACACTGGGTTTTACCAACAACAGCTTTGGCGTTGCGGAAAGGGTCGGCTTGTAATTATCAATTAAGAGATTTCCTAATTGCATTAGATATTCAGAACAGGACTGCTGTATTCTGAAGTGCCAGGTTTTCATCTATCATTGAGTACCGCATTTTGATGTACATGCCGTCATATACTACACTATGATTGCAACTATTTGTCCTTATTGTTGCATTCCTTTGCAAGGACTTGAATTCGGATCGAGGGATCGTGGGATCATGCATCCCTTTCTTCTTGGAGGGAAAGGCGTGGACCATCACCATGATCAATCTCGTGATTCCCAGATAAGAGCAACAGAAGAACGGATGAATCGCGATTCTGCCGTGTCGGATTGCACGGCAATCGTGGCAAGATAGATGTGGTCAGGATAGGATGGTGGCTGTGACCTGCACGTGGGTGTCAAACAACTGATTCAGCTGGCTGCCATCTTTGCGATGCCACCAAAGGGTCACTCACTCTCTCACGTGTGAAAAGGCGTAAGGCTTGGCATGTGCCGGAGGGTGGCCGGCAGTGGATGCTCTCTCCACTCTTCCCCAGCCTAAAAGCACCTGAATGGGCGTAAAATGCGCTCTCCATCTTAGACACATACGCCAAAAACGCCAAAACCAACTTGACCGTTTGGAGCCCGTTTTACCCCGGAAGGACAGTGTGCTCCCGGGGCCAATTTGGCCCTTGATGCATCGCTTTGACGTTTTGCACATTGCAGGCACTCACACGCACGCATACAGAGTAATATCCAGCCTGCGAGGATGTTTCACTGACGCTGGGCATGACGTCGATATCTACAGGTGAGTGTAAGAGGGCCAGGGAAAGACTTTTTACAGTGGAGTTGTCTGGCAGGGTAGTGCCCCTGAAGATCGGGTGCTAGTGGCCAGCCCGGACGTTGGACTTGAGCTGGAGGGCCCTGATAAGCCCTGATAGGGGACTGATCGTCTTGAAACCGGCCCCTAAACCGCACTTCCAGCTGCGTGAACCCCTGCGCCCAGCGTGTCGGTCTGCGGATCTCATTTGACATCTCTGCCCACCCCTCCTACCGGCTGACGCAAACAGGAAATACAGATGCGCGATCGCAATTCGGAATGGGGACCCGGCCTCTTCTATATGTGCAAGTACGTACGTGCATGAGGCATCCTGAAGGGCATATTCAGGTGCTGTTCGCGCGCTAGGTAGACTCGTACTTGTAGAAGGGGGTTTTTGCGCAAAATGGGAGGGCACTGGTGCAGGTGGTGCTGACTGACGAGCCAGTGCTGGAACCACTCTCGCTTACACGCCCCCAGCCCGCTGCAAGCATGCGGCATGCAGGATCTCCCAAATCCCATCCTAGGATCGTCGGTGCCTGCATACAATATGGAGCAGGCTGGCAAAAGTAATGTAAGTAGTCAGGCACGGCGCAGGAGAGAGCACAAGTAGAGAGAGCAAAAAATACCTAAATTATTCCATGTCGGGGATAGGCAAAGAGCATGGAACACTGATGGAGCAGCCAAGGCTCCCCTCCTTGCAGACGAGGATTTGCTTCTTCCCTCATCGCTCATTGTAAAATCGCTCTATGCTTTAAACTTGGGACCTCTCTCACTCCTTCCCCTTCCTCTCCCAGGTTGCCAGCCCCCAAACGCACGTCTTTTTCTTACGTGCTTGTCATTCCTTTTTATATATCTTACTCTACGCTGGGCAGCCTGTGGTTTTCTTTCTCACGACGCAAGACGGGGGCAGTAAGAAGAAGCCTATTGTCATTCACTTCCCTCGCCATATTGTCCTTGGCCGCACTCGAGACGACTCGCCCTGATCGAGCAGAGACAACGGGCTAGAGAACTCGCAGTCACACCAACTGTCCGTATCCGAGCAAGACGAGGTCACGTTGGCCATATTCAGACCCCATTCGGCTGTGGCAAGACTGTAGATCTCGTACAGAGAGGAGCCGGCTGTGGACTCGTGCTTACACCAGGCCAAGGCAACGACATTTTGTTCTGGGCGACCTTTTTCTGTTGGTGCTGAGCACACTGTGGCGTCTTGCACAGCCCAGTTCGAGGTTTCAACCCCTCCAACATTTCGAGACGAACCAAAGCGCTAGGCGACGCACCCATTTCCCTCGACTCTCCGCCCACTGTGCGGTAGTGCGGTAGCGGTAGGGATCCTCCGATTTGTTAGCTCCAACTCCTGGTGTGGTGTGCGTCCCTGAGAACGATAGCCTCTCGGCCCTCCGCAAAGCACCTGCAGCTACCTACCAGGATCCTCCTGTTCCAGCCTTCCCTGGGCCACGATCCCTTGATTTCCTCAATTGCGCTGGCCTGATCGCGGCTCTGCTTGCTTTCCTTCCTTCGTCCTTGAGCGCATCTTTTCTTGCTTCGAGTGCGCCAACATATTTTCACCGTCAATCATTCGCTCTCCTACCTTCAACGACTTGATCACCAACCACGTCTTCGGTAACGCCAGGCCGACCTTCTGTCCCGCCCATTTCCGAACATCAGAACTGCTGCTTTAGCCTGATTCTACGACGACGATCTTCTCGAGGCGATCACACATACCCGGCATCTCAAGGCTCTAGGATGTGTCTGCAGTGATCTGTTCAATTCCGCAAGTTACCTGGTTTGCTGGCTCGCGCCGTGTAAGCGGTTCGCCTAGTCTTGTGGTCGCCGCGTCGAACCATACTACATACACCTACCCTACTACGACTTAAATACGCCGTATCCTCCACCCAGGATGCCTTCCATAGACGTCGCCATGCGGCGGAGCTTGTCCGCGAGCGCATTGGATCTCCTTGCTGCGGCGATGCGTCCCGTTGTGCCAGAGGTACAACCGAGGGATCTCATCACCGACACGAAGGGCAAAATCACGGACGTCAAGACCGCTTTCTCAAGCTGGGATAACTGCATGAAGGCCGACTTCTGCAAGTATGTCAATGTCCACAAATGGTCATGGATATTCACACGCTGACACTATGAACTAGGTGGCCGGTTATTGCGATTATTGTCATCGGCGGACTGTTCATTTTCTCGATCGTCTGGTGCTGCGCTCGATGCCTCTGCTGCGGCGTATCGTGCTGCTGCGAGTGCTTCTATTGCCTCAAGTGCTGCGGGAACTGCTGCGGATGCTGTGATGCACCCCAAAAGAAGCACAAGTACCTCGATGAACCCTACATCCCGCCCCATCAAGGCTACCGGATGGAAGCGCCTATGACTGCGCCCATGGCTGGAGCTGCGGTGGGGGGTATGGGAGCTAAGAGTGTCCATAATGCTCATAACGAGGCCCCGCAGTATGCTGAATTCGACATGAGCAAGAAGGGGGGAGAGGATGCCCTTCCCGAAATGCCGAGCTGGGAAGGTTCCGGAAACAAGAAGATCGAAGTTGAGCAGGAAGCGGTAGAGTTGGAGCAGCTGAACAAGCCCGCCGCCAATGGCCTTCAGCCTGGCCAGAATGTCCCTTTGATGACTGGTACCGCCACCACTCCTGGTCCAGTCAGCCCCGTCAGCCCTCTTGCACAGGATCCTTATGGCCACCCTGGCAGTCGTCAAGGGTCGAACGCTTATCTCGCAGGCGGCGCTGGTGCCGACCCGTATGCCAGACAGGGCCCTGGTTACGGCGCAAGTGATGGTTACGGTCAATCAACTTCAAATCTGAGCATGGACCAAGGGCACCCCGGCGGCATGAATCAAGGTTATGGGATGGCGGCAGCTGGCATGGCAGGAGGAGCTATGGCGGGAGCCGCTATGGGCCCTAACCAACGATCGCCAAGAGAGTATGGCGGAAACGGACGCTACGGAACTCCGCCTCCCATGGGCCAGGGCTATCCAGGGCCTCGCTCATCCCCGGGTCCGGGACGACAAGGAAGCTACGACGACTATAGGCGCAACGGCAGCGGACCTCCAGGAGCCATGCCCGGCTTTGGGTCTGATTCCATCCAACGCGAACCGCGCCTCCCTGATGTTATGGGTGGCGCATACGCCGACAAGGGCCCAAGGCGGTCACCAGCACCGCAGGGAGACCAAGGCTACAGGGGCGGTTACAACCGCAGCCCGGCCCCTCCTTACGGACCCCCTCAGCCCCAGAGGCAGTACTCGTCTGACTCGACTCGCCCTCTGGCGCGGGGGCCTCCCCAGCGCCAGTTCTCACCGGCGCCTGTATCGCCGACAGCTCTGCAGAACAGCGGCGGTTTCGACTTCAACTCGGGCTACAGCCGACCGTCGACGTCCGATAACAACAACAGCTTTGACCAGCCACGGCATGCCAGCCCGCAGCAGCAGCAGCAGCAGCAGCACACAGGCGGTGCCGGCGGCGGCGGCTCTGCCTACCCTGGCTTCAAAGCGTACCAGCCCCCTTCAGCGAGTAATAACTCTCGCCCGCACGAGAACTGGAGTGGCCTGTAATTGGGGTCTCCTTCTTACGACCTGTCACCACTAGACCTCTTCGGGCGTTACGTCTATATATAGATGGTTGATATTTTTGTTTTGTCTTTTTTTTTTTTTATAACCGGAGTCTGGGACTTGTATCTGGCGACATTGCCGCGGCCATTTCGATGCTGTCTTGGACTTTGGGGGGCTCATTTTCCCTCCTTCCCACAGCTTTTGTCTTTTTTTCTTTTCTGCATATAATTCTGGCGACTATTTCGTGGCCTGTCTTTTGTGCATCATGGTTTTCTTTTCCAAATGTCTGGCGGATTGGGTCTCGATGGTCCTGATTCAATTTTGCCCACAAGTTGAAGGTGCATTTGTCCTTTCGTCTAGAGAGACGTATGCCGCCCGCATCTTGGGACGTCATGGGCTTGGAGACGCCACATCTTCCTGAAGAAGAAGAAGAGGGTGGGCGGGAAGACGTGTATATATACATATTGCGAGAGCTACTGGCTAGCGACATCTTGAGTCGCACTTTGGATATTCCCGGGTATCGATCCGGGTTGGCTTCTCTCGAGTGTTGTCTATATTGGGAGGTACGAGAGGCCTCAAGCAAATGCTTGAGTGGCAGGCAGGCAGGCAGGCAGGTTTCTGCGGCTAGTAGCGAGGGGAAATAGTCAGATTCGCTCCAGGGCGATTTGAAGGAGCAACATGATGCTCTGCAGAGTGCATAGAGAGCATCAGGTGTACTATATTTTATGATACTACTACATACGAGCATTCTGTTCCAGCAGTGAAACTTCCTTTCCCCCCCAAGCAAACACCTTCTCTTCAGTACTTGGGTAATGCCATAGATACCTTTCTGTGATGTTCGGATGAGGCCCGGGAGCCCCTTTACCTTCATGTATAACTGTGTGGACATATATCATTTCATCCCGTACGCTGAAGACATCAAGCAAAGCACTCTGACATTTTCAAGAGGATGAAGTCACAGTGTGCAAATCATGATCAAAGAATAGGAAAACATTAAAATGATTTTAAGACTTCTATGCAACGCTTATATTTCCCAGGAATTAAAACACATGCTGGTCTGGTGCGTATATATGTATATGTGGAGGTTGTATGGGTGTGTGTGTGTGAAGGAGAGAGATAGAGAGAGAGAAGAAACCAGAGGCGCGCGTGGGAAGAAAAGATCCTCTTCTCGTAGCAGAGAGAGGTATGCAAGGCTGCTAGCAGATGATGGTACATGACGGGGGTCTTTGCAGGAGAGATAAAAAAAAAGGCAACGCTAGAACGATGACAGGATAGACAAAACGACCAAAAAAGAACCTCCAGAAGGTCGAACGATCACTCGTGAGGATACAGCTCCTCGGGCACGAGCTTGCCGCTTCGGGGCTCGCCGCCCTTGCTCGAGCTGCTGCCAAACACCGTCTGCCCGTCGCCGTCGACATCGGGGTCGTACTCGCGGCTGTCCTTGCGCGCCGTCGTCGTCGTCGTCCTGGAGCCGCCCTGCTTCTGCTGGACGCGGTGTCCCTCGCGGTCCTCGTCCTCAAGCTCCTCCTCTTCCCCGACGTCGTCGTCGTCCTGGCCGGGCACGTGGTCGTACCGCGGACCGCCAATCTCGTTGCCCCCTTCCCCGTGCTCGTCCTTGGCCTCCCGCTGCTTGATGAAGCTGTCGATGATGTAGTACTGCGCGGCGTTCATGACGAGGGGGAAGATCATCATGACGAAGACGATCTGCAGCTGCTCGTTGCCCTCGGTCCAGCCGAGGGCCCAGTCGCCGACGCGCGAGATCCAGGGCAGCAGGAGGAAGATGACGAGGACGCAGAGCTTCATGCCGAAGAGGCCGCAGAAGTAGATGACGCTCTGCTTGAGCCACCACCACGCGTTGGGCGGGCGACCGTAGTAGCCCGAGCGGATCGACTCGGGCGGCTGGCCGAGGGGCGTGTAGGAGACGAGGGCGGTGGTGATGCGGAGGAGGACGATGAGGATGGGGATGCCGAGGGTGGTCTGCGTAGTAGGTTGGACGTTAGTTATCTAGTCAAGGCCAGGGCTGTAATATTAACGAGAGAAACAAAAGGCAAACTCACATCAATGCCCAGGTTCAGCAGGTAAAACGAGCACGGGTTCGGCGTGTACTCGTCCTCGGCCGCGCGGCGCAACAGCTCGGGCGCCCAGCTGCGCGCCAGCCGCGCCGCCACGCCGCCGCCCACGCCGCCCGCCGCCGCCGTCCCGGGCTCCAGGACCGAGAAGCGGCCCGAGGTCAGCATGGACATGAAGACGTTGGAGATGTGCACGAGCACGGAGCCAAACACCTGCTTCGACACGTCGAAGAACCAGATCTTGACGGGCCGCTGGGGCCGCTCCCGCCAGCGCTTGTAGACGAGCGACAGCAGCGCGAGGCCGCCGAGCGCGAGCTGGACGAGCAGCGCGAAGGGGCCAAGGAGCTCGCAGTCGGCGGGCTTGTCCTTCTTGTACGGCGACCCGGCGGTGGCTGTCGACGACGCCGGGGCCGGGGCTGAGGGGGACGGCCTCTCTGCGTGGAAGACGGACTTCTCCGGGGGCGTGGGAGGCTGCTGCTGCTGCTGCTGATCTGGCGGTGTCGGGCTCGGCGTCAGGGTGACGATGACGGCGTCTACGGTCTCGGAGGGGATCGAGTCGTCATTGGGGACGGTCATGATGCCGACGGTGGCTACCTCTGCCGCTGGTGCAGCAGCACCTGTGGGCGTGATGAAGGGGGCATCCTGGGGTAACCTAGCTGCGAGAGCAGGAAGGAAGGCCGCAGGAGCAGCCATGAGGCTGGTGGACTTGTTCTCTCCCGGAGCAGCGTATCGCAGGCGAAGGGGAGCAAAGCTGTCGATCGCTTTCGTCGAGCTCCGTGTCCAAGTATCGGAGCAGGGCAGTGTAGTGAGAGTTAGGCGGGCAGTATCCAAGTCATGGGGACTGAAGATTGCAGAGATGATTAAGGAACCGTGGGTGCAAAGTGGTCAAAGAAAGAAAAAGGTCAAGAAAGTAGCTCAACGCGGTATTGAGAGTCGAAGAGGATCCATGGATAGGACAGAAACAGTCGAGGACGAAGTAGATCTGGTTGACCCGAGTCCGTGGGTGAAGTAATAGTCGTCAACGGCGTCGCGAGCGAGTTACACCTACATTTCACCGCCCCCCCCCAGCCAGTCGGATTGCAGTGGTCATAGGCATGTTCTTTTTAGTCATGGGGCTAGACGAGAACGGACCTATGGGCGCCCAGGCGTCTCATCATTTGGCAGCCAAGCCGCCTATGCGCCCTGTAGATTAGGGGCTTAGGGGCAGGTGCCTGCCGCAGCCGAGCCCCGCAGCGCAAGATGCGTACCGGCAGGGGTTGCATTTTCAGGGCACTTTTCTCCGTACAGGGGCGGGCTGAAGCTAGCCTGGAGCCTTGGAGCCAATGCAAATCCCACGAGGCGAGGCGCTGACCTACCAAAGTAATTCTCGAAGACTGAAATTGGTCATCAAATACCTACCTACCGAGATACGATGGGCCTGAAGTGCTTATTTACTACAGCCACCGAGTAGACGAACGGTTTATGCCTAATGAGAGCAGTGCGATGACCGTCCGAATCCGTTCTTAGAATACTGCATCGGAATATTCTCTGACGTCCATTCTTTGGATACCTGTACTTACTGAATCGGTATCATAACAACTGGGAATCAATATCACATGGGACTAGCATAGAAGAAGCGATTGTGCACATGATCCGAGTTCAGTCACAAGCACGCAATGTGGATGTTGAATATGTAAATGGGCCAAAGACAGATACCTCTGTCTCCTCAGGTTGCATTCTCCCTATTGATATGGCCAAACCCCAATGTTTCAACGGCAGAGACCGGCCGGAAACGACCGAGAGCTCTGCATGCCTCTACCTGTCTCAGACTTGATAGTCGAGCAGGCGAATGACGCCGATACCCGTTCCTCAGAACGTCCCAAAAAAAAAAAGAGAACCGAAACCAACAAACCCCGATGATAGTAGTAATAGCAGCAACAAAACGAATATAACAGCGTCATGAATCATACAAAAGCCACGCTGCCCCATAGAGAATGTGTAGAAGCGAGCGGATGATCTGTGAGTTGGGAGAGGCAGCCGAGCTGGCCAGCCAAGACACACCCGTACAGCCTGCGTGGCTTAATATGACGACGTAGCGAAAAGGTGTCCGTACGTAGCGATAATTAGGCGACTTCTGGAACTGTCGGGAGGAGCTTGCGCACAAAGTGTGGAATCGAGATCACGGTGTGCCCAGCAGTTTTCGGCTTGCCCTTTTTCGGTGCCGGGGCCGCGCGGGCTCCCGGGGACTTGGGCGAGTGGGTAGGAGGAGACGAGCCTACAGACTTTCGTGACTGTAGAGATTGCCTGCCCATAGGCTCGTCTAATCGTCAATCGATACCGTGCTGTTTCTTCAGCTGCGCTAAATTCTCCTTGCGGGCCTCGAGGTCCTCTCTTGACTTGATCATCTTCTCGGGCTGGTGGTATAGCACTACGCGCAGCGTGTTAGCAGGCAACCCAACTACGCCATGGACAAAGATGAGAGTGAGACATACCGACGAGGTAGCGGTTCTGGAAGTTGAAGCCGTTGAGCTTGTCGCAGGCCTGCTTTGCATCCATCACGTCTTCATAGACGACGAACGCAGTGCCCTTGGTGTTGTTGGCAATGCCCTGTCGCACTTGGCTGTTCAGAAACCAAGTCAGTCATCTGCGAGATACAAGGTAGGATTCGTCGCGACAGTGGTGATGCTTACCGAATTGGGCCAAACTTGCCGAAGAGCTCGAAGAGCTCCTCAGGCGTTACGTTGTAGCTGCACGACGACGGTTAGCGAGGCTGGTCGCCAGTGGGAAAAGAGGTATCCAAAGGGCGCGACCAACCTTAGATTCTTTACGAATAAAGCTCTGTCCATGACAAAGACTGTTAGCATTGACCCTTTCTGATATCGCGATGTCCGGAACGGGATGCAAAAGAGCCGGGCAGGCCGTATGATTGATATCCAGATTCGCAGGACCTGCAAGGCCGGGTGGGGAAAATCAGGCGGCGCTTCTTACCGATTGACCTCCGGGGCAAGTTTGCCGGCTCGACTCATATCTTGATGATCAGTATCGAAAACTGCTCGCTCGCTCTGAACTGGTTCGGAGTGGTGGCCGGAGGCGGAGGGGTCGTTGGGAGGAGATTGTAGGGTTGACAGGGAGGGGGTGGACGTTGAGTACGGAATGGTGTAGAAAAGAGGAATGGTGGTGGAATTCGAGATTGAGGGTGTGCCTTGGCCACCTTAGGCAATCAATCCAGGCCCAGTCAGTGCGTGCCACTCGTGCCTGCAGGCTCTGTGCCTTGGGCACTCACTCACCAACTCACTGCACTAGCGCTGGGAGGTGGAGTCGGGCTGTGTGTCGGGGCAAATCAGAGCAAATGATATCTGTGGCTAGTGGGCCCCACGTGATAAAGCTTAAACTCCTTCCTTCCCCTGCTTCGCAACTCGCAATGTTTTGCGTTGCACGTGCGCGGCTCATGACCTCAGGAACCCGTCAACGGTGGCTCGCTTTTTGAAGCACAACTGCCCCCATTTAGTCCGATTCTCTACTCCGTAGGCCGTCGGGCGTTGCGATAGGAGATACGGTCGGTGCTCCGCTGGCAACCTCATTCGTAGACATCACTTAAAACGACAAAGAATGCTCGATATTGCCTTTTTTTGCCCAACATCCAACAACGTCCATGCATCTGTCAGCCCCCTCACCTCTGAGAAACATCAAGGGTGTCAAATGGGCCAACCATGCCTGACTCCTCAGTCTGGTTTCTATGGAAAACAGAACAGCTCAAACATCTGTTTTCTATGTCAACATTCAGCTACATTGGATAAGTAAGCTTGGAGACATTGGTGTGTAGAGGTCTCTCCTTTTCAGAAGTGCGAGACCACTCGTGTGTCTCCATTTGTATTTGGACCCTACTGAACTGCACAGTGTTTTCGAAGGCAACTGCTATAAGAATAGGCTTGTCATTCTGAATGAGTCGCCGGTTTTTGTCCAAGACCTAGGGCTGGTAGGAGACTCCGTAGTCCATCATGTTGCTGAACTTGTCGGTATATCTTATCATGGGACGAACCACTATCCAGCCCACCCTGACTTGCCTGTACCTGGTAAATCTCAACAAAGGGCTGTCCCAAGATCTGCTCACTCTACTCTCCGAGGCCCGGTTTCCATGGAGTTCTGGATTACACAAACGCCGTGAAGGACTGCTAGTCAACCGTCAATTGCAAATCCTGTTCCAACTCCTTGGAGTATCCCATGCCGTTCTCAAAGCTGATCGACTTTTCTCCTTCTCTTGCAAGGGAACATTGTTTACTAAATAGAGAAAAGTCAAGTACCTGAAAAGAGCAATGTCTAATGTCTGTCTTGGTACTTTGCAATAGTTTACAAAAGACATTGCCTTGTTTCTGCTGAGGGATTGGGGGCAGTTTGTTACATGTCGGCTTGCACGGTGATGATGATTGGAGTCATCCTTCAGTGAGCCACAACACTCAAATAGGTCCCAAAGACGCGCCGCGATTTTAGCCTGCTTAGTGCGTTGAAACTCCCACACCTCACTAAACCGTCACCCAAAACACCGTTAAAAAAGCAACGGCTGTAACCACTACCTTACCTGCCGATTGGTGGACTCGATGGAATTTACCTGCTAAACCGCCAACTTGACCTGTGCTTTTGTTGTCACATCCGCTTCTCGGGAAAGCGGTCCTACCAAATCCCCAGCCAGTCCAACCCCCGACTATTTCGTCCCCTCGCCTCACCTCCGCTTTTGCGTTGTCACCTAAGCGATTACTGTTGTTCTTTGCAGCCAATCTGTCTTCTTTTGCACACATCTCATTGTTAAGCATTCTCAGACGAGCGGAGACAAGCCCTTGCACATATTGTTTCTGGTCAATCCGGGGTCAGCTCGCCACTGTCGAGCCGCGACCAGGCTGGTGATGCCTTCAGTCACCCAAGAGGAGCGCCCTGTGGTGCCGTCCTCCCTTAAGAAGAGGAGACGAGACGACCAGGACGAGGACACGCAGGCTCATTTGTAAGACCACATCCCCCTCACCAAAAGCTCAAATGCGTCGTCTGGTCCCCCGCTAATCACCCATCTTGCAAAGGCATCAACACCGATATCACTCTCCAGCTCACTTAGCAAGCATACGAAGTGATGACGCGCCCCTCTACCACCCTCACCACACATACCAGCCCCAGCAAGGCGCGCCACCGCGGAAAATACTGCCCACGCCCAAGAAACTACGCCTGGTGGAAGACCACCATGAGCGGCACCCGTACCAACCCCAACCCCAACCACCGCAGGCCCGCCGCTCGAGGACGCCCGACGCCACCGCCCTCCAGCACACGACCGCCAACAGCAGGCCCCAGCCGGTGGCCCGGAGCAGCACGACGTCGGCGGCCCTCCTGAGGCCCTGCCACATCTGCCACCGCAAGCCCACCAAGAAGAGCGACCTCGACTCCTTCGCGGACTGCGAGGGCTGCGCACAGCGGACGTGCTACGTCTGCATGCGCAAGTGCCTCGGCTGGCGGCAGGCGGCAGATCGGCAGGACGACGACGACGACGACGGGCAGCAGGCGGCCTCGCAATCCTTCCACATGGAAGACGCGCCGCCGCCGCACTCGCCGCCACCCGACGAGAACGAGCAGGCCCCGCAGCAGCAGCAGCACCACCACCACCAGCACAGAGAGAAACCCGGCTGGGCAGGTGGCCGCGGCGGCGGTCACCGCCAGATGGTCTGCAGCCGGTGCTGCGTGGAGAGGGGCCGGGACGGAGACGTGGTGTGCCTGGGATGCCTGCCATTTGTCGAGGCATGAATGAGATTACTGGCAGTGTGAGCGGTGGGCCATACGACCTTGATGGCTGGCTCGCCTTATTTCGGGCATGATGATGTACCCCTGGCCAGTAAATGACTTTATTCACGATACCCTTGTTTTTCATGTACGGCATTGCTTCTGATTTGGCGGTGTCTTTTTCTTTTTCTTTTCTTATTTACCATTCGCATTCGCATTTTCAGAGCAGAGGCAAGATGGCCTGTGTTATATTCAACTTCTTGAAGCCTGTCCAGCCGGTGTGGCTGGAGGCTTCTTTTCAATGTATGATATACGATGACGATGAACTCAGATATGGGCTGGGCAGATCATTAATGCAGCATCTGAGCGCACTGCATCGCAAAGTAGATAGAATTCATCATGTACATCATTGATGAACACTGCATGTCGAGAAAACGATACCAAAGCAAAGAATTACGATCAATACCACGGGAGACATGGAAATGATAAAAGGCTCCCTTTGACGCTGTCTAGAAAGCGAACCAAAGCGTCCGAACGTAGCTAGCCGCTGTACTCGTACATAATTACATAGGGCAGACCTTCCCATCTATCCATTCTTGTGTGTCCGTCATCAACACCGCGCCAAATCCCCTCCGTCTTACCCATGTCTAGTTGTACTGCATGTACGAGGCGGTCGAGTTGAACTTGAGGTTGGCCTTGATGACCTTGTCGACGGCGCTCAGGAAGTCCTTCTCGGACGCGACCTTCCTCCTCGCGCGGATGGCGAACATGCCCGCCTCCGTGCACACGCTCCTCAGCTCGGCGCCCGTGGCGTTGGGGCAGAGGCGCGAGATCAGCTCCCACCGGATGTCGCGCTCCACCGACATGCTCTTGGCGTGGATGCGCAGGATGTTGGCGCGGCCCTCGAGGTCCGGCAGCGAGAACTCGATCTTGCGGTCGATACGGCCGGGCCTCATGAGGGCGGGGTCGAGTGTGGACGGCCTGTTGGTGGCGAACATGACCTTGATGTTGCCGCGGGCGTCGAAGCCGTCGAGCTGGGTGATGAGCTCCAGCATGGTCCTCTGCACTTCGTTGTCTCCGCCCGCACCGTCGTCGAAACGAGCGCCGCCGATAGCGTCGATCTCGTCAAAGAAGATGATGCAGGCCTTCTTCGTCCGGGCCATCTCGAACAGCTCGCGCACCATCCTAGCGCCCTCGCCGACGTACTTCTGTACCAGCTCACTGCCGATGACTCGGATGAACGTGGCGTCTGTCCTGTTGGCGACGGCACGGGCGCAGAGCGTCTTGCCGGTACCGGGAGGCCCGTAGAGCAGGGCGCCCTTGGGAGGGTCGATGCCCAGGTTCACGAAGCGCTCTGGCGACAAGAGGGGCATCTCGACGACCTCGCGCAGCTTCTCGACCTGCTCCTTGCAACCACCAACGTCGCCGTACGTGACGTCCGGCTTCTCCTCCACCGTCATCATGGTGACGCTCGCGTCGATCTTGGGAGGCAGAGGCAGCAGAATCTGGTACTTGTTGCGGTCGACGCCGACCCGCATGCCCTCCTCGATATCCGTCGGCGAAACCCGCTCTCCGAGTTGGACGACAAACTTGGCAATTTGTTTGACATTAATGACATATTTGCTCTTGGAGTCGTCCTTCTCATCGGCAATAATCTTCGTACACCGCGCAACCTGGAGCGGTTGCTCTTCTGACATTCGTTGCCGGTCGGCGGCCACATCCCACAGGTGAGGGGGCGCAAGTCCCGTGTCCGACTCCTGTACCGTCGTCAGCTCTCTCTGAGCACAACCCGTAGTCACCAGGGACAACCACGTACCTTGACGCCGATCTTCTCGTCCACGCTCTGCTGTTTCTCCTTGATCTGTTGTTCTAGCTTCTTGATAGCGGCTCCATAAGGGGCGGCGCCGTAGGTCTTGAGCACTTGGATGTCCCTGCAAGCTGGAGGTCAGTTGCCGCTCGAAGTCCGAGGGTCTAGCAACGCGTCTGTACATACTCGTCTGTCAAGGGTGTAATCTTCTTCTCCTCGATCTCGTCATCGGCGAATTTCTTCTGGTATTTCTCCCAGTCGCGGCCGGTGGCGGAAGGCTGTTGGATGTTGTGAGCAAGAATGTGATGATGGCTGGGTGGGAGGCGAATCTGGAGCTTACCATCTTGACGGTGTTGGGATCTCAAGATCCCTTTACTCTGGGAAACGGACTGCGCTCGAGTGTCCGGAGAAAGTGAGAGTAGAAAAATGTTTGGCGTATGTATTCGTCGAACCCGGGCTTTCGCTTGGGAAAGGCACAGTCACAGAGCTGGGGGGGTTGTTGAGATGAACGGTGAAGGTGTGCTGTGCTTGGTCAGGACGGGCTGGAGACGGACTGGCTGGTTGATTGATTGATGCTCGTAATCCACATGTTGCCTTGAGCTTCTGGTGCTTCTGAGGGCCACAGCGGAGCTGCGAGGCTGTTATCAGCTAAGCCAGATTTGTTGCTAGCGCGGTTGTGGGCTGGAGCAGGGGCCGGCGCAGGAACAACTCTTCTAGCGACTCTCCAAAAAAATCCCACCTTTGAGTTCAGTGGATAGCCCACGAGCTTTGGAGGCACTGTCACTTTTAGGCGGCCTACGAAATTATAATCAGTCTGTTTGTCTACACCGCGAAGCTTGCGATAGTCTTGTCCACCTTCACCCTGCTGTTTGTAAGCAAAAGATATCGAGAGGCTCAAGATGGCAACCACAGCTCCTGCTGCCGCGGCAGCGCCGCAGAATGCTGCTTTCAGGGTAGGTCCATCAAAGCTCGAATCAGTAGCTTACAGAGCTCCCACTAACAGGCCCCCAGGATAAGGAGAAGCCCATGGCTGTCCGGTCGTCCAACATCGTCGCCGCGAGAGGTACGCGCATCCACCACCAGGTCCGACTCGAGGGTCGAGACATAATAGTTCTAACTCTTTTCTAGCCGTCGCCGATGCCGTCAGGACGTCCCTGGGACCGCGGGGTATGGACAAGATGATCCGGAGCGGGAAGGGAGAGACCATTATCACCAACGACGGCAGCACAATGCTGAAGAGCATGTCGGTCATGCACCCCACAGCCAAGATGCTTGTCAACCTATCGAACGCACAGGATGTTGAGGCAGGTGATGGAACGACGTCGGTGGTTGTCATCTGCGGCAGTCTCCTGGGCGCTGCCGACCGGTTGCTGTCCAAGGGCATCCACCCCTCAGTCATCTCCGAGTCCTTTCAAAGAGCTGCCGCAGCAGCAGTGCAAGTCCTGCACGACATGTCCCAGCCCATCTCTCTATCAGACAACGCTGCTCTCCTGCAAGCCGCCAATACCTCCCTCTCCTCCAAGATCGTGTCGCAGTACTCGAACCTGCTCGGGCCCATGGCTGTCAACGCCGTCACCAAGACAATCAACGTCAAGACTGCCGACAACGTGGACCTGCGGAACATTAGGATAATAAAGAAGGTCGGAGGAACGATCGAGGACAGCGAGCTGGTCGACGGTCTTGTCTTGACACAGTCAGTGCTGAAGAACGCCGGCGGTCCTGTGAGGAAGGAGAAGGCGAAGATTGGTCTCATCCAGTTCCAGCTCAGTGCTCCCAAGCCTGATGTATGTGCCCAGCGCCTGACTAAGCTTGTTGCGATTCTGTACTAACAAAACACTTCAGATGGAGAACAGCATCTCCGTGAACGACTACCGACAGATGGACAAGATCGTCAAGGAGGAGCGCCTGTACCTGCTGAACATGGCCAAGAAGATCGCCAAGGCCAAGTGCAACGTCCTGCTCATCCAAAAGTCGATCCTGCGCGACGCCATCAACGACCTTTCCCTCTACTTCCTCAACAAGCTCAACATCATGGTCATCAAGGACATTGAGCGGGACGAGGTCGAGTTCATCTGCAAGTCGACCGGCTGCAAACCCATCGCCGACATCGACTCGTTCACCGAGGACAAGCTGGGCAGCGCCGACCTCGTCGAGGAGGTGCAGTCATCGGGCTCCCGCATGGTCAAGGTGACGGGCACAAAGTCGACGGGCAAGACGGTCTCGGTCGTCTGCCGCGGCGCCAACTCGCTCATCCTCGACGAGGCCGAGCGCTCGCTCCACGACGCGCTCTGCGTCGTGCGCTGCCTGGTCAAGAAGAAGGCGCTCATCGCGGGAGGCGGCGCCGCCGAGATCGAGATCGCGGCGCAGCTCAACCGCCAGGCGCGCGAGCTCACGGGCACCGAGGCCATCTGCTGGAAGGCCTTTGCCGACGCGCTCGAGGTCGTGCCCACGACGCTGGCCGAGAACGCCGGGCTCAACCCCATCAAGGTGGTGACGGACCTGCGGCACCGGCACGAGATGGGCGAGAAGAACGCCGGCGTCAGCATCAAGTCGGGCGGCGTCAACTCCAACATCGCCAAGGAGAACGTGCTGCAGCCGCTGCTGGTCAGCACGAGCGCCATCGAGCTGGCGGCCGAGACGGTCAAGATGATCCTGCGGATAGACGACATTGCCCTGACGAGGTAAGTCGGGAGACGGTTGGGAGAGAAGAGTGTCGATATGTTGTCGGAGGCGGGGGCAAAAAGGGAGGTGGTTGAGCGGAAGGGGCACCATGATCCTTGTACAATTAAAAAAAGATACTAGACATTGTGAGATTCCCAATGAGAGACGATCATGGCAAAGTCTTATGATAGCATCAGCGAGAGCTGTGCTCTTACTACGCGATATCATGGCCGTAAGAGTGATGTCCAAACATGGTTTTGCAGATATTCATTTCTATTGATATTACATAGGGGAACAAGTGATCGTCTAGGACCTATACAGTACAGGGGCCGGAATGATGCCCGTGATAATACAACAAGTCTGGTCGCAAACAGAACGCGCGCAAAGGAATCTATCCATCCCACCTCTTCTTTTTCCCCCGGTCTATCCACTCCTTCAGTTTCCTTCGCTAGAAAGCCAAGAGAAAGGTTGGTTGTATATAAAGACATTCTCCCCCACAATGTGTTGATGATCAGTTTTTGTTTTGCTTTTTTGACGGTATTTTCTTTTAATTGTCTGTCCTTTTTTTTTTACAGATCCTTGCCGAGGGCGTCGGTCAGCCTGCGCTGCGTGTCCTTGTACACGTTGTCGGGCGTGGCGGTGGCGTTGACCTTGACGACGCGGCCCTGCTTGGCGTAGTAGTCGACGACGGGCATGCTCGTCTCGACAAAGGTGCGGAAGCGCTTGCGGATGCTCTCGGCGTTGTCGTCGGCGCGGCCGCTCGTCTTGCCGCGCTCGAGCAGGCGGCGCTCCATCTCCTCCTCGGGGCAGTCGTAGAAGAGGACGAAGCGGGCCGGGCACACGGCCTCCTCGAACTTGAGGGCCTGGTCCATCTTGCGCGGGAAGCCGTCGATGAGGAACTTGGCCTTCTTTGCCTCCCCCGCGCCGGGCTTCTTGTCGCTGCTGCTGCGGTTGATGGTCTCGGTCATGGCGTTCTCGAGCAGCTGGACCGTCACCTCCATGGGCACGATGGCGCCGTTGCGGATGCAGTCCCTGATGAGCTCGCCGAACTGGGAGCCGGGGCGGTCCTGCTCGGCGCGCAGCAGGTCGCCGGCCGACAGGTGGGTGAAGCCGTAGTCCTTGACCAGGTTGGCGCACTGGGTGCCCTTGCCGGCGCCGGGCCCGCCGAGGACGAAGATGACGGTCACGTCGTCGCCCGAGAAGGTCGGGGTCGACTTGTGCGGGGCGGGCAGCTGGCCCGAGGTCTTGGGGCCTTCGAGGGCGGGCATCTCGTAGTGCGGGTTGATGTCTGCGGAAGGTCGGTGGCACCGGCGGTCAGCTTTTGCTTCTTTTTCCTTTCCTTCTCTTTCCGAGGTGCTGGTGACCACAAGGGGCAGGGAGGGAGAGAGAGAGGGAGGACTTACTCTGGTTGCGCTGGTTGGCGAGGAGGATGTAACCGCCAGTACCGCCGAGGATGATGAGGAAGAAGGGCCAGAACTTGACGGTCTGGTTCGACTTGGGCGGCTCCGAGCTGTAGAATCGGCGTGTCGTCTGTCGGGAGAAGCGGAGGGGCGCGCTGTTCGGCTTTGACCGCAGAGTAGCGATTGACCTCCTCTGGAAGGCCCCGAGGGCGAATTGAAGCTTGGACGAGGACGCGGTGGCTGCCCTGGTCGCAGGAGCAGCAGCAGCGGCTCGTGGCAAGTGCTGCCAGAGCATGCGAGGAAGCGCGCCAGCCATTGGGTGGTGGTGGTGTCGGTGGTGTGTTGAACCTGTGTATGTTTGTCGCTGCCCTGTTTTTGGGGTCCCTTGCTGTCCCGAGCAAGCTTGTCTGCTGCAGGTGAAACTATGACGACCACACCTTGGGTCACCCGGTCTCAAATTCTTGGCTGGTCACAGAGCAGACGCACACTCAAGACAGCTAGTCAGGAAGCAAGACAAAAGAAGATGCGCTCACAAGCGTCACACCATGTGCTAGTAGAGCGTCACTTAGCGGCCAGGAATTCCTAAGCTCGATAACAGGAGAGATGATGGGGACACTTTTTTTTTCCAACTTCATTTGATGGTACCTCCCCTTATCTCAATTTATCAGACCCCGAATGGCCCCTTGACAATCCCCGAAATGGTTTGACACAATTGGGCTATTTAATAATACCTTAGGTCTTGTTTCTGCTATCTGTTAGATTTCTTATCCCTTCCTTTACTTGAAAAGAATTCCTTTTAACTACATAGGTAGACAAAAAGGTAAAAACAGAAATGTGACAAGCGCGAAATTCACTCGCGTCTCTAACAGCTCCGGCATACAAATTACAGCACAACAAACCCGCAACATGGTTGCTATCACGGATCCACAGGTGCTAAAAGCCAGAGGCACACGGGCCGAAATCCACTAAATCCGTAGCAAGTCAGGGATCCATGCCCTCTACCGCACCGACAAGGTCCTGAGTGGAACAGGTAAGGTAACTCACGTCTTGAATCCTCGACCTCGACAGAGATACATCTTGAAGATATCTGGTCATACAAACTTTGCCAGTATACTCAATCCTCAAACAGATAGTGCATTGCGGCCGAACCTACTCGGTGATTCATGAGAAATGAAGATGTCTCTGGAAGTCGGCTGGCCGGTCTAATGCCAAGGCTCCTCTCGCATATTGGACCATAGACTTTGTAGACGAAGATGTAGTCATTCTTTCTACCGATGTCTACCCCAGAAGAGGCAGAAATGTGAACTTTCCTACTATACAAAGAGCGATCCATGCATTAGACTCAAGTATGATCCCATAGGCCTCCTAGACTATCCCTCGAACGCCGTTCTGGTATATAACTTCCCAAGACAAAAAAAGGTTGTTTCAGCTTTAGGCTCAGCTGCACAAAAGAAAAGGTTGAATAAAATATATGTAGGTAGAACAGAAGCCACACGACTTTTCACGCTTTCAACAACCACCACCAGGCCACCATGCTTTGAGCTCCTCATCTGAAGCTCGTCTGGTGAGCGGGAGGGCTCTTGACGGCTGCGTCGGCGTAGGCGCCGGGGATCGCAACGGCCTCGTAGATTTGCTCCCCTGGAGCTACAGGAGCATGCTCGACGGCTGTGCTCTGCGACGGCATCGGCGTTGAATCAGTCGTGGGGGTCTGGAATCCACCAGTTGTCTTGGGAGTGGCAGAACGGGCCTTGGTGGGCGGGGCCTGAAGCTTGAAGCCCGAGTCCGCGGCCGGCTTGGAGAAGGCCGAGGTGGGCTCGACCAGGCGCTGGCCGCCCGGGGTGAAGGGCGAGGCCCCTTCCTCGATGTCGCCCAGCGAGCGGTAGGTCTGGTGGGACGAGGGAGGGAACCGCGGGGACAGGGCGTACTGCGACAGGGCGGGAGACTTGGGGCCGAACCCGGGGGTGTTGGGAGCGGACTGGGTCCGGAGCTGAGCCAGGTACAGGTCGGAGCGGGCCTTGTCTCGCAGGTCCATCGACTTGGTAAGCTGGCGCTTTCGGTAGTAGCGGTAGAAGATGATGCTGTAAAGAGTGATGCTGATCACTTCCACCACGATTTCAATGATGATGCAGATCAGAGACCAGTTCTGCGTTTTCGGGTTAGCCGATGCATCCAGGGAGGGCAGTCGTCGTTAGCAAAGAAGAGGTGGCTCACCTGAAGTCTGCAAACAAGAGCATAATCAACCTTGTCCTGGAAGATCTGGGAGCGGTGGTTCTGAACACACGACCAACCCCACATGTCTTGGTTCCCGCTGCTGGTGCGCGAGTGTTGGAAGAGGCCGGCCGCCACACACCACATGACCATGCTGAAGATGAACCAGCCAACGGCGAACAGGGTGTAGTAGACGCCGACCTTCTCAGCCCGCTGGTGGCCACCCCGGCAATAACCGATAAAGACCGTAACACAGATCGCCAACGAGACGCAGGAAGCAGCGAGAACGACCTTTTGGGGCCAAGCATTGGTGTTGCCGGCCCACGCAGGCAGGCCGTTCTGGGCCGGAAGTGACTTGGTGGCGTTGAAGATGGCGAAGGAGGACGACAGCATGGCCAGGATGATCAGGCTGCAGCTGAAGTTGACACCACGCAGAGCAAACTTGGCCATGCGCACGCGGACTTTGATTTTCTGCGCACAGAGTTAGCTGGGTGAAGGCTTGGGGGTCTTGCACCTCGAGAGACTCACCAGGTCCTTGGCCTGCTCCTTCTCCGTGGAGGCTTCTCGCTTCTCCAGAATCTGCTCTTCCCTGAAGGTAGGGCTGAGAGGGTTGTCGAACCTCCGGCCAGGAGTGCCGGGCACCTTCATCGCGCTCTTGAGGGGCGACCTCGGGGTCATGGGCATGGCGACCGATTCGCGGTTAGAGTCGTCGTTGATGTAGCCGAAACCAATATCGCCAGGCTGTGCTTGGGCAACGGCCGAGCTGTCATTCCTAGAGAAGGGCCCCTTGCGGGCATCGACTGGAGAGTGGACAGTAGTAGCCTCCGCAAAACGGGGCGTTCGTGGGTGCTTCAGAGAGCCATCGGAGGATGACGAATCCGTCGAGGGTGTTCGTGCAGGCCTCAAGTTGAGGGCCACGGGCCGCTTCTTGTCGATAGCCATGACGAACGACGTTGACTATGCTTGGCAAAAAGAAGAGAAAACCGACAGAGAGCCTCGGGTTGCTCTGCCTATATAAGAAAAGCAAGTGGACAGAAGACGGGGGTAACTGTTGGAGACCCGGTGATAGGGCCCTTGAATCAGAAATGAAGCAATGCGAGAATCAAATATCGAGGAGACCAGCTGCCAAAGATGAAAGGATAGCAGAAACTGGGACGCTTGGGGGGGCCAGTGGTTTTGAATTGGCGCCGCCACCAAGCAGAGGATATAATTCGACCTCTAGGAGGAGGAGCCTGCATGGGACAGGTCAGTGGATGGTTCGACCTGCAAGCAATGAGCAACCTACAGTTGACAAGGGTGGACTTGGTCCAACTGGAACCCAGGATCCTGATAGGGTAGCTACAGGAGCTTGCCAATGAGGTCTCCCGACACTCGATGGAAATAGACGCCCAACTAGGTGACGGAGTGGCGCCGGGTTGGCTGGTCGGCGCTTTGCCAGACAGCGGGGGACTTATACAGCTCTTGATCCCTGAGGTGGATCGAACGGGGTTTGCAAGACTAGCCAGTAGAGCTCTGCAACAATCTCGCTAGCTCTCGAGAAGACGACGAGAAAGAGAATGGGAGAACAGAAGAGTATCACGGCCACCGTATCTCTGGTATATGAGGCATAAAAAAATGGAGGACAAAGAGGGGCTGGACTTTGTTAATGTAGGGGCGGAGAGCCACGAAGGTCCAACGACAGACAAAGCACTTTCCATCTCGGCGCAGATGCACGTCGAGCTTCGGCTACTCGAAATATCACTGACCTACCAGGTCGCCTGGGAGGGCGGGAGATACCTGCCTGTCTGCGTGCGTTCTCGCTCTGTCTGTACAGTCTTTTAGCCCTCGTCTCTTGCCGCCCTCTTTCGACCCTGGCTTGCTGGCATGCCGGGACTGAGCATCTGCAGTACAGGACCAATCACGGGCCGGCAGAACCCCTGCTCTTTTGCCAAATTTGAAGAGCATCTTACCATCTGGCCCGCACTTGCTGGGCGGATAGATGGACATGGAGGGGACTGGGCGAG
This sequence comes from Thyridium curvatum, assembly GCF_004353045.1. Classification (NCBI taxonomy): domain Eukaryota; kingdom Fungi; phylum Ascomycota; class Sordariomycetes; order Thyridiales; family Thyridiaceae; genus Thyridium; species Thyridium curvatum. The sequence goes on along the minus strand of NW_022156771.1, from coordinate 183,772 downwards.
CCCACGGACGTTGTGCAGCAAGTGTGGATGGACAGAGGCGGATGGAGTGTGGAGGGTGGTTGGCGGCAAGAAACCGCCCGGAGCAAAGTCAAGAGGGAGAGACATGGCGATCCCGCCAGCTTTGGCGGTGGGCGGCATGTAGCTCCCCTCTTGCACCCCTGCCCGGATATGCTTGGCTTCCAGCCTGTCGTATCTCTGTTTGGCTGCACAGAATATGCTTGAAGAGAGCAGACAAGGGTCCCCGCCAGCAATCTGCCGTCCCTGTCAATCCTTGGCTTCGATCCCCGGACGTTGATAGGCTCCATCCGGCGGCGGGCCACGCGGTGGGTCAGCCGGTCCCCAAACACGGCGCCAATCAACGGCCAGAGATGCGTGATACGCCTGCAACCCTTGCTGCATGCCTGGTAGCCTGGGCGGCAAGCAACAATATCAGTCGCTTACCCATCACCCACAAGACACAATTGCGAATCCTCTCGTGCCGCCTTGTCCTCTCGCCCCCCCATCACTGCTTCTGGATTTCCCATCGCACTCGACGCAGGCCTGGAACCTCTGGGTTTCGGTTGGACAAACCCAGTCGATCACGGAGGTCCCGGCACGCACCGGAGGTTCACACGTGGAGGTGCGTCCCTCTGCTCGCATCGCCGAACAGATGTCATGCGTGGCACGCATCGTCGTGATGAAGACAATGAGCAGGTTGGCCACCTGTCACAGGTGTTGTTGGAGGCCCGAAACGCGAGCCACGGCTCCGCTTGTGGCCGATGGTACCAACTACAATCTCACGTAATTGCTTCGATCACCAACGAGCGTAACCCTGAGGTGCAACGGCGAGAGCTTTCGGGACTTGGATTCCCGTGAAGCCATCAAGTGGCGAGGCCGCGGAAGGCAGCCCATTGTACCAAAAACAGATCAAAGTAAAGATGAGATAGCCAGGGTCTCCATCTTGCTTCGTAAGGTTGAGAACAGCGGCCTGCGTCGATACCACCACATATTGGAAGATGTGATGGTACACACACCTGCAGCATTTCGTTGTGCTGCTCGTGCGCCGGGATTTAACCCACCTCCAGCATGTTCAGCACACCACCACCTTGACGATATTTTTAGCCCACTGCATGCATGTGGTGGTGGCCAAAGTGGCAGCTTTGATCTTTTTGCCCGCATGTCCCACGGGAGCATGTTGCTGCCACCAAGTCAACGTAGATTAGTTAATCATCGAAATTCGCGTTGTGAGACGACTAGTTCGGTAGAGCAAGCTTCTGTCCAGTTCCCATGATGAAAACGCCAAGGTGAAGTCTTCAGAAACGGAACGATTCCCGAACACATCAAGTTGAAGGGGCAAGCATTGAGGTGCGTCAGTCATTTTTTAGTTTGCTAAATATGGGAGCCAAGATGGACTGTTGCGACCATGAATAACAAACCTCATATCCGTGGTTGCAGGTCAGGTCTGGGTTAAGGCTGTGCATCTGGACCGAACGAAGTCGTGCGGCGTAGGCATGGCCCTTGCAGGCCGTTCTGTAACATGCAGCAGCACGATCTTGATCGCAGGCGGTGATTCCATCGAAAGGGGGTTTGATCTAGATTCGATGCTTGATCACACATCTCTCCCATAGCTGTCCGGAGGTGCTGGAAAGGCGAGCAAGCACTTGAGCAACTGAGTTCTCTGCTTTCTAACACCCTTCTCGGCTCTTTCTCGCGGCTCTTCCAAAAGCACGTGTCTCGGAGAGACTGGTTCTTGTACCACTAGTAGTTGGTTCATATATGTGGATTCGTGAAATACTGCATACCTAGGTAGAATATAAGGCTTTGTTCAGGCCCAGGGAGTAGACGAGGGATTCTCGAAAACCAACGTCGCGTACAAAATATCCCCGAGCCATTTAGATATTTGAGACTCTAGAAAACCTGAGGAGATCTTTGACAAACGGAAAGAATCGAGTAAGGCGGCCTTTGAAGCTCAAATATTCCCACGATGTTGAGACGAACCACATCTTCCAAGTCGAGATGAGAGATGGGAATACATGGTCGAGACCTTCTTCCCTTGCTGTTCAAGCTTTCCAGAGCAGGGAAAGTACCCACGCGCCCACCCAACGCGGGGAACTACATAGCCTTATCTTATCAGCACCGAAAGGGTTTAGTGCTGCAGGCTCGAGGGAGGCGGCACACCCCACCATCGATGACTGCACACCAAATTTTACTTTTGTGACTGTATCCAGCACGAAAAGGTCGACCAGCTATCCAACCACCTATCTAGGCACGGCCAGCGTCGACTTCATACCTGGCGGATATTTTCTTCGGAACATCGTCAGAGAAAACTGCCCCAGCTGCGACAGACGACTGAGATCGCCACTCCGCCACAGACTCATCTCCAAAACTAGAGCCGCCAATATGGCATCCAACGGTGACAAATTCGGAAACGACATCGAGTCGGAATCCGACTCTGGCCCCGACTCCCCCGTTCTTGAGGCCCAGCAAGCTTCCGATGCCGAGATCGAGGAGAAGCCCCTCAAGCCGTCTCTGAAGAAGGCTGCCGCCGCACCGGTGCCCGTCGAGAAGCCCTACCTCCCCCCGCAAACCGAGCCGAAGGATCTTGATGTTACCACCCTGAACCCCCTCACTCCCGAGATTATCGCGAGGCAGGCGACCATAAATATTGGCACCATCGGTCACGTCGCTCACGGAAAGTCCACCGTCGTCAAGGCCATCTCAGGTGTGCAGACGGTCAGGTTCAAGAACGAGCTGATCCGAAACATCACCATCAAGCTGGGTTATGCCAACGCCAAGATCTACCAGTGCGACAACGAGGAATGCCCTCGGCCAACCTGCTACAGAAGTTACAAGAGCGACAAGGAGGTCGACCCTCCTTGCGAGCGTGAGGGATGCGGAGGTACCTACAGATTAAAACGCCATGTCTCGTAAGTGCCGTACGGCTTCTTTGCGGAAGGGCCATCCAGCTAACATGCGCAGGTTCGTCGATTGCCCTGGTCACGATATTCTGATGAGCACCATGTTGTCAGGCGCTGCCGTCATGGACGCTGCGCTGCTGCTGATTGCTGGCAACGAAACCTGCCCTCAGCCTCAGACCTCTGAGCATTTGGCTGCTATCGAGATCATGAAGCTCGACAAGGTCATTATCCTCCAGAACAAGGTCGACCTAATGCGTCAAGAAGCCGCCAAGACACACCACGAGTCCATTAAGAAGTTCATCCGAGGCACCGTCGCCAGCGACGCGCCCATCATCCCCATCTCTGCTCAGCTCAAACTCAACGTCGATGCCGTGCTCGACACCATTGTCAACACTATCCCCGTGCCTCCCCGTGACTTCACTCAGGAACCCAGGATGATCATCATTCGATCATTCGATGTCAACAAGCCCGGTGCAGAGATCGACGAGCTGAAGGGTGGTGTCGCTGGTGGCAGTCTGCTCCACGGTGTCCTCAAGCTCGGCGATGAGATTGAGATCCGTCCCGGCATCGTCACCAGGGATGACAAGGGTGCGCTCCAGTGCACTCCCATCTTCAGCCGCATCGTCTCGCTCAACTCTGAGGGCAACGAGCTGAAGTACGCCGTTCCCGGTGGTCTGATTGGTGTCGGTACCCGCATCGACCCTACCCTGTGCAGAGCCGATCGCCTGGTCGGTCACGTACTCGGCCTCAAGGGCCGTCTACCCGAGATCTATAGTGAGATCGAGGTCAACTTCTACCTGCTGAGGCGGCTGCTCGGTGTCAAGACTGCCGACGGCAAGCAGGCCAAGGTCGAGAAGCTGGCCAAGAACGAGGTGCTCATGGTCAACATTGGTTCCACCTCCACCGGTGCCAAGGTTGCTGCCATCAAGAAGGATGCCGCCAAGCTGGTCCTCACCACCCCTGCCTGCACGAGTCTCGGAGAGAAGGTCGCCCTCAGCAGGCGTATTGACAAGCATTGGCGTCTTATTGGTTGGGCTACTATTGCTGCGTAAGTTTCCTTCTTTTTTGAACCTTGCCCGCTACCACCTTTTGCGGAAACTAACATGCAATGCAGTGGTGTCACTCTGGACCCGACTACCTCCTCGTAAGGGGCGTGTTCTTTGGTCTTGTTTCATTTTTAGTCGGGCAAAGGAAGCGGGAGAAATCAGGTTAGATCTAAAAAGCTTTGTAGCATATTCTACACGAGCTGTCCTTGTGAGAACATTGAGACGTAACGAGCTACGTAGGTAGAGTGAATATGAAAAATCACATGTTTCTAGCCCACTGAAGATAAACACCATTGGTGCTGCCTGGTATATCTTGACATGTCTGCTAGGCTGCTGTATACATACGAAAAGCTTTCTGTATGGGAAGGGTTTTGATATCTAGAGCTACAATACTTGCAAATGGATATTCACGCTAGGAGTGTAGAGGTTAGAGATCTGTGCCAATGCTTTTGCCACTTGTCGTTTCCTTCAGATGGGTTATCCTATTATCTGAAAGCCATGCGTAAATTCGTACTAGAAACTGTCTTTTACATCCCGAACAACCTCTGCCAGGTTTGGAATGATGTCCAAGAATTGAAATTATTTCTATTAAAAAACCAAGTGGTATCGTTTCCCTAAGTCTAATATGTGTCTTGACCTTCGTAATAGATTGACGCTTTTTTCTTTCGTACGCCTGCCCATGATCATGTACCCGGGTTTGAAAATGTAGGGGGGCACCGGAGTATGACATACATCCACGTGCCAACAAACATGCACGGGATAACTCATTCAGCCCCCGGACCCAGATCACTTCCTCACCTTGCGCGCGTGCTTGACGAGGTTCTCAATGACGCCCTCAAACGCCTCGCGGTCGCCAATCTTCTCGTCCGTCCGCTTGGTCCAGTACTCGAGCACCTCCCTGGCCGTGCCCTCCATGGCCTCGAGCCGCGCGACGTGCGCCCCGAGCTCCGCGTCCGTCATGCCGTCGAGCGCCTCGTCCGTCGTCTGGCACAGCTGCCGCCCGGCCACGAGGTCGAGCTCCGGGGCCGGCGGCGGCCCGCGCCGCTTGCCGCCCTTGCCGCCGGACGACGACGGCTCCCTGGGCTTGCCCTGGGAGTCGACGCTCGTGCTGGAGCCGTTGTTGGCGGCGGCCTGCTTGAGGCGCGAGACGCCCGAGCGGCGCGAGTCCGACGACGTGCGCGGCGAGTCGCGGCGGGCGGGGACGGCGAGGGACGGGAGGACGAGCTTCTTTTGCTTCGAGGCTGGCAGGATCTCGTCCAGGTCGACGGGGACGCCGAGGCTGACGAGGAAGAGGCGCCGGATGCGGGAGCGGATCCAGTCCGGCGGCTGGAGGGGTGGGGGCGCGACGAGCTGCGACCAGAGCGAGGCGCTACGCGGCGTGAGGAAGACGGGGTTCACGTCTCTGGGTAAGGGAGGGAGTGTGGGTATGGAGTCGTCGTCGTCTGGGGTAGAGTAGAGGGCATTGAGGTAGGGTTCCGTGACGGAGAGGATCTCATCGGCATCTAAGCCTTCGAAATCGGGTATGGGCTGCAGGATATGGTCAGCACACGATCAAGCAAAAGTTGGAGGTGATATTACAATTGATAGCGGCTGCACTGGAGGCGGTGCCGCCGGAGCTGCAGCAGGTGCTGAAGCGGGTTCCTCGAAGCCGTCGTCAAAGTCACCAAAGTCATCGTCCTCTCCGCCCTCCTCGAAGTCGTCAAAGTCATCACCAAAGTCCTCATCTTCCTCTTCGTCCCCCGGCGCAGCAAGTCCCACGTTACGAGAAGTAGGGGAGGCAAGACCGGGGGATTTAGGGACTATGGAAGATCTTCTTCTCGTGCGACCCGTACTCGGGGATTTTAATGGGGGTGATATTGGTGTTTCTACGAGAGCTTTCTGTTAACAATCTGAAGTAAGGAAATGAGAAGGAGAAGCCTAATTGCCCATACCAGAAGCGTCTTTCCCCATCTCGAGGTTTCCGTCTGCCTTCAGCACCAGGTCTGGGGGAGGATCAGACCTGTGGTGCTTCTCCGGGTGTGTCTCAGATCCCTCCGTATCGGCGGTCTCCTCAACTACTGTCGTGGGAATGACCCCTCCACTGGGAGTGCCAGACTGAGACCTGCTCTCGCCAGATGCTTTATCTGATTCATCAGGTATGACAGCTATCTCATCCGGCTCGGCATCGCCCTCTCTCATCTTGTACGCATCAGTCCCAGGAACTTCACCATACGACGGCTCATCGCTGATCTTCTCGACTCGCAGCTTGGGTATGGGTGAAGCAGCTTGTGATTCCCTAGAGGGAGCAGACTGCGCATCGGAGAAGTGGTCATCTGAATCGGAGGACTCTGCATACCGACAATTAGCGATGATCAGGCTATAGGAGGGTGCCACGCGGTGGAGGGGGTAATATCCTTACCAAGCTCATGGGCACCAGGATCCACCGTTCCTGTCTTTTCAGGAGGACTGAGACTATCCCGCCTGCCTGACATGTCGTACGATAGTGCAAGGGACTTGAGAATATGGCTGGATTCCAGGTACAGTTCTGGCTGAGAGAGCTTAGGTGTGTGATGTCGAAGGAGTTCGAGATGGACCAGCCACTCTATGGAAGGATTGCCAATGCTGAAACGAATACGGATTGAAGCTCAGAGTGTAACTATGAAAGGCAGAAGAGCCCTCAAAAGAGGCTCGTGGGCAGGTCGTGCAGTGTAGTTTCGTCGTTCATAGGATATTGATACTGCCGTCAGCAGTTCATTCACATGGATCGAGGAGGGTTGAAAGTGGTGCTGCCAACCGTTTTGGGTAAAGAGTCGTAGCTGGTGAGTTGGGCAAAAATGTGGGGCTTTTGGTGCTGTGTCTGCTTTGTCCACTCACTGAAGGGAAGCCCTGGAGAAGCTGGGCGCGCTCATGTTTTAGTCTTTGTTGCGCCCTGGCGCGAGCTCAACTGCCTGGTCCAGAAAAAGTGCTGGTCGCGAAAAAGCTTCCTGGCTGACCACCTCCAACAACCTCTCATGCTCTCGACACCACCCACCTCTCCATCACCTACCGGCCAATCTCTTGAGAAGTGCGTTCTCAAGCTGCGGGACTCTTCGCCCTGCCTTTCATTCGAGCGACCACTTGACGGACTGCCGCCGGTGCACTTGAGGTCCTCATCACTTGTTCAATCACTGGTGAAGCCCGTTGCATTGGGAACGCGCCATTGGCGACGACTGTCCTATCCCGAGGTTGTCAAGCAGGACGCGCTTTACGGAGCTTCAACGGATTCCAGACAGATACCTTAGAAGCTAATTCTTTGACGAGATTCGAAATGTCTACCCCATTCACATTCGGCACGCCAGCTGCGTCGGGTGCCTCGAGCACGCCGTCGACAACTGCTCCTGCTTCGGGCGGTCTGTTTGGTGCTGGTGCAGGCACGTCAACTACCGGCGCAGGTTTCTCGTTTGGCGGCACCTCGACGGCTGGCGGAGCTGCTGCTGGCGGACAGTCAAGTGGTGGTAGTCTCTTTGGGAGCGCATCGAAGGCGTCTCCTTTTGGTGGAGCAGCCTCCTCGACACCAGCGACAACTACCCCTGCCGCGTCGGGCACTTCGCGCTTCGGTCAGCAGTCGTCAACGACGCCCAGTTCAGGAGGGCTATTTGGAGGAACCATGACATCCAAGCCAGCAGCAGGCGGCAACTTGTTTGGCGGCGGTAGCACGGGCACCCCTGGCGCGGGTTCTACGCCCTCAGGAAACCTCTTTGGTGCTGGTGCGAGCGCTGCTCCCTCGAGCACATCGGGCACAGCTACCGCTACCTCTGCCGCACCGTCATTTGGCGGTCTTTTCGGTAATAAGGATGCTAAGGCCCCGGCCACAACATCAGCTGCCCCCTCAGGTGGACTTTTTGGGGGATCTTCTGGACAGTCTTTGCTCCCTTCCGCTGCGGGCAGCACTCCAAATGCTGGAGCTGCGACGCCCTCCAAGCCTCTTTTCGGCGCCTTGGGTTCGACGACGCCCGCTGGGGCACCGCCGGCCGACAAATCTGCGGCCCCCTCGCTGTTCGGCGCCAGCACTGGCCAGCCTGCTCAGTCTGGCCTGTTCGGTCAGGCAGCCAAATTTAGCGCCCCGGCAGCCGCGGCTACTACCGCTACGAGCCAGCCTGCCGGCGGCTCCGGTGGCCTGTTCGGAGGTGCAGCATCTTCGCAGGCTCCGGCACAGGGTGGCTTGTTTGGAAACACCTCTTCTGCACCTTCTGGGCCCTCCTTATTCGCCAAACCCCCGATTGCGACATCCGGACCCGGACAGTTTGGAGGCGGCAGCGCACCGGCGTCCCAACCGGCTGCGACCACCTCGGCCGCGGCCAAGCCTTCTCTTTTTGCGCCGTCTAGTGGACAGTCGGCGTCAACGACTACCGCAACCTCCGCTCCGGCCGCATCTAGTACTCCGAGCTTGTTTGGCGGAGCTGCGTCTGCCACGCCTGCGTCCAGTGCTGCGCCGGCTGCCAAGCCAGGAGGCCTTTTCGGTGCGACTTCAGCGACGCCCTCGACTACGGCGACGTCCGCGCCCGCTCAGCCCAAGTCCCTGTTCGGCGGTGCGCCCACGACAACCACTTCCGCTCCTACCGCCACTTCCTCCGCTGCGCCTAGTGGCGGCCTGTTTGGCTCGACCACAGCCGCCGCGCCTGCATCTACCTCTGCACCAAGTACTACAACCACAACATCTGGCGCGCAAGCGGCTACAACCACTGCCCCTGCAAGCGGCGGCTCCCTCTTCGGAGCGGCTAAGCCTGCCGCCGGTGCTGCCCCTGCAGCTTCCACTACCGCTCAGAACGGCACCACCGCATCCGGTACCAACCTCGGCGGTTCGACTATGGGCCCTCCTTCCCAGATCGCACGTCTAAAGAACAAGACGATGGATGAGATTATTACCCGCTGGGCAACTGATCTATCTAAATATCAGAAAGAGTTTAAGGAGCAGGCGGAGAAGGTCGCCCAGTGGGATCGGCTCCTGGTCGAGAACGGCGAGAAGATCCAGAAGCTCTACCTCGATACCTACGAGGCAGAGCGTGCCAGCAACGAGGTTGAGCGCCAGCTGCAGTCTGTCGAGAGCCAGCAGGACGAACTCGCCAGCTGGCTGGATCGCTACGAGGGCGAGGTCGACGACCTCTTCGCCAAGCAGGTCGGCCCGGCTGAGCAGCTCGCCGGCCCCGACCAGGAGCGCGAGCGCACCTACAAGCTCGCTGAGAAGCTCACCGACCGGCTGGACGAGATGGGCAAGGATTTGACCAAGATGATCAAGGAGATCAACGACATCTCTGGATCACTGAGCAAGGGCAGCAAGCCCGACGATCCGGTAAGCCCGTCATATGCACATACCGGTTCCGATGTATACAGTACTAACAGAGAGATGCCACAGCTGAGCCAGATCGTCCGGGTCCTCAATGGCCATCTGTCCCAGCTCCAGTGGATCGATACCAACGCTGCCAACCTCCAGGCCAAGATCTCGGCTGCGCAGAAGGCTAGCAAGAGTATCGGTGCTCAATACGGCGGTCCCGAGAGCGATGCGGCTGAGAGCTTCTATCGGTCGTATATGGGACGCCGGTAAACTCGCGGATTTGTGTCTGACGTAGGAGCTGGGTCGGGGGCCCCATGGCCTCTTTTATCACATGCATACTCGTTGCGCGAGATTTGCATCACGGTGGATGTTCAGCGGATAAAGGGCGGGATACAGAATGCACTCAGCGTGCTAATGCATATGTAAATGTACAACTAGGTAGACACATTTTGAGGGGGATTGGTTCTATGGCGGAGTCCGCGCAGTCATGATCTCTCAGAGGACTATGAAAAACAAAAAAGAAACATCGAGTTGTTTTTCGTTCTTTCGGATCAACGCAATTCGAAGTTCCGTCCACAAATTGCCAGTCTCAAAAACCTAATGCTTGTGTGTATTGACTCTCTGATCTCGACTGATATCCTACCCGCACTTGCAATCGGAGCAGGTCTCCTAGTTGTGCTCGCCGCCCTGGTCCTTGGTGATCTCGTCACTAGTTTAGAGTGTCAGTATCTCTTTGCCGGGCGAAATTGGCAGAGACTCTGTGGCGGCCCTGCAAAAAGGGGGGAAGAAACGCACATGTGGTCGGAGAGCTGCTTCAGGTGAGCCTGCTGCTCGGCGAGCTTCTTCTTGAGCTCCATGAGCTTCTCCTTCTCGCGCATGCGGATGGCGTAGTCCTCGTTGGCCTTCTCGCGCTTCTGGAAAGCGTCACTGTAGTGGGGTCCACCCCAGTCGCAAGTCAGTCATGGTTCGTGTTTCTCCGAAAGCGAGAGATGTCATGAAGGTCTTTGGTTGTGATGCCGCCGAGGCCTCCTCCAAGAAGAAAAAAAAACAAAAGAGATGTCGGACTCCACTTACGCCTGGGAGAGGCCCTTGGGCATGCCGCCGGTGTCGCCCTCGGCCATGCGGAAGGCGGAGACGGAAAAGGTCCTGGTGGACGGGCGGGCGACCTTGGTGATGCTTTGGCGGAGCATGTTGGATAGGTTTGTGTAGGATGGTGGGAGGAGGAGGAAGAAGGGTTGCTGTGTTTAAATACGATCCGACAGGTTAGCAAAAGGGTATGGTAGCGATTGGAGGGGGCCCCAAGGAGATTGACGTCGTTAATCCTTTTGAATCTGGGGGAGGACGGAGGGGGATGCGGCGGTGGTAGGGGCGAAAAATACCTTTGGGGGTTCAATTGGTTGATCCGGGGTTTGGTGGTGGGAGTTAAAGATGGATGGTCTGATGATGCGGTCGTCGCAGGAAAGAATCTCTAGGTTGCTGGCCGAAGCGAGCGATTTGGAGCTCTGGGCAAGCTACGGATCTCCAAGGCTACTGGCTAACCTTGCCTGGCGTTCGGCTGATGACGGATAACCGGGAGTGGAGAACATTGAAGGCTCAGAACATTGAATGGCCTCTTTAAGTACTTGGCTTGGACATACCCTGTTGCAACACCATGCACTCAACAACGTGATTGTCATTTCTCAAGGCCTCAGGCCAACAATGGGTAGACGGCAGTGTCGAACCAAGAGGACCACCCTCGAGGAGTTACTGTCGACAGGTTTGGCTCTACAAGTGCATCTTGACGGACGGCGATGAGGGCTGGCTATGTTGCGACTCTCGACACACCGACACACCGACGATGAATTCTCCAAAGCAACGATGCGATGATCGAGTCACGTCAATAAATAACCCAATACAAGTACTTGCCAGTGACCCTGCAATTCGGATCTAGATAGCTTCGCTTTACCCTAAGAATAGGTTTTTATCTTTCCAATAGACATCCAACACGCAGAGTTGGGGACCCAGAGACGACTGCTCGGTGGTTTTGTATGTTCCCAGTGAGCAGCTTTGTTCAGGAACGCGAGCATCAGTAATCCATTGCCATAGCATCATGTTTACTTGGATCGCTCCTCACTCAATGTATTGGCTGGGCCGTTTTTTGCCCTTGAAGCTATCGAGGATGGCATTCCAAAAGCTGGTACGGCATCCCTGGGAACTCGGTCCAGACAGCACAGGGCAAAATAAAGACCCGCATAATGAAACTCGATAGTTGAGACGCCTCAGAGAATCGCCCGACCAGCGATGTTCATACGGACCCAGAGAAAGGGAACAGCTCTCTGCAATTCCTTAGTAATGAGTCAATCTCGCGCAAGCCTGTGACAATCTAACGTCGCATGGCCCCGAGGCTATCCAGCTCTGACGTAGGGCTCGTCTCTCCAACGATCACAATCTTGCAATGCAAGTCACGAGCAGCCGGAGCCATGTGGACATTTGTTGGGTCCAAGAGTGACGTTATCCTGTTTGGATTTTCCCTCGAGAGCACGGTTCCGGCGCGCTCGAGGAGGGGTAGCAGTAGCAACGACCCTGCCCAGAAATCACCTTGGTTTGACCTATGCTTTTCCCCTTTAGGGCATTGCCAGTCACGTGTCGGTACTTTGTGCCCGGGAACGGTCTGGTCCCCCCCAGGGCCGTTGTAGGGGAGAAAGGACCTGAAGAAAGGGTGGGTCAGAAGTACCCCACTAGTCAGGGTGTGTTTCATAGACCGCCAGCTCAGCTAGAAGATCTCGGGTGCTTTGCGCTTTGTTCTTGGGTAAAAGGGAGAACGAGTGCAAAAAGGAAAATGCACTTGAGGGTGGGAATGGGGTAGGAGGAATTCGGATGTCAGATGCACAGCCCTTTTGACCCGCGTCGCCTTACCTCCGGTACATAGAAAGGAGAGCGTTTGTATGCGTGTATGCGTGTAGGTAGGGATTGGCATGAAAAGGCGGCCCTCCGGTTCGTGGTGTTTGGCGCCCTTTGTTTCCCTTGTTTCCCTTGTTTTGTCCGAGAGCTGGGCTGGGCTGTGCTGTGGTCGACAGAGGTCCAGCTAGGTACCTGTAGTGCACAATCTCTGCTCTGCTGCGTCTGGCTGGTACTTACTGGACCCGAGCTGATTAGAGAGGTTAGGTACCTACCTACCTCCCTGGTGGTCACCCCCCCCCCCCCCCAATAGAAAGCGGTTTCTCATCCACTATTCGCGCCCCCCTCCTTTGGCCCCCCCCTCTCTCTCTCTCTGTTCTGTGCTGCTCCCATTCCCATTCATTCCCCTTCCCTTGGGTCCCTTGGGTTGAGTGCAATTTCGCGCCTTGAAATTGGCCCCTTCCTGGCCCTTCCTGGCTCTGCCTGCCTTGCCTCTCTGCCACTCTGCCTCTCTGCTCTAGCCCGCCCAAAACAGCCACCTCTCACCTTTACGGATCCCCTGCACCACCTGCACCACCTGCACCACCTGGGCCACCTGAGCCAAAAATCCAACAACTTCCCCAATCCGCGACTTCTACTTGTTTCCTACCTTTTCCACTAATTCATCACCGAAGCCACAACAACAACAATACCCAAATACCCCCCATCCTCACTTTTCGCAATAAACAACTTGCCCAGCATCTCCTGCTCCGGGTTGTTCGCTTGCATTTCATCAGCCGAATCCCCTTCTCTCGATTCCCGACTTTCCAACACCAAGATCGCACTCGGTACGTCCTCTCTTCATGCCCTGCCCTGTCCTGCCTCACCAACTGTCGTCATCGCCTCCTTGCCGGCTCTCCCCCTCCCCTCGGCCCTCAACCTCGTCTGGCTTTCTCGATCATCTCGGATCAGCCTGCCCATCCCAATCACCCATCCGCCTCGCCTTGACTTGACTCTGGATAGCTTCATGGTCGTTGCTAGCCCGTCTGGCGATGCGCGACCCCACCGTGAGCTGAGCGGGGGAGCCTCCTTTTTAGTCATGAAGTCAACGAGGCGCAATCCCGCCCGCGGCTCGGATAGCCCTCGAGAGATCTCAATGCAGTCTTGATATCCCTTTTGCGATCACTAGTTTTCCTTTGATCACTGCAATTCCCTCATCTCGCTCAGATTCTGTGTCACTTTGACATGAGCTGAGGCCACCCCCGGATTTTGCTGACCGTCTTTCCGCGATAACAGATCAACATACTCAAAATGGGTCACGAAGATGCTGTCTATTTGGCCAAGCTTGCCGAGCAGGCTGAGCGCTACGAGGGTACGTAATTGACGGCGCCGCCATCTTTTTCTGATGGCCCGAGCTAATCGCGAGCCGTCTGCAGAGATGGTTGAGAACATGAAGATCGTCGCTTCCGAGGACCGGGATCTGACCGTCGAGGAGCGAAACCTTCTGTCCGTCGCCTACAAGAACGTCATTGGTGCTCGCCGTGCTTCCTGGAGAATCGTCACCTCCATCGAGCAGAAGGAGGAGTCCAAGGGCAACTCTACCCAGGTTACCCTCATCAAGGAGTACCGCAACAAGATCGAGGCCGAGCTCGCCAAGATCTGCGAGGACATCCTCGAGGTCCTCGACAAGCACCTGATCCCCTCGGCCAAGAGCGGCGAGTCCAAGGTCTTCTACCACAAGATGTACGTTGAATGATGACTCGATTGTCTGATGATGTTGTATCCTAATATCTGCCACAGGAAGGGTGACTACCACCGCTACCTCGCCGAGTTCGCCGTTGGCGACAAGCGCAAGGACTCTGCCGACAAGTCTCTTGAGGCTTACAAGGCTGCCACCGAGGTTGCCCAGACCGAGCTCCCTCCTACCCACCCCATCCGCCTTGGTCTCGCCTTGAACTTCTCCGTCTTCTACTACGAGATTCTCAACTCGCCCGACCAGGCTTGCCACCTTGCCAAGCAGGCCTTTGACGATGCCATTGCCGGTTAGTACTGTGCAGATACATGTTCATGGTAACGCTGCTAACACACTCCGTCACAGAGCTCGACACGCTGAGCGAGGAGAGCTACAAGGACTCTACCCTCATCATGCAGCTCCTCCGTGACAACCTGGTAAGTTTCGTCCGGGACCCTGTCGCTTCCCTCCTATGTGATGCTAATCTCGCAATCTAGACCCTGTGGACCTCATCAGAGGCTGAGCCCCCTGCGGGCGGTAACGCCGAGGCCGCTCCTCAGGAGGAGGCCAAGGCCGCCGAGCCGGCCGCAGAGGAGGCCAAGGCTGCCGAGTAAGAAATGCATTCCCTGGTATCGTAACCGGTTGCTTCTTTGGTGGGTATCCCCGGTGGAAATGGTGTCTATGGAGTGTGGACTGGTCGAACTCTTCAAGACTCTGCATGTTTATGCGAACACAACGATTTTTGACGACTTTTTCCTAATCGGCAAATGGGGGCTAAAAGACCAACGGGCATCTTGGACTCTGATTTCCTCAGATTGCTTGATTTTTAGACTCTAATGCGCAGAAGGCTGAATCGTCTGGACAATAAAAATTCTTCTTTTCCTTCGTGAACTTTTCCCTCTCGAGATACCACTGGCACGGGCTGGGTTGTCCTTTGCCCTGAAGTGATTGATCATGTCGTCAATTTTCTGTCTGTTAGGGGGCAACTCTAATGTATTACTTGTGTGTGTATTTCTCATTCAACTAGGTAGACATGAGTGCCCTATACGCTAGATTCTATCCCGGATTGTGTCTCGGAGTGTTGCGATGAGAGAAACATCACATAACCGGGATGATACGAGAGCCGCGGTGTCAACGTAAGCTCAGGACGGCCAGGCGGCCCTAGCCCTCTTTCATGTCATGAAGGTGTTTCTCAAGGTGACCATAGAGCTGGGGACGGTACGGCATGCCGTAGTAGATAAAGCGTCCCAAGCTGTAACTTGCTCGCGCTGATATGTACATGCCGGACTTCTCTGGCGGACAGGCTGCATAAAGCAGAATGGGACGGCAGTGATGTTGGCATCCGCTGTGCGCCGTGTTGTCCTTGCGACCGCGGTACTAGTCCAGTCTTCGTAGCTACTCAACCATTCTGCAGCACCCTTCATGTGGGCGGCTTTCAGTCCTGAAAGGACCACCGCCGGGAAAGACTCTTTTTGGGAGCCGCCTGCTGCAGTCCTGGTGGTTGGAGACCGATGCGGAGGTATAAAATACCTCTGAGGCCTCCAAAAAAAAAAAGACTGCTGGTTACTCCTCCATTCTCTCGTCTCACTCACTCCTCGACGACGGCAAAGTGCACCCGGAGCCACAGGCTGCAGTCCAGGCAGCCGACGAGCAGCTCGCCGTCCTCGGCGGCCGACTCGAGGTCCGGCTCGCCGAGGGCGAAGCCCCGGTCGTTGCCGCACCGGCAGCCGCGGTACCACACCGAGTCTTCCTCGTCGAACCCGAGGTCGTCGAGGTCGACGCTCTCGACGCCCGTCTGGAAGGAGCTGCTGCTGCCGCCGGGGCCGGGGCCGGGGCCGTCGCCGCCCTGCTGCCGCTGCCACCCGGGCGGCTGGTGCGGCGGGCGGGCGAGCTTGAGGGCGCGGTCGTACGAGGCCCGGGCCGCGGGGTCCGAGAGGACGGCGAAGGCGGCGGAGATCTGGTCTATCGTCAGGCTGCTGGTGGTGCTGGTGGTGCTGGTGGTGGTGCTGGTGGTGCTGGCAGTGGTGGTGAGGATGGCGGCCTTGTCCGGGTGGTGCCGCAGGAGGGCGCGGCGGTAGGCGCGGCGGACGAGGGGCGCCGGGTCGCGCTGGGAGGCGAGGAAGGGCTGCGGCAGGTCTAGGATCTCGTAGTGGGTTGGCTGGCCGGGCTCCGGGGCGGCGGTGGCCGGGACCGCCATTTTTTGTGTATGTGTATTTTTTTTTGGAGACCTGCTTGGGAGCCTTGGGCAAATGTGCCCCCTTCGCAAAGGGGAGAGTGTGTCCTTGCTAGGACGGAAAGGCGGTGTTGCGTCAGAGTATTTGAGGATTTATAAGTTGACATGAAATTTTATGAAAGGTTGTAAGTTTTAAGTGTCACGTGTGGGGCGTGCTTGATGAGGGTATCGCCAACTTTGGGGTTTGTGTTTGACGTTTGCGGTCATGCGAATTGGGTAGGACTAAGAATTCCCGTGTTCTTGTTTACTGATCATAGAGTTGTCTTAAAGGAGGTGGAATTCCCGAGGGATTACTTCAAGATCCGGGAGAACGTGGTGGTCCAAGATCGCCGTCGACCATGACCGAGTTCGCAAATTGTAGGGTCACATAGCATGCCATATTATGCTCCTGAGATGTACTAGCCTTTCCTAAGCCTAGATGTATTGACTATAGTCAAATTCAGCAAAGTTCTCATGGTTACTTTAGTGGGCTTGAGACGGAAGAAGGCCACGTCATGTTCAGGAATTTGTATTCGAATTGTGGTACACATTGTTGGTACAGGGTGTGATATATGATATATGTACAGCATCTGAGTCCATTGATCCAGCCACCTAGCCGCTCTCGCATTACCTGGGGAATCTGGTCCAGTTCTTCTTTCCAACCTATCAAGATCAATGGTGTTAGCCACCGGGCAATCGCGGGAGACAAGCCTTGATTCCATGACTTACCTGCTTCCATTCCTTGATGAGCTTCGGCATGTTGAGCATGGCTTCTCTCCTCTTCTCCATCCTGTGCAAAAGTCCAGTCGTTAGCCTCGTTTCTCTCATATAAATATCCAGCAGGTGTCTGCTCTCCTCCTCCCTGAGGTGATACGTACTTTGCAACCATCTGCCTCTCGTGCGCGTGACCCTTGACCTGTTGCCCAACGCCGGTACCCTTGACCCGCAGGCCGAACTCGACTCTCCTCCGCAGCCTCTCCTCGGTGCCCTTGGGCGTCGGGGGCAGCAGCTCCTCGACGCCGTGCTCGCGCGCCAGCTTGACCAGCTCGGCCTGCCTCCTCAGCGAATACACGGGGTCGTGCCACTTGCCCGTGACAGGGTGGCGCATCGGCAGGAAGGGGTTCGGCCGGTCCTGCTGGTAGCCAGTGACCCGCGGGTTCGAGGGCGTGGCCCCCTCCTCGGCGGCGGCGCTGCTGGCGGGCAGGATCGTGGCCGGGGGGTACCGCGCGAGGAACTGCTGGAGCCGCGGCGGCAGGGCCTTGGCCAGCTGGATGAAGTGCGCGCTGCTGCTTGTCGCGGCCATGATTGGCGTGCACACCCGTCCCGGCTCGTGTGGGTGCTGGCCTGTTTGCGGGTGTGTTTCGAGAAGAAGGGGATCTCGTAGGGATGGGATCGGGGTGAGGTTTTGCTTGGATTCGGGAGACTTCGAGATGGTTGATCTCTGGGTCAGTCGATTGGGAGACTTGGGGAAAATTTAGGTGGGTCCATGTCTAACCTTGTCGCCGGGCTTGGAAGCTGAGGTTGTGGGATTCTCTCTCTACGGACTCATTTTCCGGCAATTGAGGAAATTTTCGAAAATTTCCGAAAGAGGGACTAATTCTCTGGTTGACGATTTCTAAGAATCTTGACCACTCTCGTGATTTTGACGTATAGACCGTGGCATAAATCTGAGTTGACAAATAGAAGGTTCTGTGCTGTTCTGGGATGCGTTCCAGACTTGTCCCGATAAGCCTTTATCTGTCGCCTGGACGAGAGCCCCATTCAGTGCTCTCTTCTGCGATCAACACACTCTCGAACACTACCGTTACAACAACCATCATGGCTCCTCTCGACCTCGAGGAGCTTCTAAAGAAGAAGCGCGAGGCAGCTGCCGCCGCTGCCAAGCCAAAGTTCATTCCAAGGAAGCAAAGAGAAAAGCTAGAAGCCGAGAAGAAGGAGAAAGAGAAGCAGCTGCAAGAGGAGCAACAGCGTCGAGATCAACCTCGCGATGATCGGGGCCGTGACAGTCGCGATGGGCGAGATGGGCGAGACTTTCGAGATGTTCGAGACGGGCGAAACGGGCGAGACGGGCGAGACGGGCGAGGTGGTTGGGACAATCGCGACAGCCGCGACGATCGCGGACGGGCTCCCACCGCGCCGAGGGCTATGAGACACGATGGCCCTGCCAACGGCGCAAACAGCAACGGCACAAACAACCGCTCCGCCCCCAGGGGTGTGAAGCGATCTGCCGAGGATGAGGAGGCAGAACTCATTCGCGCAAGATACATGGGCCCCGATGTCAACCAAAGCAAGTTCTCCGCCAAGAAGAAGCGCAGCCGCAATGCGGGCAACAAGTTTAATTTCGACTGGAACCCCGACGACGACACCACCGACTCGTTCTACGCCTCGCCCGTCGCTCCAGTCGTTCAAACCTCGAGCTATAGCGAGGACGCGGAGGAGGAGAAGATCCGTCGACAGGCGCGCCTCATCGAGGAGCGGGATCCTGAACATGGAAAGGAGCGAGCCCGACAGCTATTGGAGGAGTTTCGGCGAGGCAAGGAGCGACGGATGCGTGGGGCCATGCACAAACATTGGTCGGAAAAGACTCTGGACGAGATGCGCGAGCGTGACTGGCGTATCTTCAAGGAGAACTTCGGCATCGCTACCAAGGGCGGCAGTATACCTAATCCCATGCGGAAATGGCGAGAATCGGCGCTGCCGCCGAGACTATTGGATGTCGTCGAGCAAGTTGGTTACGAAGAGCCTACCCCCATTCAGCGTGCCGCCATTCCTATCGCTCTACAGGGTCGCGATCTGATCGGTGTCGCTGTCACTGGTTCCGGTAAAACGGCTGCGTTCTTGCTGCCTCTGCTTGTCTATATCAAGGAGCTACCACCACTAGACGAGTACACCAAAGCCGACGGTCCCTACGCACTGATTCTTGCACCGACTCGAGAACTGGCCCAGCAGATCGAGGCCGAAGCTAGGAAATTTGCTACGCCGTTCGGCTATACTGTCGTCAGTATTGTGGGTGGCCACTCCATCGAGGAACAGGCTTTCGCGTTGCGGAACGGAGCTGAAATCATTGTGGCGACGCCTGGTCGGTTGGTGGATTGTATCGAAAGGCGCCTGCTTGTTCTGTCACAGTGCTGCTACATCATCATGGATGAAGCAGATCGTATGATTGACCTTGGTTTCGAGGACTCTCTCAACAAGATCTTGGACGCTCTTCCCGTCTCAAACGAGAAGCCCGACACAGAGGATGCCGAGGATGCGCAGGCCATGACCCGATACTTGGGAGGGAAGAACCGGTACCGCCAGACAATGATGTACACGGCGACTATGCCCCCGCTCGTCGAGAAGATTGCAAAGCGGTATCTCCGAAGGCCGGCCATCGTGACTATTGGCAACGTTGGCGAAGCTGTCGAGACTGTCGAGCAACGCGTCGAGTTTATCTCGGGCGAAGATAGACGCAAGAAGCGTCTGCGTGAGATCCTCCACTCTGGCCATTTCGCGCCGCCTATCATCGTGTTCGTCAACATCAAACGCAACTGCGACACTGTCGCCAAGGACATCAAGGGCATGGGTTTCTCAGTCGTCACTCTCCACGGTAGCAAGACACAGGAGCAGCGTGAGGCAGCACTGGCATCGGTGCGGAACGGGCAGACAGACATCCTTGTGGCTACGGATTTGGCCGGAAGAGGTATCGATGTTCCCGACGTCTCGCTGGTCGTCAACTTCAACATGGCCACCAATATCGACAGCTACACGCACAGAATCGGCCGCACGGGTCGTGCTGGCAAGAGCGGTGTGGCGATTACCTTCTTAGGAAACGAGGACACGGATGTGCTGTACGATCTGAAGCAGATGATCTCAAAGAGCTCGATTTCGAAGCTGCCAGATGAGTTGAGGAGGCACGAGGCGGCGCAGAATAAGCCTACGAGAGGTAGAAAGAATGAGGAGAGCGGCGGTGGTTTCGGCAGCAAGGCCGGGTGGAATTAGAGCCTTGAGGAGCCATGATTATCTGTTAGGCAGCTTGGTGAATGATACCTTGAATGCGAATGCACGTTCATAATTGTATCTCCTAATGCTTCCAGGTCGTGAGCTGGACGGTCCATCACCCCGTCTCAAGTACTTTATAGAATTGCACCCAGCCATCAGTGTGAGGGACTTGTTATTAGACACCTACAAAGAACCGGAAGACTGGAGTGGATTGCCCCTCGTGGAGCTTCCGTTCAACGGCCGAGGTCTTTCGAACCCAGACAGGGATTTGTATGGGTTCTGGTCATGCAAGATGATCAGATAAGATAAGCGCGAAAAAAGAGTCACCGCCAAATTTTATCGAGTCCCGGCGCTATTTCCACACAAAGGGCCAGGCCTCCCCCATGCAGAGTCTGCTCGACCAATCTTGACGAGCTTTCTCGAGCCGGATGGCGATGGATTGACCCGCTTTCCGCCCTCCTGGAAATTATCGCTCCTCAGTTACCGGCGTCAAACTTGGGGCTCTCGTCGGCTGCGTGGCTGTTGGCGTGCAGGCGAGTTTGAGTGACCGACCTGCATGGGCACAATCTTGCCCCGCCTTTATGAGAGAAAACCCATCCTGACCATCACCAAAGGAGCGGTCACGGAGGCTGCAGAGACGTCTTGTCTGTTGGCTCCCTCCTGCATGTGATAGACATAGCAAACAATTCCCTCATAGGTCGTCACCTCGTTTGCTCGGCCACACCTTGCTATAATCCTGGCACGCGCCATTACCGACCGCTGTCTCGATCTGGCTATCGTTGGGTGGTGACCCCTCTCCTTCGCTCCCTCGCCGTCACCAACCTCGTCGCCACCAACAACACACGACACACGACACGTCTGCTGCTCACCCCGATTGAGCTCTCTACAGCCCCCGGTTAGGAGCTGACTCGGGCGGCCTGGCGACTTCGACTTTTGCTGGGCATATAATGGCGTCCACCACGCAAGCCAGAGTCGAAGCCCCAGTGTCAGCTTCGGAGATTCTGGACATCAAGCCACCCTCTGCAGTCATGGAAGCCGTTGAAGACATCGTCTATGGATCGGTAAGGACAACAGATGCACTTTTGTCCGTGCTCTGAGATCTTTCTCACTGACCCTTTTCTCTTGGCCCCCAGGTCGCTGGCATCGTCGGCAAGTACATCGAGTATCCCTTCGACACGGTGAAAGTCCGTCTCCAGTCCCAGCCCGACCACCTCCCCCTGCGATACACGGGTCCTCTAGACTGCTTCAAGCAGTCGATCAAGGCAGATGGGGTCTTGGGGCTGTACCGCGGCATATCGGCGCCGCTCTTCGGGGCGGCGCTCGAGACCAGCAGCCTCTTTTTCTTTGAGCGCATCGGGCGCGAGACGGTCTACGGCTCTGGACTTGTGCCGAGAGACCAGCACTTGCCCCTCTCGGCGCTCTGGTTCACGGGCGCATTCTCTGGAGTGTTTACGTCGTTCATCCTCACCCCGATCGAGTTGGTGAAGTGCAAGATCCAGGTGCCGGAGACAGAGGCCGGCGTAGTGAAGGCGCCGTTGAGGCCTATCCCGGTGATCCGCGATATCTGGCGCCACCAGGGTCTTTGGGGTTTCTGGCATGGCCAGATGGGCACGCTGATCCGTGAGGCGGGCGGCTGCGCTGCGTGGTTCGGCAGCAAGGAGACGAGCTCGACGCTGTTTCGAGAAGTCAACATCCGCAATGCCAAGACCCCTGCCCAGGTAGAGAAGGCGACGCACGGCGATCTCCCGCTGTGGCAGCAGGCTATGGCGGGCGCCTCTGCCGGCATGTCGTACAACTTCCTCTTCTTCCCCGCCGACACCGTCAAGTCGCGGATGCAGACGACGCCGATCGGCGACTCGTCTCTCAACCGAACATTTTTGAGCGAGGCGCGGGCTCTTTGGAAGCAGGCCGGGCTGAAGGGCTTCTACCGCGGATGCGGGATCACGGTCATGCGCTCAGCACCCAGCTCCGCGTTCATTTTCATGGTGTATGACGGCCTGAAGAAGTACGTTCCTCTGTCATGAGCTCAGAGGCTGCTTTAAAGGGGCAAGACGAAAACAAAAAGCACCTTGTATAGACGGCCCAGTGGGCCGCTGCTTGAAGGCATTCAGACATGTATGGCGTTCGGAGCATCATTCTAGGGGTTCTTTATCTTAAGTCATAGATTCAGGGAGTCACAAAAGTCATAGATAGATCTGTGTTTATTGACTTGATTATATTCCGATCATGGGAATAGCAAGCTACAATTATACAGCATGACAGTGATCGCAGCTAAACGACCCCGCCCAAACACACAGATCATCGCAGAACGAGGCATCTAGACCGCAAAACCAGAACCCGATCATGCGGACTTGACGTCCTTGTTCTTGAAGTCCCAGTTGTTCAGGTAGCCCGCGCCAGCGGACAGGTAGGTGGCGAAGCCGAGCCAGCCGAGGTAGGGGACCATGCACCAGCCGGCGACCTTGTCGACGGAGCCCCAGAGGTAGGCGAGGTAGGCGTTGACGCCGAGCAGGGCGGCGGCGTCGACGGTGGCCTCGATGGGCCGCTTGAGCACGAAGAAGAGGGGCATCCAGGCGAGGTTGAGCCCGAGCTGGATGGTGTAGAGCGTGGCGCCGTGCTTGGTCATGCGGATGTGGTCGACGCTGCTGAGCGGGGACATGCCGGCGTTGACGGCGCGGTAGGCGGCGTAGCCCATCAGGCCGTAGAGGACGGTCCAGACGGGGCCGAAGACCTCGGGCGGGGGCCGCAGGGGCGGCTGCTTGAGGGCCATGTAGGTCTTTTGGGGCTCGGTGGCTGTTTTGTTGTCTTTGTTAGTTATGGGTTGGGTTTGGGGCGAAGCAAGAGGTTGGGGGTCCGACTTACGCCTGGTGCCGAAGCCGACGGCTGTTCCGAGGACCACGGGGAGCAGCACGGAGGCCGTCGGGTTGGCGAAGACGGAGTAGGGGATTGTGAGGGAGGGGATGTAGGTCGTCATGATGGGCAGCTGTGATTCGACCTCGCTGGTCCGGGTTCCTTTCAAAGAGAAAGAGTGCAGTCAGTTGGATAGAGGGTGGAAATGGCAGCAAAGCAGTTGGAGATTGGGTGTTGCGTGATAACGACAGAAGAGGAGCGTTAATGTGCGTGGTGATTGATGGTGGTGCATTTGAGACACCTCTTCCCATAAAGTGCCTGATCAACAGCGTGACTATGACGACATGTATCCCGGGCGCACCTGGTGCTCGATTCCGGGGGAAGCTTTACCGTTAGAGGGTGGGTGTCCACTATGTACCTGGAATCAGCGGGTCTGAAGCTCTGAACTGTGCGGACTCCGTCTTCATGAGCTTTGAGTGCCATTCAAATCAGTTCAGCTCACACGAAAGGAAACACTTCGTAAAAATCTCGTTCATTTTACCGCGCAACTGATGTTCCTGCCTCTCACACAATACCTAGGTATCCTTGCCCAAACGTGCGGTGGCCGTCTTTTTAGATAGCTCCTACGGTCCTACCGTTCTTGCTCAGATTTGGGACCGACCTATTCACCCGCCGTTTTCCAGCCGTTTCAAATAGGACCCCGCACGGGCCACCAGTACTTGCGTCCTCTCAGCTTCCACTCCACGTGATTGCGCTGCCGGCAAGCAGTGTGACTCGCGTCCGAGCTAACGGCAAATGAACAAGTCTCCTGCTCCGACCAAGGCGCTACCATCGGGTCTACCAATCGTCTCGTCGCTCTCTCGCTCCATCTGACCAGCCTCTCCCTCCAGGTCGGCCTCGAACATCACTTCGTTCCCATCTTGCAGGCGAACAGGGAATCAGCATCACTCGCGATCTTGCGACCGGCCGCCTGCATTCGCCCTATCGTGCTGTCGTCACGGTATCTCATTTTGAAAACTGTTCGTTTCTCTCTCTGTCACCTTTTCATCCATCCCCATTCGTCAGTCGTCTTGATCTCCCCGTTCTCTGCCCTTCTGCGCGCTCTTGCTGCGTCCTGCCCTCCTTCCGAGTCTCCAAAGAATCAGCTCGTCTCTTGCTTCCTGAATAACCTCATCCGGACCCCCAATCCAAGCGCGATCATCGCAGCTTTCTTTTACCTGATCTCCATCTGGCCTCTTCCTGCCCTAATCCTCCTTCTCTTGGCTCGTTTGCTACAGCGGCCTCGTCTGTCTCCGCTCGTCTATTACTACTACTACCCTTACACGCCTTTGTTGTCTCTTTTGCTACACGTACCAAACAATCAGAATCATGTCTCTAACTACAATCTTCTGGCCAAACGATAGGCTCTCTTTCTCTCGGAACGTTTGTCAAACGCCTGGCATTACTTAAAGAAGCAGCGAACCCCGACCGAAAGGCGAGACGAGCGCTCTGCGCCGGAACCCGACAGCCTTTCACCTAGCCCGACCTTTTCGACTATCGCTATCTCCACAACAGGTACAATGGATTCGTATAGCTCTTACCGGGAACGCTCTCCTGCCGACAGGACTTGGGGTGGCCGAGATGATGCCAAGGTCAAGGAAGAACGAGATACTTTCTACCGCGGCAGGTCTCCAGGTGCGTTTTGTCTTTTCGTCGCCCTTTCGTCTCGTCTTTCGATACTGTGGGACTTCCTCCCGAAAAACAATGCTGTATCGCACAGCTGCGATACATCGTTGATGCCATTGATATCTGTGCTCTGCGTTGCATCGCATACTTACTATCCAATCAGGCCACGATCGAGCCCGTCGCTCCAACCGGTCACGGTCACCGGTGGCCGTTGATCGATATGAGCCAAGGGGCACTCGCACTCGCGATGATTATGCTCCTGGCCGCGATCGCGACAGAGACGACCGCCGCGGCATGCGCTCTCCGCCTGCCAACATCGATAGATATGTTCCGGGACAAGATGCTGGACCTCCTCCGCCCATGACCAACCCGATCCCAGATCCTATGAAGCTGTCTTACCAGGTCGGCTTCTCTTTCTTCGGGGAATGGTGGAGAGCAGAGGAGAAGATCAAGGAGGAGAAGGAGCGAGTGCGAACCGGTGGCCGCCGACGCGAACCTGATCGTCCACGCGGGCCGAAGGAAGCGCAGGAGGAGCGCGAGAAAGAGAAGGCTAAGATCCAGGCAGCGTATGATGCCTACAAGGAGGAATTGCAGGCCAAGATGGCACAGCAATTTGTCAAGCAGCACAAGGACGAGCAGTGGTTCCGCGAGCGATATGTGCCTGAGATCCGGGACGGTTTGAGGCAGCAACTCAACGAGTTCCGACGGGGCGGGTACAGCCAATGGGAGCAGGATCTTGAGGCTGGTACTTTCGACGACTTTACTCTCGAGGGGATTCCCAAGAGCGAGAGCAATGGCGTCGGCGGTCTTGTCGAGAAGGAGGAAGGCGAGGCCACCGCGGCCAATGAGGTTCTCGGTGTTGGCGACCTTGTCCCTGCCGGCAATGCCGACATCCGGGACGAGAATCTTTTCCAGCCTACTCTCCTTATCAAGACCATTGCGCCCAGCGTCAGCCGACAAAACCTCGAAGCGTTCTGCAAGGAGCATCTGGGCGAAGATGAAGGCGGCTTCAAGTGGCTCTCTCTGAGCGATCCCAACCCCAGCAAGCGGTACCACCGAATCGGCTGGATCATGCTCCACCCCGCTGCCGAGGGCGTCTCCGTCGTCGAGCGGACTGATGCCAAAGATGAGGATGGTGACGAGATGATAACCGCACCCGCGCCAGCCTCGACCGCCGAGAAAGCACTTGAAGCTGTCAACGGCAAGACTGTCAAGGACGAGGTGCGTGGCGACTTTGTTTGCCACTTTGGAGTCCACAACCCACCGAGCAACCCCCGCAAGAAGGCACTCTGGGATCTCTTCTCGGCCCCCGAACGCATTGACAAAGATCTGACTCTGGTCCAGAGGCTTGTCAACAAGTTTGAAGCGGACTTTGGCTCGGATTTCAATGCCATTCTCAAGGTTGAGGAGAAGGTTGAGGAGCTTCGAAGCGCCGGTCGCCTGCAACCAGTTGTCTCGGGAGCGTCCTCGTCAAAGAAGTCCAAGAAGGAGCGCGTCCTAGGCATGGACGAGGCCTTGGATGAAGGCGAGGAGATGGAGGCCGAGGAGGACGAAGAGGAAGAGGGCATGGTCGATGACGAAGTAGATGACGAGGATATGCTGGTCAAGAAGAAGCAACTTGATCTCCTGATCGAGTACCTCAGACGAGTCTTCAACTTCTGCTTCTTCTGTGTGTTTGAGAGCGACTCGATCCACGAGCTCACGCGGAAATGCCCTGGTGGGCATCTGCGGCGTCCCAGAAGCACGCTGTCGTCGTCGGCCAAAGAGATCGCGCGAGCAAGCGCTGTTGGCGACCCGTTCCCTAGCAAGAAACGAGGCGAGGCTGCAGATGGCGAGGAAGGCGAGGTGGCGCCGGAAGGAGACCGGAAATTCCGCAACACCTCGACCAAGACGGAGCAGCAACTCCAGCGAGCTTACAACTGGGTCAAGACTTTCGAGGATAAGATTATGCAGATTCTCGAGCCTGATTCAGTCGACCTTCGCAAGCTGGGCGGTAAGCCCGCTGAAGAGGCAATTGGCGCTGACCTTGCCAAATTTGTCAAGCAAGAGGATGAGCACAAGTGGCGCTGCAAAGTCCCGGACTGCACCAAGCTCTTCAAGGAAGAGCACTTCTGGAGGAAGCATGTTGAGAAGCGCCACGGAGAGTGGCTTGATAAGCTCAAGGAAGAGGTCAGTACCCGCCCGCCGTGTCTATCCGCAATATTTGAACATGATGCTAAACGACATGGCAGTTTGAACTCATCAATGCCTATGTGCTGGACCCTGCGCACATCGCGCCCTCCAGGACCGACGCCAATTCAAACGGGCATTTCCCGCCTGCCAACGGTCAAGCGCCGACTGGTACGCCGCGTGGATTTAACCTGCAGAACTACTCGATGAACAGCATGCTTCCCATGCCCGGCTTCCCCATGCCCGGCAACTTCCCGCCCAACCTGTTCAATGCGGCGGCGATGCAGCAAGCCGTTGGATGGCACGGTGCCGGAGATGACCGTGGAGCCGGTCCTATCCGCCGCGGCGGACCCGGTGGGAACCGCTATAACAATCGGTCCGGACCGTACGACCGTCGCCCGAACCCCCGCTACGATGGTGCCGGCGGCATGGGAGGCCGCGGCAGGGGCGGCCCTGGTGGCGGCGGGCGCTGGGGTGACGGCGCTGGAGGTGGCGCCGCGGTTGGGCCCCGTGAGGCCATTCAGGGCCGCACGATCAAGAGCTACGAGGACCTCGACCAGGTGTCGGGTTCTGGAGGCGGTGAGCTGAACTATTAAGCGTTGAAGTCAGATTCAAGCGAGTGAGAAGGATGAAGTGCCTTGTCCTTCTCTGCGTTGGTTTCCTGGCGTATCGAAGACAGAACTCGGTTGGACCTGTTGCTTCTGAGCTCGTCCTTCAGTTGCTGGTGTAACAAGTTTTAGGTAACAAAAAGGAGGGGAGGGAGGAGTCACAGTTTGCATTCAGATCAAAGCGAGACGACGAAGTTTGTACATTAGCTGGTGATCCCAAGGCTAGAAAAGAGGCCTGGAGGAACAGCCCTGAAACAAAAAAAGAAGCATAATCAAAACAGACCAAAATTACATCCATCCATTAACAAGCAATGATAGACTTGTCAACCCTGCCCCCCCTGAAATAATCCTATAATCCAGTGTTTCCTTGGTATGTAAAACCAAGTGGTAAAGATGTATGTATGTGACGAGTGATCAGCAGAGGAAAAGAACTAGCCAAACAGCCTAGTAACGCCTAGTAACGCCTGACCAAATCGTCGTCTCTCAGAAACACATAATTCTTCCTCCTCGAGACCCCTTTCTTGCAGCTCTCAAGTGCCTCCTGGACTTTTAGAGGTAGCCTGGATCACTTCTTCCTCCACAGTCTGCGCAGACCCCCGAAACATGAGCTGGAGTCGGGCTCAGAGTCGGGCTCCGCGGCCTGCTTTTCGGCCTTGTCGCCGCCGACTCCACCGCTGGAGGAGCTGCGGCTCTGTCTCGTACAGTCCGCCGCCGCCCCGAGGTTGTGCAGCTCGACTTGCTCATGAGCGGCGAGGTCGACGGCAGTAGTCGCACTACTGCTAGCGGCGGCGGCACTGCTCGCCGTGTCCTCGTCGCCGCCGCCCACGGCCACGGGGCTGCTGGTCCGTCCCACGTAACAGGAAGGCCGGTTGGGCGCTCTGGCCGGTATGGGCGGTGGCGGAGGCGACGACGACGACGATGATGCTGATGCTGATGCTGATGCTGATGCCGATGATGCCGTCCTCGTCGCTTCCGTCGTGTTCGCACCGCCGCCGCCGCCGCCGCCGCCGCCGCCGTCTCGCTGGGGCATAGCGCCGCTGGCGGCCAGGCTGTCCGACGAGGTCGGGTACATCCTGATGACGTACTGGTCGTAGTGCGCGCGGGTGCGGGAGACGGTGTCGTGCAGGCGCGAGGGCCGCCAGGTCGGCTCGGAGGCGGCGTCGGACCGCTGGGAGGACGACGTCGTCGAGGACGACGTCGTCTTGAGGGTCCAGTTTGGTTCTTCCTCTGGGTCGGACGGGGGTTGCTTCTGCTGCTGCTGTTGTTGTTTGTCTGCGGCAGGAGCGGGAGGAGACGAGGATGAGGTTGATGCTGTTGATGCTGCTGTCGAGGACGAGACTGGAGCGGGGATCTTGGACGACGGGACGGTCAGGGGCTGAGGGGTCGGCGTGCCTTCCTTGTCTGAGGGCCGCCGGGGTACGGGGATGGAGGATGGGCGTCGGCGCAGTGCGGTTGCTGTTGGAGTCTGGTCTTGTGCCGAGGAGGAGGTGGTGGTGGTGGTGGCGGTTGCCCGGGGTGTCTGGTCGTTGCTTGGCGTGCCGCCGCTGCCGCTGTTGCTGTCCTCGTCCTGCTCTGCGAGGATGACCTCGGGGAAGCTGTGGTACGACGACTTGTCGCTGTCCGACCTCTCGAGGACGGACTTTGCGCTGCTCTCCGTAGCGCTGCTGCCGTGCCACGTTGCCCCGGCGCTCGACACCGTGCTGATGCTGCCCAGCCTCGTAGGCGCGTCCGTCTGTTGGGGAGGGGGAGGAGGAGGAGGAGGAGGAGGAGGGCCATCTTGTAGCTTTGAGCGCTTGGTTCTCAGCTTGAACGACGGGTCCCTGGGGCCCCTGACGCGCAGGCGCTTAGCCGGCTCCTGCTCCTGCACCGCCGTGCTAGTCGCCGAGGATATAGTCCGGTGGCAGGACTGACCGCCGCCGCCGCCGCCGCCGCCGCCGTCGTCGTCGTCATCGTTGTAGCCGTAAGCCTCCACGCCCTGCGGCGGCGGCGGCGGTCTCATAAACGCCGGGCCCGCGATGGACAGCCCGTCGTCGTCCTCACCTCCTCCCGCACGCAGCGCCGCCGATGCCGCCACTGCGGGCCCGGGATGGTGATCGCTGGCCAAGAGCGGCCGCCCTTGCCGGAGCGCGGGGTGGATGCCGGACATGCTCGTCTCGGAGGGCTGGAGCCGGCCCTGCGGCCGGGGCTGCGAGAAGCTCTCGCGCGGGGGAGGGCGCCTCACGTCTGGGATCTGGGCCGTGGGCGGTGGCGGTGGCGCTGCGGCTGCAACGGTAGTAGCAGTGCCTAGTGCCGCGGGCACTCGCCTCGGCAGCCTCGAGTCGTAGCCCACGAGCGCCTGCTGTCGCGCGGGACTCGCTGTCGTGGCGACGTAGTGGCTGTCGGGGGCTCGCCTGGCGTCTCCGTAGGGTCCTATCCCCGGGCCGCTCTGGTACCAGCCCCTGCTCGGCGACGCTACGCCCGCTGGGTCCGCCTCCCTGAAGGAGTGGTGCTGCTGCTGCGGTGGTGGTGGTGGCGGCGGCGGCGGCGGCTCAGGCAGATCGCGTCTGCTGTATGAGTTCTGCGACATCCTGGCGGTATTGCTGGTGGTGGTACTGGTGGTTGTGGTGGTCTCGTCGCGCGCGAGTCTCTCCTGGCTGCTCGCCACCTCGACGACGGAGGGGAGTCCCGGCCGGCGCAAGCGCTGCACCGCTGCTCTGCGGTGCTTCCGGGGGCTGCCGGTCGCGAAGCCCGGCCTGGGGGGGTGTCTCTCTGGCGGTGACGGCGACGGCGGCGATGATGACGGGTCCCGGTAGTAGTCCGGCCCTTGCCGCTGGCGGTGGAGGGCGGCTGTCCTGCGGAAGACGAGGTGCGGGTGCTGGGCGAGGAAGTCCTGCGGTGGCAGGTCTGGCGGGCGGCGGAGGGTGTACTCTGCTGCTGGTGGTGCTGCGGGCCTTGATCCGCCGCTGAGGAGGAGGAGGGAGGAGCCGCTGTTGCTCCTGCTCGAGGACTGGCTGTAGTGGCTCGAGTAACCCGAGACGTAGGACGCGCTACGCTCGTGGCGCGGGAGTCTGGAGAGTCTTGAAGATAGAGGAGGAGACGGGAAAGGGTGAGGGTCGAAGGGCACGAGAGGCCGTTCTGAAGAGCAGATCTGGTGCGGAGGCGGGACGGGGGCTGGGGAGACGTCCTGCGGGATGATATCTGAGTATGTGTCAAGGGGAGGCAGTGGAGGGCCGTGATCAAGAGGCGTGAAGCGGCGGAGAGAGTCTGGCGGCCTGCTCATTGTAAACAGAAAGAGGGAGAGAAGGGTGGAGGGGGGCCAATGTCGGGGGCTGGGATGATATGATATGAGTGCCGTTTTTCCTCCAAAAAAAGGACGAGTATCCAATCTCCCCGGGAGCAGTAGCTCTTGTTGACATGAGAGTTGGGGGGTTGTCGAGAGTACAACAACAAAAACAAAAACACTGACAGTAATAGGGCCCGGACAAGAAAAGGGGGGATTGTCCAGCGTCTGGTTGCTTTGGTACACTACTCGCGGGTGCGCAGGACGTCGAACTGGGGAACCAGAAACCGCGATATGTCGATCAAATTTGCTCGAATTACGCGTTTGTGAGCGCGGTGCAAAGGAGGACTGACGATATGTAAAGGCAGGTCGACGATATATGAATGTGTATACAATGTGAGCATAAGAGTGAGGAGGACCTCACTTCACTCTCAGCTTGAGCCCAAATACAAAATCAGTTCAGAAGGTTGACTGCTCCGTTGCGACGCACTGGAAAACTCGCTCGCGTTCAGCAAAGACTATCCAACGTCTGTGTGTTATGGGCTCTGCCACCCCAATGAAGGCTGAGCATCATTTGAGAGGGTTTGCAACTCAGCTGCGTGTTTGCTCGCTCCCCTTGAAACTACACCTGCAGTGGTAAAAGCATCTTGCTTTGACGACACTCACAACGCCCTGTGGAACGAATACTCGCTGAAGACGGACAGAGAGGATGTGTTTTGTAAGGAATAGCAATCAAATTTCTCGTAGGAAAATAATTAAGTGACCAGGTCGAAACTTTCTACCTCGGCGCCGGCACCCTCATCGCGACCACTTTCGCAACTCTCAAACAAAACCTATGATCCACACCCGAATCCAGCGTCCGCCTACCACTGCAACGCTCTAACCGGCGAACTGGACGCTCTGGCTGGCCTGGCCGGCGTTCTTCTTGTCGGTGGCGATGTTGTTGTCGAGCTTCTTCTGCTCCTGGGCAATCTTGGCCGAGTTGTCCTTGCCGCTCTGGGCCTGGTCGATCTGCAGGGCCAGGGTCTCGAGCTTGAGCTTGAGGACCTTGTTCTTGATCTTGCCGTTCTGCAGGGCCTTGCCGGCGGCGGACGTCTTGCCGGCGGCGGAGATGGCCTTGTTGAAGGCGCCGGTCTCGGCGGCCTCGGCGGTCTTGCGGGCGGCCTTGATGATGGCTAGGTCCGACTTGGACACGCCGGCCAGGTTGCTCTCGTTGATCTTGGGCACGGAGCGCTGTCAGCACCCTCTTTCTCCTATGATCAAATAGCTACTTTCGGGGTGCTTACGGGGAACTTGGCCTGGACTTCAGCAAGGGCGTTGCCGGCCACGCCGCCCGAGACCTGGAACTGGGCATAGGGCCGGGTGGTCAGGGCACGCTTCTCCATGTCCATGGGAAGGGCCATGGCCGAGAGGGCCAGGGAGAGGACGGCAGCAAACTTCATTGTCGAGAGTTCGAAGAGATATATCAAGGGTCGTATTGAAAGCTTGTTGGAACGAGTGGGTCTGAGACTGGCCGGCAGACGCAAGAGTGGTAGGTAGGAGAAGTGGTGATGATGATGCACTGCACCGAGAGTAGAAAGACAGCTCAGCTGTAACGAAGGGCAAAGGAACACCAAGAGATGGATCAAATAGCCAAGAGAGAACGTATGCAAGACAAGAGGAATATGTTCTAGGCAGGAGGAGACCGAGAAGATCTTAATAGGTGAATGTCACCTTGCCCAGAGGATCGGATCAAGGGTAGGATCCCGTCAGATCTCTTGGGCATTCTTGGGAATCGAAAGTTGGCCCTTGCGACTCCGCAAGAGAGCCATGACCAACCGGGTCATGGCCTACCTACACGAGCATGTGCAGCGCCTCAAGGGGGGCCGCGTTGTGGCTCTAGCTGT
The DNA here is from genome assembly GCF_004353045.1 of Thyridium curvatum. NCBI lineage: Eukaryota > Fungi > Ascomycota > Sordariomycetes > Thyridiales > Thyridiaceae > Thyridium > Thyridium curvatum. The sequence goes on along the minus strand of NW_022156771.1, from coordinate 151,321 downwards.
CTCAAGAGCCTCTGCATACTTCGTCTGTATCTGATGTTGACGGTTGCCATCCCGAGTCGAGGCCGACCTACAGGGTCTGGCAGGAGAGCTTGCGATGGGATTGGAGGAACAAATATCTCCTTTCCTGCTCATGACGGGCCTACTTGTAGATGTGCTTGTCACGAAGCCCCTTGGAACATGGATATGGGTTGTGGGTTTTGAGGCTCGCAAGGACCCCTGATGTCGATTATGGAGTAGAGGCTCAGGTTGTACAATCCAAGGACTCAGTGCCGCCCGTAGATCCAAACAGGCTTACCGGGGGGTTGGAGATGAACGGGTTGCGTGGATCTGATGAAGCGGTCTCGCTCAATGGAGCGAAGAGCAAAACGTGGAGGGAAAATACAAGTAGCAGCCAAAGCGGCACCTCTGTTCGTCTCAAGGCTGTTGCAGATGTTGGGGGCGTTGCTTCAGACCCCTGCACCGCTAGACTGGGCTGGGAAGAGCCGCTATGATCGCCAGCAGACCCCCTGTAGCATCTGGCGCCCTAGCTTGGCAGGTTCTCTGAGTCTCGGTTTCAACTAAGTACTAGTCACCAACTCATACTTGTACTCCATTTTACGAAGTAGGCATCTCGAGACGACTGTCATTTGGTGTCAATATTGTAGACAAGGGTTGATGGAGATGGAGGTTTGTACCCTGTTGGTTGCCTTACTCGCATAGCGCGGTGGCCCTTGTCCCTCGTCTTGACTCGCTCCATTTTGGGTGCCCATGCTTATTTCGAAGTGGTGACAGCTAACCAAGCAACCGGAAGAGCCGGTGCAGTCTTCAATTGTGCTTTATCCTGCATATTGATACAATTCCACTCTGAGCGCAGGTGCTGAGTTTCGAGATGGCCTATGTGGCTATGCTTAAAGTCAATTAATGGTGTATTTGGACTCTGTAAAAGCGTTGCACAGTATCTCCAAGCAATGGCCATTTAGTGTATAGAAACGAGGCGATAAGGTTGGCTCTCCCGCAACAACCTTAAAGGTTAAGGAAAGAAAAGAAAAAAAACAGAGAGACATGGGGGGTGACAGGTTCTTGGATAATTCGAGGCTCTTATTAATGATCATTCCGGCGCTCCGGGCAAGATCGGCTCCGCTGCATTGCGGGTCCGCCGCATCTCGGCGACCGCAATCTGTGCCTCGGCGCGCCAAGATGGGGCCTTCTCTCAACGTCGGCCCTCTCTCGGCAATGCTGAGTTGTGCAGTGGCTTGGCAAGTTGTTTTCGAGCAGTCCGAACACCGAGTAACCTGCAGGTATGGCATTAATTGATTTGTATTAGGCGCCCGAGATTTCGTGCTTGGATGGTGACTTGCCGAACCTGCTTATTTCCCCAAGAAGATAAGATAGTTAGATACGTTATCAACCTTTGAATCTGAAAGTTGCGGGAGGAATCAACCCAGGAAAGGCTACAGAGTTAAAGACTCTACCAGGTATGTAGGCATCTACAGGTAGAAGAGCATTCTGGACGTCTAGACCACCTCAAAGCCTCCTCCGGCGCTCACCTTGACTGTTCACCTTGAGCGGCCAGGATTTTCTGGGGTAAGGTAGCAGGCCAGTGGGCCTCCGCACTGCCAAGTAGGCCGCAACCAGCCTAGCGCCAGCGCCTCCAGCTCCGTCGTGTGGATCTGGAGCCGTGCCGAGGCACCTTCCCATTGCGTCCCTGCGTCCCTTCAAGGCCAGCGACGGTTGATTGGGGCCCCATGACCGCCGATGACCCGCCGGAGGCCGAGAGGGAGGAGGGAGCTGGGGTGGGATGCGACTAGACCGTAGACTACATCTTGGGAATCATATCCTCCTCCTCCTCCTCTTATGAACTCGCGATCGCGAGGCTTTAACCCGACAGTGTCTCTGATCAAACCTGTGCAGGTCCAACGCTTGTGGTTGATTTGGCTCAGCTCACAACACCAACTCGCGATTCGTCAATTGTTCACTTACACCGTACTGCCGAGATCGGGGTTCCCTTTTACAAAAGCCAGCAGCTCAAGCGGAAGATATAAGCTGTTTCCCCTTAACATTTAAAGCCATTCTTCCAAAAGAAGGCGCGGAGATCTCCAACCTCGAGCCGTCAACATGCCGTATGGGACCTCCTTCCCAGACGTCGACATCCCCAAGGTCGACCTCTGGAGCTTCCTCTTTGATCGGGGCAGCAAGCCCTTTGCGGATTCAAAAGGTAAGACCAAGTATACCGGGACCGTTTTGGTTCGCCTGCTCCTGTCGGCCGCTAACACCCAAACAGAGCTCTTCACAGACGGCGAGACAGGCCGCACACACACCTACGCCTCCCTGAGGCAGCAGTCCGTCGCCTTTGGCCGCGGCCTGCGCGCCCGCTGGGGCTTCCAGCCCCGCGACGTGCTCGGCTTCTACACGCCCAACAACATCGACGTCCCGCTGCTGACCTGCGGCCTGCTCTGGCTCGGCGCCGTCGCCTCGCCCGCCAACCCGCTCTCCACGCCCAAGGAGCTCGCGCGGCAGCTGCGCGACAGCGGCGCCAAGGGGCTCGTCACGCAGGCCGCGCAGCTGCCCAACGCGCGCAGGGCCGCCGCCGAGGCCGGCATCCCGGCCGACCGCATCATCCTGATCGGCGACGAGCGGCGCGACCCGGAGGGCAAGGCGGTGCACTTCTCGGAGCTGCTGCTGAGCGGCGGGGACGGCGAGGAGGAGGCGCCGCCGGCGAGGGCGGCGGTCGACCCGGAGAAGGACCTCTCGTTCCTGGTGTACAGCTCCGGGACGACGGGGCTGCAGAAGGGCGTGTGCCTGAGCCACTATAACATCGTGGCCAACATCATCCAGATGACCGCCACGGACGGCCAGTACCTGACGCCGTATGGCGGCACGGACGGCAAGGGAGACAAGATGCTGGGCGTCACTCCCTTTTTCCATATCTATGTACGTCCTACTGTGATCCCCAATCCCCCTCTCTTGGCCAATATGACCTGCGATTCTAACAATATGTTTCTCCTCCCATTTCCAGGGCCTGAGCTGCTGCCTCTTCACCGGCATCTACCTGGGCTGGCAGCTCGTCGTCATGGCGCGCTTCGACATCGAGCGCGCCTGCCAGCTCGTCGAGAAGTACCGCCTGACCTACGCCTACATCCCGCCGCCCGTCGTCCTCGCCTTCGCCAAGCACCCGGCCGTCGACAAGTACGACCTGACCTCGCTGCGCGTGCTGCACTCGGGCGCCGCCCCGCTGACGGCCGAGCTGACCGAGGCGCTGTGGCAGCGCCTGCGCATCCCCGTCAAGCAGGGCTACGGCCTGTCCGAGACGTCGCCCGTGACCAACGTCCAGCTGCCCGACGAGTGGGCCAAGTTCATGGGCTCCGTGGGCAAGCTCGTGCCCAACATGCAGGCCAAGATCGTCGACCTCGAGGGCAACGAGGTGCCCGAGGGCCAGGAGGGCGAGTTCTGGGTCAAGGGCCCCAACGTGTTCCTGGGCTACCTGAACCAGCCCGACAAGACGCGCGACACCTTCTCGCCCGACGGCTGGTTCAAGACGGGCGACATCTTCCGCCGGGACAAGCACGGCAATTACTACTGCGTCGACCGGCTCAAGGAGCTTATCAAGTATAGTGAGTGCCTCTGCTTCTCTCTCTCTCTCTCTCTCTCTCTCTCTCTCTCTTTCTCTATACCCAGCACAGTTGTGTCTTTCCCACCATTTCTTTCTACCGTGTCGTTCACAATGCTTACCACCACCGACCGAAAAAAAAACAGAGGGCTTCCAAGTCGCGCCCGCCGAGCTCGAGGGCCTCCTGCTCGGCCACCCGGACGTCGCCGACGTCGGCGTCATCGGCGTCCAGGACCCGGAGCAGGCCACCGAGGTGCCGCGCGCCTACGTCGTGCTGTCCCCGGCGGCCGCGGGCAAGGCGGCCGCGGCCTCCGCCGCTGCCGCCGCCCTCGACGCCAAGGCCAAGGAGATCGCCGAGTGGGCGGCGGGCCACACGGCGCCGCACAAGAAGCTGCGCGGCGGCGTCGTCTTCGTCAAGGAGGTGCCCAAGTCGCCGAGCGGCAAGATCCTGAGGAGGGAGCTGCGGGACCTGGCCAAGAAGGAGGAGAGGAAGACGGCCGGGGCTAGGCTGTGAGTTGAGAGGAGGTGGCTTTTAGAGAGGAGAGAGGAAAGAGCGGGTAGAAAAATGTCCGGGATTTGTCTTTTAGAGTCGAAGAAAGCGATTCTTATACACTTTTTGGTTCTTATTTGATACAGACCCTATAGGCATATATGTATGATACAGCTCTGGATAAAAACAAATTTCCCGAGTCAAGAGCAGTCTATCTGATGTTCGTTAGTATGTGATAGTGACATGATGGCCACCCCAATCTATATAGTCCAATGTTTGGCTTCTTCCCCTCACCATCATTTTATACGCTCCTACCCCTTCAATCGTACACACACAAACACGTTTTCGTCCCAGCCCCATCTACGCCAACCTCTCCGTCTCCTCCATCAGTGCCTGCACACTAAACCTCTCGTCCCCCCGGCCGAACCACTCGAGCAGCTTCCTCCTCTCCTCGGCCCGGACGGCGCCCTCCTGCCCTTGGCCGTCCCACCCGCCGTAGAAGCGCTGCAGGCACATGACGAGCCACCGCGCGTCCTCGACCCGCGCGCCCCGGCCCTCCACGACCTGGCCCTGCATCAGCACGAGCCCCCTGTCGGCCGCGAGGTCGAGGTGGTGCGTGACGCTCGTGTGCGCCTGCGCGAACTCGCCGCGGGCCTTGTACTCGGCCAGCTGCGTGAAGAGCACGGTCGAGGTGCGCGTGGGCGCGTCAAAGGTCCACTGCAGGAAGTGGATCTCGGCGCCCTGGTCCGGGTGCGGCACGGGCAGCACGAACTGCGGGTGGGCGCGGGCGGCGGCCTCCATGGCCGCGTAGGTGTGGGCGGGGACCACGGCGCAGAGGGAGCGCTCGCTGGCGGCGTGGCGCAGGCGCCAGAGGGCCGTGAGGTCCTCTACGGGCAGATTGCGGACCTTTTCGACGTCGAGGAAGGAGTCGAGGGGCGGGATGTTGGACTTGCCGGTCGACGACGACGACTTCTTCGGCGTCTCTGAGGGGGTGGACGACGACGGCGGCGGCGGGACAGCTTGTGGTGGTGATGGTGCTTGCTGTGCCTGCGTCTGCGCGGCGGCGCCCGGCTCGGCGGCGAAGGAGGCCGCGTCCCGGGCGCGCTGCTCCCGGATGCGGTCGGCGTAGGCGCTCTTGAGCTCGTCGATGCCGGCGTGGCCCTCCTCGCGCGCCTTGCGGTCCAGCTTGTCGCGGTACTTCTCCAGTATGCTCGGCCGGCGCTGCGTCGTGGCCAGGAACCGGACGTCGTGAACCTGGGCCCAGCGGCGCTGGTGCGAGAGGCGCGGGGCGCGGGGCAGGGTGCCGCAGGCGGCGAGGTGCCGGAGGGCCGGGAGGCGGGTGGCCGAGACCGCCATCGTGGGTGTGTGTCTGTGTGGGATTCGTCGAGAAGACAGGATGAAAAGAGAAAGGAAAGGTCGCCGGCTAGCCTCCCCCGTACAGTATGCGGGACGATGGGAGAGTGTTTCGTGTGGAGATTGAAGCTCTGAACTGGAGATCTCGAAGCTCGATACAAAAAGTTGACGTCGATGAGCGCATCACGTGACACATCGACAAGGGGCCTGTCAAAAAGCAGCAATCATTGCGATCCCATGAATTAGAACAAGCACTAGACAGTGGCGAGAAGCTGTCATCCGAAGATCTGGTCCATTGTGAACTGGCCCGGATGGTCGTTGGTGCAAACCTTGCTGCTGGGTGGATGGGAATGTATGGTAGTGGAAGCTCACGGACCCTATAGGTACCTTATGCTGGACCCCAGATCCTCACCAGCTCTCATCTACTTGTAATAGCTGCCACTCCCTACTAAAAGCCGGGGCAGTGATGACCAGCGTTGCAGTGCGTGTCCAAGAAGACGTACCTACCTTGGCTATTAGGATCCCAACCGACCAATAAAGCTTCAACGCCACCCTGTTCGTTCCCATTACAGGAAGGCGATCACCACAAGCGCCGAATAACACGGCAGGCACGCATGGCAAATGCGGGGAACCCCTGCCCGAGTACTGGCATGGCCCGCGACACCTGGCCTACATTACCCTACTACAAGTACTACCTTGCCCTTGACCTCCTTTATTTTGACTTGACCTCCCTCTCTGCCTGGTCTTCCTCTTGATCCATCTCGTCCTGCGTCTCAAGTCACAAAAATAGAGACGAAAGCTTGTCAATCGGCTCACATTGACCAAGGGTGTTATACAGCTTCTGACTATCAAACAAGACCCCAAGCTTGCTCACAAGAAGCGAAGCCGATTACCCTCTTGCCGCGCATGGCCCCGTCTATCCGTGGATAGACCTCATGTCCAACAACAAAGGAAACCAGATATCATGACATCTCCAACAGTGTCCCGTCTAGTCTAATTGCGACTACGACCCGTCTCTCGGGTCGGCGCTGTCTTCTACGAATTCCCCCCCAAAAAAAAGATCGCCATCTCCTCAATCATCGCTCGTCAACCTCTTTTTCTGCCGGAAGGCCCGGACGGTCTATAGCACACCCCGCAAGACGACACGTTTACTCGTCGTTGGAGGACTTGAACACCCATCGCTGGTTCTCGGTACCCTCAGCGAAAGGCACACCGAGCTCAAAGAGCCGGAGGACGACGTTCTTGAAGTCCTCGAAGAACAGGTCGTTGTCCTTGGCGTACTTCTCAACCCACGGCCGGAACTGCTTGTCCTGGATCAGGGCATAGTCGGTGGGCAGCATCATCAGGGACTTGGTAGTCTTGTCCTCGTACTGCTTGGGGCCGTCCCACTTCTTCCACTGCCACTTCTCGTCAAGGAGCAGGCGGTAGTAGTCGTTGGTCAGGACGGTAGGGGAGAAGGTCCAGGGACCCGAGTAGCCACTGCGGTCGGTGTGGCAGCGACCGAGGGCATGGGCGCCAGACAGAGCAACGATCTCCTGGTCGTTGAAGCCCATGCGGCCGAAGATGGCGCGGAGGTGGTCCTGGGCCTGTGAGGCGTCGGGGAGACGGCCGTCAGGGGTGCAGCCGGAAACGTCCTTATCGGACCGGCCGGGTCGGTAGGGGATCTTGGGGCCAAGCATCTCCTGGATGGCGCAGACACCTCCCAAGATCCACAGATCAGAGTAGGTGATCCAAGGGAACTTCTCTATTCAGCGGACATCACACGTCAGCCCAAGCGCCCACCGGAACTAATCGACCGCAGAACAGCTTGACACTCACGCTTCACAGGCTCGAGGAAGTCACGAGCGTTCTTCAGACCAGCGTTGGCACCGTGATCCGACTCGGGGGCGAAGCGCATGGTGGCACCGTTGCTGCCGCCAGTGCCCGTCTCCTTGTCATAGGTGCCGCTGGCGTGCCAGGCGAGGCGGACGAGGACAGGGCCGAAGCTGCCGTCATCATAGTCGTCCTTCTCCTCGAGGCGGCTGGCGATCTCGTTGTAGACGGCCTGGTAATCCTTCTGGGTGGCCTTGAAGACCTTGGGGACGCCGCCGCTCTGCTGGGTATACAAGTAGCCAGCACCGCCGCCGATGGCCGCGATACCGGCGACCCAGAGCCAGGTCGAGTTGGACGACTTGGTCGGCTCAGACGAGTAGGCGCGGCGGCCGCCCTGGCGGAAGGCCACGCGGGGGGCAACGGCGAAGGCGTTGCGCGTGCCGGTGCGCGTGGCAGTGCGGAGAAACTGGCGTGCTGCGGAAGCCATCTGCACGAGGGGGAAGGGAGACGTCAATACCGAGTTCGACCAAGCGTTTTGGCACGGGTCAAGATATGGAAAGGTGGTCACGATCTCTCGACGGCTACCCAGCTCGGAGATACCGGTTTTGGGCGGGAGTGACCCAGATTATGAAGCTCGGAACTTCGAACGAGGCGGCAAGACAAAACTCAAACTTCAAAAGCAAGTGGGTAGGGAGCCGAAACGTACCTTGAGGGTCTTGAACACAAGCAAAGATAAGAAGGGACAAGAGGTTCTCTATTCACGGTTCTAAGAAGCAGAGAGAAAAGAAAGGGAAGGGGAAAAGTTCATGATAAGAGGAACAGGAATGGGTTCAGCCAGGTACATAAACCGAACCGAAACCATCGGACTAGGCAGGCCGACCCGAGGGAGATAGAAGCGCAGCTCTCCCAGTCTGCCAGTCTGGTACCGTCTCCATATCTCGCCGAGCAACAAGGGCATTTGGCCTTGTCTCTCTTCCTCTCTCCCCAGAGCTTTCAAGGAACCAGATAGAACGCAGGTAACTGGCAATTGCTCTCGTATGATTGGACCAAGGGATTGCGCCAGCGACACTTGGGACACTTTGGACAATTCAGGGTCTCCACCCTCGGCGCTCCGAATCCACCTTACAGTGAGCGCCCCCACTGAAATGACCGCCCAGGAGGCGAATAAGCCCGCTGTGGTTGGCCCAAGGGCTGCTGAACTGGAGCCCGAACGTGCTCCAGGGGCGCCTTTCCCCAGTGACAAGACACTGTGGGACATGACTACTCCGTACCTAGAGCCCATTGACGCCTCCTCCGATGGAATCCGACGGGCCACCGCCACAGGGGACTTACTCGTCATTCTTTGTCAACTGTCCGTTAGCGGCGGCATGGGTCTTGAACATTTGTCAACCACATCAGATGGATCGCATTTTTTTGCCGTCGGCATTCGCCGTAGGTACTCTACAAGTTCTCTTCTGAGTCATATCATATTAATTTTCTATTTTTCTAGTCTTTAGAACCGACACTTTTCAGCTTGGCAAGTCATGTGAGTTGGCCCGAATTTCGCGCAATGGTCGTGCCGCGGAAATCTTTCAGTTCCTGCACGACACGCGCGCCGCAAAGGGGCCACTAGTAAGAAAAAGACGCCGATGTTCTTGTAGACTAATTCTAAAGCCCGTTGTCAACCACATGGCCTCGTTTTAACCCGCCCCCTTGGTTTATTTCTTGTACCTACGTTCATGATGACCCAATACGTAATGTGCCTGGACCCTGCAATGGCTCTTGCTTCACATGCTAGCTGGATCAATCGACGTCAAGAGCAAAGACGAGCGTAAATGAAAGAGAACATTGAAGTGAGACCCGCTACATGTACACAGCCGGACCCCGGGACGGGGACTCCGTTTTCGGATGCGGACCTGGTGTCGGCTATCAAATTGCGTTGCCAGGACGGAGAATGTTCGTCAAAGCGACGGGATTCAAGAGGCCTCAAAGGGCAGGCAGCAATCTGCACAATCTACATATAGTGTGGCAACTCTGTCTAGTCAGCGCCAGATCAGGAGAACACGGATCTCACCGGCATGGCTGCAGCAGGTTTGCCTGAAGTTTCCTACCTGCATACATCACCACTGCTCCGCACAACATCAGGAAGGGGGGGGAGGGGGGTTGTGCGTTTGTCAGGCAGTCTCCGTCCGTCGGACTCCGAGCCTTCCTCCGTGCCACGTCTCGTCACAGCTCCTCAAACATACAGTGTTGCTGTGCTTTCAGCACATGGAACTGATAGAAACCATATATCGTATTCTATAATAAAGCTCGCATTATCAAGCTCCATTGGTTTGCCACCTTCTTGGGCCAGACAGAGCCAGCCTAATGTCGCTCGAGTGCCGGGCCCATCCGCCGCGACACGTCCCGTCCTCCTCCCTCCGATCAATTACTTCCGAGAAAAAAAGAGCGCCCCGTCCCCGAACTTTTGAACAGAAGTCATTCATCACAGGATATCCACCCCAATATACTCTCAAAGACGAGTTTGCATATCCCCTTTTTGCCATGCAAAAGCCCCAACACACAACACCCGCCGTTTCTTCATCCAAGCCCCGTGTCATTGCCGATGCCAGGATGAGGGATATTGATACATGTATAGGAAGAAAAAGAAAACAGAAATAAAGTGTCAAAACCACAACCTTTTATGCGAGTGAAGGCACCGCCCGACGCTGCAAGGCGATCGATCAGATCAGCCGGCTTCAATGAAACTCTGCGGTTCCCTGAGCCTCCATGTCCGGATCGGCATGCAGCTGGTAGAAGCTGTAGTACCGTGCCTCTGCCTTCTGCCGGGTGGGCTCGTCGAGATCTCCGAGCGGGATGCCATTCTCCTTGGCACCGAGCTTGAGTTTGGGGAAGATGGCCACTGAAGGAGGTCTGCGGCGTGGGAATTAGTAAAGGCTTGACCTTGAACGAAGCGAGGATGAGGAAATACTTACCCAAACATCTCCCGGTCAACTTCCAAGAACAGCTTCATAGCGTCCTTGCCTCCTCTCTGCTGGAGGTAGGTCATGTACACCTCGGCCAGCTCCTTCTTGGCGTTGGTAGAGATCCTACTCTTGCTCCTCATCTCGTCAAAGATGTTTTTGATGCGCTCGCCGTGCTGGGCTTCCTGCTTCGCGTCGCTCGGCTGGGCCAGCTCAAAGTCCAGCCACTTCTGCCAGAAGTGCCGGCTGTCGGCGTACCACTGCACATTCTTGCTGAACACGGTGCGCGCGTCGTCAACGGAACCCTTAACCTTCCACAGCATGAACGCCCACTCGGTGACCAGCGCGGCCTTGATGTAGATGTCGACCTCGGGCGAGTCGATCTGTTGCTTAAACACCTCGATCGCAGCCTCCAGGCCGATCTGACGCCGCTGCAAGTTCGCCCAGGAGAGGATGGCCTCGACGCTGTTGGGCAGCTTGAAGAGAATTGCGCTATGCAGGTCCCTGGCGACGTCGACCCTACCGCAGCTCTCCTCAAAGTAGGCGAACTGCATACGGATGCCGGGCCTGCTGACGGGGACGTACAGGGTCGTAGCCCGCAGGTAGATGTTCCGGACCTCCTCCTGCTTGCCGGCCTGGCCCGACATCCAGCGAGCATATCGGAACCAGAACTCCTCGTAGAAAGCACACGTCACCAGACAACGCTCATACAGAGCCACAATGCGAGCGGCATCGCCCTCTGCTTCCTCGAACTCGAGGTACTTCCTCCAGTTGATCAACTGGGAGTGGTCGAGCTCGGTCACGTGGAAGTATGGCCGCTTGATCTCAGCTTCGTAGGTCCAGCGCTTGGTAACCTCGGCCTGAGTCTTAGTGAAGTCCTCGTAGTAGACGGCCTCGATCTTGGCCCGCACATCACGCTCCACCTCCAGCTCCGACTTGGCTACTCCATAAGGCGCGGTCTCGGCAACAACCTCGGCGCGCAGGCGAGCCACGGTATCCGAGTCTGCCATCTCCTCTAGAGGCCGGTCTGCGCACATTTGCCGGAAGCGCTCATAGTAGCGAGCATACTGGTGCATGGGAATATGGATGACGCGGGTGAGAATGGCGAAGATCTTGTCGTGAGCCTCCTGGCGTTCCTCATATTCTAGATACTTATCCCAGAAGGGATGGGCCAGGAAATCAAGGCCGACATGGCTAGCAGCCCTCTCGAAGAGCCTAGAAGACAGGTCAGCCTTGGCACAAGGACAACAAGGAAAGGACCAGAATCGGGGGAGGGTGGAAGGGAGTGCAAATACAGGAAGGAAAAGTTTGCCAAGTGTGAAGACATCCGTTTCCAAGCCAACCGAATGAGGTCTCGTGAGGATGAGAGAGCGACGTGGGAGCGAGGGAGAGCTTTTTTGGTATAGAATCATGCAGATCATGTTCTGATGGGGACAAAACAGAGCCTGGTTTTCAAATGTGAGAGCGATGCCCAGCAGGTTGGTGGCAGCCTGTAGTGTGTTCTCACCGTAGGAGTTGAAACTCCAGTGCCAATCCGTCTTATTGCAAGGCTGGGTCGCAAAGTCGCTCGCGGTGGTGGAGCTGTCTGTATGGTGTTACGGGGAAGGAGATGTGTGCCATTGTATACTTACTCTCTGACCAGATGGGGAACATGGGTGGTCTCCATCTTGAACGAGCAATATTCCGTCCATAAATCCACCGAGTTGGTGATGCTGGCGCAACCGCGCTCGTATATCATCTCTGCCGACTCGGGCCCTGAGATGTTGAACTCGAGGTCGGCATACTTCTTCCAGTAGCCGAAGAGTAGCGGGAACTTGAGGAGGAAACGGTCGTACGAGTCTCGCAGCGTCGACAAAGCCTGGGGGCTAGAATTCCTATTCAAGCCGCCTTCGAGCGCTTCGCAAGCGCGGACGAGCTTCTCCCAGTGCTCAAAATTGTCGGGTTCGGCTTCCTGCGAAGAGGAACAGCGAGTCAGCCAATCAAGGTCAATGCGCATTTCGAGGAGGCAAACAAGCAAACGACGTACCACTTCATTGTTGAGACGCCTAATCTCGGTGTTCTCCTCCTCGGAGCCACCAAAGTTGTTGAAATCACCCATGGTCGCGTGCGTGCTGGGTTGTGCAGATCCTCGGCACAGATCGGTCGCGTCGGCGAATACCAAAGCTAGCTGCGCGATTGCAGCCGACAGAGAGTGTCTTTGAGGTAACGGCGCTGCCAGGCGACTTGAGCAATCAGTGTTGTTCTCCCGCGATCTAGATGTGGCCGAATATGGGGGGCTGGTAATGTGCTGGTGAGGAGGAGTGAAAAAGGTGGATTTGGAGGCCTGGAGTGAACAAGGCTGCACGCTAAAACAAAGTCAGATATGGAAGATCTCAAGAAATTGAGGCCCACTCATCCACAGCTAGGTGCTGTTTGGCACGGGCCATTCAGCTGCTAAAATTGTGGATTACATAAGGCGATTCCAGATAAATTTCTCCAAAAGCTCTCTGGTGGAGGTGCTCGAGTTTTCCTCTCTTCTCCTCCATGGCTAATGATGATTTTCTTAACAAAAACAATGATAGGAAGAGGATGACCCTGATTCAGGGCGTGATCTCATCTTAAGTTTAATAATCTGAAGCCACTGAAGACCTGCCTGCTCGTCTTCAAGCGCGACTACATCGTCACAATGGTCCCGAGACTCTGAATTTGGCTTCCATATGGCTTGACCATGCTGTGTAACTTGCTACGTGTAGCGTAGCACCTACCTAGGTACACAAGCCGTGTGCAGAAGACAGATTCGAAGTTGTAGAGGCTTTGTAGCTGGTTCAATTGGCAACACGTCCTTTTGCGTGCATTGCTCCTCTCCTTTGCATCCGCCAGAGGACAACCCTTCGTAGCCCTACGGAGGCAAGCGGGAGTCAGAATAGTAGACGGAAAGTTCATCAGGAGATACCTAAGTGTTAACAATCGATATCCTTGCCATGTCCTTCCTCTGGAACTCAGAACCTTGAGGGGTTATCCTACTACCTCCCTAAGTCGCTTTCTAAGGTACTTCTGTTACTAGCAGCCCGTCAACTAAGTATCTAGGTAACCTGACCATGGATCACTTACCCTCTTGGCAGCCTGGAAACCCCGGCTCTCAGAGTTGCCCCGCCCCCAACCACTACAGCACCCACTGTCCAGAGCCTCAGGCCGCTGAGATAGCCTAGAACTTTGGTAGATCAGCTTAGAGCTGCACTGAGGGTCCCCGTAACTGCGTCATTGCTCCAGCCCAGACTAAGCCTCAATTCTCCGGAACTCTGAACACCTATCGTCGAATAATAAGAGACATCATTGCAATATTACATGCTTTTGGAAGTCATAGCCGACAGCCCCCAAGAGAAATATCTACACTTCTACGACCTTATTCTGGATACTTCACTCCTCGACTGCAAATGCGAGAGCTTTGACTCTGCTCCGTGGTAAGGCATGTGCCTTTGCGCATCCTGCTGCTCCCCGCCCATTCACTACGTTCCATGAAGAAGTCGCAGCATGGAGCATCCCCCAAGCTCTTCCCTCTGGACCGGCCAGGCGCCGGCTGCCGAGAGATCCAGTCAGCTGCTGATTCGCGACTATCCTCATCGAGCCATTGCGATAGCATCTCACTCTCACGCCCTCATCCTCCGCCATAGCTCCACGACAACCGAAGCCATCGCCAGTGGCTCCCTCGCCTCGATCCCTTCTGCCCGGACTCGCGGAGGCGACGGCGGCGCTTCGAAATGTATCGTCGAGTTCACGCCAACCTCTAGCTCTCTCCTCAGCGATTACCGGCCCCTTACTCCTCGGCCAATATACGGTACTCTAGGTCTGATATCGATCGACCGGGATGTCTTTTTGTGCGTTATTACGCAGGCGTCGAGGGTGGCCACCTTGCGGCCAGGGGAGACGGTGGAACGGATCTTGACGGTCGAGTTCTTCTGTCTCAATACCAACGCGTACGACGACGTACTGTCCGTGGATCCTTGGGATGTCAACGCGGACGCCTCCTCGGCTTACAGCCAGGGACTGAGTCGACGGGACGTCGGAATTGAGCATCCCTGCCAAGAGCTCCAGAAACTTCTCAGCAATGGCACGTTCTACTACAGTACGGACTTTGATCTCACCAACAGGATGCAGGACCGGCCTGTGGACTCGGCCGCTTTTGACATCGACAACTTTGACGAGTCCTTCCTCTGGAACTCGTACATGATCCAACCCCTCGTTCAGTTCCGGTCACGTCTTCAGCCTCCTGAGCGAGAAGTGCTGGATGCGTCGCGAATTCTCACCTCTGCTATCCGAGGGTTTTGTCTCACGATGGCTATCCCTCAGAGCTCGGCTCCCTTGAGGTCAACCAGATCGGGGATGCCTTCTTATCTCACCGTCATATCACGACTATCATGTCGAAGAGCCGGTACGAGATTCAACTCTCGAGGTATTGACGATGATGGGAACGTTGCCAACTTTGTTGAGACTGAGACGGTGTACTGGAGTCCTTCAGGGGTTGTATTTTCGTACGCCCAGGTTCGTGGATCGGTCCCTGTCTTTTGGGAGCAGACTGCCGGCCTCATACCTGGCCAACAGAAGATCACGGTCACTAGATCTGCGGACGGCACACAGCCGGCGTTTGATAAGCACTTTGAAGACCTGGAACACGCCTATGGTGCAGTGCACGTTGTGAACCTGCTCAGCGAGACGAAGCCGGGAGAGGCTGAGCTGAGCCAGTGCTACCGCCTCGGTATTCAGAGGTGTCCGCTCAGTCAGCGAGGTGATAAGTTGTCTCGTGATCATGCACTTCTTCAGGCCACGGAATATGACTTCCATGCTGAGACCAAAGGTCCACAAGGCTATGAAGCTGCGAGGCAGATCCGTCATTACATCGAGCACTCCGCAGATGGATTCGCGTACTATCTGGCACAGGAGGCTGACGACGCTGATGAGAAGCATGGCGCTCAGAACGGCCATCGCCGCTCTCTGGTGGTGTTACAGCAAGAAGGTGTCTTTCGGACCAACTGTCTCGATTGCCTTGACAGGACCAATCTCATTCAAACACTTATATCGCAGATGGCTGTGGAGGCTTTCTTGGGCCACAGAGGGGAGTTTGCCCCGTCCGATTTCTGGATGAGGCATTCGAGCCTCTGGGCAGACAATGGCGACGCGTTGTCAAGAACCTATGCGGGCACGGGAGCCCTGAAGTCTTCCTTTACTAGGCACGGGAAGATGTCTCTCGCCGGCGCGATAGCAGATGCTCGCAAATCTGCCACGAGACTGTATATCAACAACTTTGCCGACAAAGGACGCCAGAACACGATTGACATTCTCCTTGGAAGGATATATGGCCAAGCTCCAGTCGTGCTATTCGACCCTATCAACGACTATGTGACCTCGGAGCTCAACAAGCGTAGTGGCGAGTTCTCGTCATCAGAGGTCATCAATATGTAAGTACTGGTCTATCAACTACCAATTCTTTGTCCGGGATACTGACTCAGACTCAGGTGGGTTGGAACCTTTAATTTGAACGGTCGTACAGATGGCATCAATGAAGATTTGTCGCCATGGCTCTGTCCACCCATATTGGAGGACACACAGCCCGAGATCTTCGCCGTTGGGTTCCAAGAGATCGTGGAGCTGAGCCCACAACAGATCATGAATAGCGACCCCCGTAGGAAACAACTGTGGGAGGAGTCCGTGAAACGGACACTGAACAAGCGTGCTCAGGCTATGGGCGGAGAAAGCTATGTCCTCCTACGGAGCGGGCAGCTTGTCGGCGCAGCGCTATGCATCTTCGTCAAATCATCGATACTGCGAGAAATCAAAAACGTGGAAGGAAATGTGAAGAAGACGGGCATGTCGGGGATGGCCGGCAACAAAGGCGCCGTGGCGATCCGGTTCGACTATGCCAATACCCATATCTGCTTTGTGACGGCGCATCTCGCAGCAGGTTTTGCGAATTATGATGAGAGGAATCGCGATTATGCCACCATTCATCATGGGTTGCGGTTTGCGAGGAACCGGGGCATCGACGACCACGACACGGTCATATGGATGGGAGACTTCAATTACCGGATTGGGCTGAGCCGCGAGAAGGTGGACAACCTCATTGCGCAACGAGACCTCGAACGCCTTTATGAGAATGATCAACTCAATCTGCAGATGGTGGCGGGACTGTCATTCCCCTTCTACTCCGAAGCCAGGATCACTTTCCTCCCCACATACAGGTTCGACATTGGCAAGGACTCGTATGACTCTTCAGAGAAGCAGCGTATTCCCGCTTGGACGGACCGGATCTTGCGGAAAGGCACCAATCTTCGACAGCTATCATACAACTCGGCGCCACTTAAGTTCTCTGATCACCGGCCTGTATATGCGACCTTTGACTGTACGGTTAGCATAGTTGACGAGGAGCTCAGGGACAGAATTCGGCGGCAACTCTACGACCGACGCAAGCTCGAGGTCGGTGATGCCACGGCCAACCTCAATACAGCCGAGGACACGGACGATGAGGATCTCATAGGCTACGACGCGATCGAGCCTGGACTCCCACCGGCCAGCTCTGACAGACAGAAATGGTGGTTAGAGAACGGCAAATTGGCTCGCTCGACGGTGACGCCGCCCAAACCTCCGTCGTCGGCGTACTCGACAGTGTTGAACCCCAACCGTCCGTCGAACCCTTGGGCTGCCACGGATGAGCCTGACTGGGTAGCAGTCCCCAGATCAGAGTCTCGGCTATCATCATTCTCCAGTATCTCGACGTCGCCTTACGAGCACATCAACCATTCCGCCATCCTTTCCTCTTCCGCCAGCAGCCAGCCGCCGCGCAAGCTCCCGCCGCCCTACGACCCTTCGGGACTGCCCGCCAAGGTCGGAAGGCCGAATGGGTTGGAAGGGCAAAATCAGATGCAGGTCCAGCAGAAGCAGGAGGTGCCACCACCTCCACCCCCTCGTCGCCAGACGGGGACTCCGTCCAACAAGACGCCGACCTCAAGTCAGGCGTTGCCAACCCTACCATCGAGGACTCCCACCATGCCGATTATGCGAGATGCGCCTAGGTCGACACCCCAAGCACAGTCTAACGATCTGGCTCCCCTGCCTCCGCGGCCTCGGTCCGCCACATCGTCTGTGTCGCAACAGTCCACCACAAAGGCCAAGTCGCCGCCGCCCGTGGCTAAGAAGCCCGCGCATCTCACATCCCTCTCCCCCGTCAGCACGCCCACCCTTCAGCAGGGCGCCGACCTGGGCTCATCAGCACTGCCCATACGTGCGCACTCGCCTAGCGCATCGTCGGTCGCTTCTTCTCGTGGGGGCCTGGGCAACTATGTGACGCGTGACGAGGAAGTCAAGCCGCCGCGCATGCCGCCGCGTAGAGTAGGTACGGCAGAGATGCCGGCTCGCAAAGCGACACCGGGTGCGGGGGCTGTCGGCTTACCAGGCATGATACGGAAAGAGGAGGAGGCAAGGTCATCAGCAGCAGCAGCGGCACCGCCGAAGCTGCCGGCTAGGAAGCCCAGCGTTCCGGTGCATAAGAAGCATGTGCTGGTTCCGGAAAAGCAGCAGCAAAACGGTCAGAGTATGGATTTACTAGGTGACGATACAGGGGCTGGCAACGTGGGAGGCTGGGAGGCGCTGAAGCCGACTTGAATGGGCGGATGGATGGCTAGGCGGTTTGTGTATCATCTTGTATATAACTCTTGGTATGACATTACGACTCGTGGACAGACAGGTCAGTCGGCCACGATTTCTTGGGCAAGGTTGTTCATTAGAAGAGGCCCCGGCCAAGGAAAATCGGTTGTTTCTGTGTCTGGATAGGATAGTTACTTAGATAGGGCGCGCACTAGACTGCCCGCGTATGAGGAATAACATGCCTGCTTTTGCGAGAGTATGAGCAGCAGCGCATGATCGAAATTGCATATCTTCAAGGACAACACGATCACGATTCACGATGGTCTCGAGCATGGGATTTGGCTACCCCAGAGTCTAATTTCCACACAAGCGTTCCTGGCATATCTGCGTTATCCACCAGGTTCTAGTTCATGCCTAGCATAGGGGGGGGCTTTTCGGCCAGCCCGAGCTGAAGCAGCATTTCCCTTTGGACACTTGACCCGACTGACTCGACGGAAAGTTCTTCTCGCCCATCCAAAAATCTGCCGCGTGCGCATTCCCAGCACGCCGGCGGCGCTGTAGCGTGTGTTGTCTTGCCTGGCCGGCACAGCCCGTCATTCTAGAACAGCAGTTGGGCCTCCCCAAGGTAGGTACCTCCTTACAGTGCGCACACGGTGACGATCCGGCACAGGCATGCCGAGATTGAGCAGCGGGCTTGGCTTGCACAGTGCCCTGCTGCTCGGATACCGGCTCCGGGGAATGCTTCTTTGCTTTGATGGACCGGAAAAGGCATTGAGATTGATGGGCCTTGGCAGCCCATCTGACTCGAGTTGCCGCACCTACTTGCCCACACATGGTACCTAGGAGCATGATCGTGATACCTCTTCTGCCCACCGTTGAACAGGGCTGGATTAGGTTACTACGGCACTCCGGTTTTTTTCCCATTTCCCCATCTAGTGACTAATGTAGGTAGTCAGTCGATCCTGGCGGTGACCATTTTCCAAAATGCCATGATTCCTTTTCCACTTTCCCATTCTCCTTTTTTCATTTGTCTCTGGAAAGGGGCTTTTCTTTTTCACTTCTTTTTTTTTTTGCATTGTGCATATCCATCTCCTCTTAGGCTGTTCGTCACTATTCCTAAGTTGATTACAAGTCCTCTCGAGCCGCCCTAACTGGCCCCTGCCTGTCCCCTTGCCGCGCCTGTGACGTGCGCCGAGAAGACAAGCATCATCTTTCAGCGCCGCCTCACTCCACAAGCGCCCACCACTCGCCCGGGGCAGCAGGACCCTCGAAACGCTCCTGCACCTCGAAACTACTTACTTATACACCGGACCAGGGGCAGAAAAAAAAAAGAGGCAGTTGGGACATCACGTGTCTGGGATATTGTTCGACGACAGAAGGAAACAAAGAGATCGTCTCTTTGTATTCTGGGTTCTGAAGTGCTGCGTACGAGCGCACAAGGCCGCGGGGTCCTATTTGCGAACTCGCCTCTGGGGAGGAGAGGAGAGAGACTGCCGGGTGTTGTGTAAAGTCGCAGGCTGGGATCCGAGGGTCACGCCCATCTGCTCACCTGGTACCGGGCTTCACTCACATAGGGTGATCACAAGCATCGAGGTCGCGGGACTACGAAAGACGTCGTTATCTGCGCCGGCCAGAGAGGCTCGGTCCCGGGACGGGAACGGGATCTGTCTATCCCAGAAAGCAGCAGCCTTCACCCATACCTGCCGAGCCGGGACGAGACGCAGGCAAGGGTGGTGTGCGTCGCATCCGCGCGAGAGCCTCACTCATAGAGCATAACACGCCGGGCTCTACAGCCCAAGCCCCAACCCCCAAATCACCATACATACCATGGCAACATACACCCAAACCCGCATGAACACAACCACCTCGCACCACCTCTCCAAGGACCTGTCCAACCGCTCCACGCCCCCCATCTCCATCGCCATCTCCTCCATCCGCCCGCCATCGTCATCCCGCGCCTCCTCCTCCGTGCCTCACACACCGGCCCTGCCGCACCAGCAGCAGCAGCAGCACTATCAGCAATCTCCCGCCTCGTCTGCGTCTCCGTCTCGCCGCTCCCGCTCCTACTCCTCCCCGACCTCGTCGCGCCTGCTCGCCCGCGAGAATGCGGACGGCGACGATGGCGACGATGGCGACGACGCCGCCTCCCACGCCGCGGCCTGGGACCAGACGCTCCTGCGCATAAACTTCCTCGTCGCCACCATGGGGCCCAACACGCCGACGGCCGCGCAGTCGCCAGCCCTGTCCCGCACCTCCTCCCGCGCGCTGTGTCCAGCAGGAGCAGGAGCAGCCGCCACAGCAGCCGCCCAGCAGCCATCCTCCCGCCCGCCGTCCTATCCGGGCGCGACAGGACTAGACCTCGACTCTGATGCAGCCGGCGGCACGACGGCCGCCGCCGCCGCCGCCGCAAAGGGGGCATCTCTCACGGCTGGTGGCTCGTGGCCCGCCGTGCCTCCGGAGAAAGTCAAGCGCAAGATCCGCCAGATCCAGACCTGGCGCTCCGAGGTCGCCGACCACGACGGGCAGGTCTTTTGCGCGTGCGCGACCGACGTCTCCTCTGCGGCCGTCGCCACCGCCATCGCTACTACCACCGCCGACGACACCTCTGCTGCTGCAGTGGTAGCAGGAGAAAACCCTACCGAGACCGAGGCGGCCGCCTCCGCCACCTGCAAGCAGTGCAGCTGCCCGCCCTCGCCCGCCCTGGGCCCCTCCCCCTGGGACGCCGAGTTCGACCTCGACGACGCCCACGGCGGCGGCGGCGGCGGCAACCCCTTGGGCATGGGCTGGCTCGGCCTGCGCCGCCGCCGCGGCGGGAGGAGGCGCGGGCAGCCGCCCACGGGCGTGCGCAAGGCGCTGAGCGGCATACGCGGGCTCGTCGTGCGCCGGGCCGCCAGCCGGGCGGACCTGCACCAGCAGGCGAGCGAGGAGGTGCCGATCCGGGACCGCATGGCCGCCGGGGCGGGCGAGCGGGGCGTCGTCGTGGTGCGCACGCGCATGTACAGGGACGACGACGTGGGCGGCGATGGCAAGCGGCGGCGGAGGAGGAGCAGGAGGAGGGGGGAAGATGGTGAGGACATTGATTACGATGACGACGACGATGGGGATGAAGATGGCGAGGAGGAGGAAGACGAGCTCGACCTCGATAACCTCAGCGCGTCGGACGACCCAGGAGGGCTGTTCGAGACCAACGAGAGGCTGCGGCGGGCGCAGAGGCTGCTGGCCAAGAGCCAGAGGCCTAGGCCTCCTGCGGCTGCTCCCTCGGGAGGAGGCGGGGCGGCGCGGTGATGGGAGTTTCGAGCTGCGAGCTGCCTTCCCTTTCGTGCTGGTGGAGGAGGACGGGCTGGAGAGAGAGTATCAGGTGAAGATATATTGGTTTCCGATTTCTGGCCGAAGTATATAACTACGATGGCGGCGGACATGCTGTGATACCCCAAATTTCCTTTTTTTTTAATGTTTTAATACATCGCCATACCCCAATCCGCAATAGATCTATATATTACCATATATTCTCAAGTCCTTTGAGATCTCACCTCGTGAAGTGTGCACCTCGACGCTCACACTCTCCCACCACTCATACACATATTTCACCAGGTCAGAAACATCACCTTTTTTGAGATATCATATCTTCTTCTTCGTCTACTACTCTCCTTCGTTCATTTTTTGCTCAATTGACACATTTCGTGTAGCTTGGTTGTATTGGTTGGGGGGATCAATAGACATGAAAAGGGGGTGTTTGACTTTAAGGGTACTCTTTCGGAAAACACTCAGCAAAAAGCAACGCGCAGGATGGTAAGGAAAACACCAGGGGGGATAAAGCCCGGCCATCAAAATAACTTCGAGGTGACCGCAGGGAGACGCCAAATGTTGGATACATGGCAGGACTTGGACGCAGATGCAGTCAAATGTCTGTCCCCCCATAAAGAGAGGCCGTGACAAGTGTCGATCCAGTTCCCAGTGAGCTGCAAGCAAGATGAAAGAGAAACAAAACATCATCATCATGCTCCACCATCGCGATCCCTTTAACAACCGTAAACCCCCCATCAACACAGATGCCCGAGTGAGTGGTTTACACACACACACAACGCATCTAGCCGATTTCGTAGACGACTAGTTCCATTTCTCTGGTACCGTAAAGCACGCATGAAACCAGCTGGAAATGGCTAGCCAGCCGTGACCCGTAGGCCACGTCTAATCGCCGCATTCGATCAAAGGAACCGCTTTAAGACTCGGGAGCGGGCTCCTCGGCCTTGGCCTCGCCCTCCTTCTCGGCAGGTTTCTCCTCCTTGGCGCCCTCCTGGGGTGCAGCAGCAGCCTCGCCCTCGGCGTTGTCGGACGAGGTCCAGAGGGTGAGGTTGTCGCGCAGGAGCTGCATGATCAGAGTGCTGTCCCTGTAAGACTCCTCAGACAGCGAGTCGAGCTCGGCGATGGCATCGTCAAAGGCCTGCTTGGCGAGGTGGCAGGCACGGTCGGGCGAGTTCAGAATCTCGTAGTAGAAGACCGAGAAGTTGAGCGCAAGGCCAAGGCGAATGGGGTGGGTGGGAGTCAGCTCGGTCTGGGCGACATCGGTGGCGCTCTGTACATGTGGAATTAGCTCAGGCTCGGACAAGGCCGAAGGAGTTGTGCATACCTTGTAGGCCTCATGGGCGGCAGTGGCAGCGTTCTTACGCTTCTCGCCCGAGGCGAACTCAGCCAGGTAGCGGTGGTAGTCACCCTTCCTGTATGACACCAGGGTATTAGCATGTGACCTTATGAGACAGAATCTGCAAACCCGAGAGGCATTTTGATAATTATATCTACCCAGGGAGAGCAGGGGGGGCAGTCCAGGCTCACATCTTGTGGTAGAAGACCTTGGACTCGCCAGAGGCAGCATTGGGGATGAGGCTCTCGTCGAGGACATCGAGGACGTCCTCGCAGACCTTCTCGAGCTCCTGCTCGATCTTGTGGCGGTAGTCGCGGATGGTGCTAACATGCTTCTCAGTGCCCTTGGACTCCTCCTTCTGCTCGATGGAGGAGATGATGCGCCAGCTGGCACGGCGGGTGCCAACAACGTTCTTGTAGGCGACGCTCAGCAGGTTGCGCTCGTCGACGGTCAGCTCTCCACCGAGCTTGGCAACCTCCTTCATGTAGGTGACCATCTCATCGTAGCGCTCGGCTTGCTCGCAAAGGCGAGCCAGGAAAGTCTTGCTGTAATGTCGGGGTCAGTCATCTCGTCGTTGTCAAGCCTGGCATCGTAGTGGGCAAGGCATATTTGGCCGAGGAGGGGGCTTTTGCGGTACACACCTCTCACGCTAAAAGGAGACATCATATGTTAGTGACTGATAGCTTGATGGGAAAGTGAAAGCAGGAGTGATCTGATGCTGAGGACCAAAAAAATAATGCAGATGGACAGAAGTCGTCCGCAGCCACAAGAAGCCCTCTATCTAGGATAGAAGGCTGTAGGACCGGGGGATGATGGCTTTGGGGGCAGGGTGACGCGGACTGGGTGAGCAAGGCGGATTGGGCAGGGACATGTTACATACCTCGGTCGCCATGTTTGATGATTATGGGGGGGGAGGATATCGATCGGTCTGTGGAAGAAAGAGAGAAATGGTAAGTTGCCTGGGCAGAAGAAGAGAAGGTCGTGATCCGGGAGGGAAGAAGAAGGATGATGTTTACTTTTGGAAGTACAAAGGGTGGGGTTGCAAAATTTGGATCGCGGATGGAAAGGCTTGGAGGTTGTGTTGATCGGGAAGTTTGAGAAGAGTGTGGGCGGTGCAGGTAGGCAGGTAGGCAGGCAGTAAGGTTGGCAGTGGAGGAGGAGGGCGGCTTGTGCGGGCTTGTGTGGTGGGTGTGGGCAGGCGGCGGTGGTGGACAGAAGAGGATCAGATCAATGTGTTGAGAAGGAGAGGAGCGTGAGGGAAGACTGGGGACGACGTGGTGGTGGTACGTGCGTCAAATCGTCAAGCAGTGTGCAGTGCAGTGTGCAGTGTGTGCTGTGCGGGAAGGGAATCAAGGTTAGTGCAGTTCTGTAGGCTGTCTCCCCTCTTTTGCCTCTTTTTGGCAGCACGCTCTGCGAGATCACTGGTCTGGACAACATTGGATGAGGCGGCACCGCTGGCAGTCAGTCAGGCTGGCAGGCAGGAGGGCCCTTGCTCAGTTGTCACTGTCCCAGGCGAGTCCTCGAGTTC
The DNA here is from genome assembly GCF_004353045.1 of Thyridium curvatum. NCBI lineage: Eukaryota > Fungi > Ascomycota > Sordariomycetes > Thyridiales > Thyridiaceae > Thyridium > Thyridium curvatum. The sequence goes on along the minus strand of NW_022156771.1, from coordinate 127,357 downwards.
AGAGGTACCTCGCTTGGTAAATAGAGTGCTCCAGGTACTTAGGCCGGGAGGGAGGGGTCTTCGAAAGAGGGGCCTGGGACCTGGTTCCGGTTTAGCAAGGTGGATTGAATGGCGGGGCTCCCTGAAGCTCTGGCTCACTACTGCTAGAGCTCTGGCCCGCCTGAGCCCGCCTTGAATCACGGTTGGCGGTGCGGAGCGGCCCACCTAAGCGAAAAAGTGAACGCCAACTCGTGATGCTCTCCCTGTTATGCGCTACCTTATTTCAGCTTGTACATCGAGCGGTTGGATAAGTATCCCTCAAACAATTTGCGCATCATCTACAAATACACATAGTTACCTCCACCTTGCACCACAAGTCAAGTGTTCACGACCTTGGGTTGGTTGTAAGAGACGGTTTTCAAAAGGACATACAGAAGATTGAAATGGCGGATCTCACTCTGCGCATCCAAGCTGGAGTCAAAATAGTTGAGGGATGTTTGTCAGGAGATACCTCAATGCCAATAATTCATACCGTTGCTTTGGGACTCGAGAGGGCCATCCCACTACCTAAAACCGATCGAGCTTGATGGATAATGTAGTCCAACACTTCTGTTAACAGCCCGTCGACTACCTATTTCCGATCATAACTTGTCTGGGCATCTCCTCATTCAAGGAACCCCAAGACTGTAGAGATGGAACATTGTCTAGTCCTTCACCGCTGCTGCGTTCTACTAATACAAGAGGTTCTAGACCCTCCTCGCCACAATCGACGGCACGTCCCTAGTTACACGATTCCTTGGAAGTTGACGCCTCTCAAGGCTCCTATGATGAGTAAGTCGCAATATCTCCAGACCTCTGAGATATGACCACGATGCTCAGAGAAAGATGGCTAGGGCAAACAAGTGAGGTAATGCTGCATCTACGACTCCCTGCCTTAGTTGTAATGCTGAAGGTACGGAAAGCCCTACAGGGCAGTCCCAACTCCTTTTCTGGGAACCCCCCTCAAACACCCTAAAAACATGCAATGCTACAGAAACAGACGGAAGGGAAGGGGGAAGAAAACTCGAACAAGACCAGAGCAGGGGTCTTATCGCGTGGCATCAATGTCAACGTGTGCCAAGCTGGCCCCGCTTTCCGGGGTTTGTCTCTCTCTGCGCTGGCAGTCCGGATCCCCCAAGTCCCCTCTCGTGAAAGGTACCTCAGATAATGTACTTGAACTTCCAAGGTGACTTGCACGAAAGAGAGCCGTTAGCGGATGTGCCACGGGGACGCAGCAGGCCTCGAGAGAGGGGGGGAAGGGGGAAGATATGGCAAGTCCCGTACCGTCCCAAGTCCAAATGGTTGGTCGTCGAGGGAGGGGGACTCGCAGCACGCGACCTCGCATCCGGCCAACAAACCTCGACTAGACCTGCTTTCCCGTCGTGACAATGCCTGCAGCCGCCGGCCGCCCTGCCCAGGTGTGAACGAACAAGAACAGAGTGCGGCGGCCCCCAATCCATCCCGCGGGCACGTAGAGTTGCATGGCTCTCGTGCGTGCCATATGACGTGCCCATGCTTGACTTGCCTGCATCGCCGCCAATCATTTCTCTCCAGTCCAGGCCTAGAACAAGATCAGTCGGGATGGAGACGTGGAGTATTGATTGGATACGCGCCATTCACTGAGATGGCTTGGATCAGGCAGATCGCAGACTTTTACTAACTTGGTAGAACCCGACAAACCGCCGTCGGGTCTGTCCAGTCGTCGGCATACAGCGTGACGCGCGTGTCAGCATGTGCTAGGCTGCCACAGCAGAGGGTTGGACTACGTGTGCGCACCGGCTGAGTCTGAGTAGTTGCTTATTCCAAGGTTCTTATCTGCTGGCAATCTCGTCAACGGTATGTACAGCTTGTAGACGACCTAAAAAGACACGCTCCCGGCCAACTCCTCGCTCCATAACATGGGGTATGAGGTGATTACAGCTCATCAGAGCCCGACGTATAGTTGTACTTCTCTCTGCCCCAATCCCACGGGTCACCACCAGGCACGCAAAGCCCCAATCTCCAGAAGTAATCACGATGGGCAAAGAAGAGCTGCCACAGCTTGTATCGGGCAGGGAACTCCCACCTCGCCTCGAGCCGCGAGTCTTCCATCGTCTCGGCCTCCTTGACGATCTCGACCAGCTCCTCCTGGTTGACTGTGCTGTCCGCGCCAGCGATGCAGCTGGGATCGTTGTCCCCTCGACACATCCTCAGGTCCTCTGGCGAAGGCGACAGTGGCTCCTTGGTGATGTATATCTCGCCCGCATGAGCGCGATAGCCCCATTCGGTCAGGGGTAGGAGAGGCACCGGGTCGTTGGCGTGCGTGACCCTCTGGTATATGCGCTTCTCCAGGTCCTTGTCGAAGCCTTCGTCCTTCTCCATGCCAAACACTCTGTCGATAAAGTCGACCAGACCCTGGTTTCCGACCCGCGGCTCCCCAAACGTCGTGATCTTGATGTCGTCCCAGCCCAACGCAACTTTGAACTCCAGCGCGGCGAGCGCAGCGACAGCACCGCCTAGACTGTGGCCAACTAGCTGGATAGGGTAGGATGGGTGCTCGGCGCGAGCCTTTTTCAGCGCTGGCAGCACAAGCGATCGGGCATTGCGCCACGACTTGAGAAAGCCCATGTGCACTGTACAGTTTGTGCACCTCTCCCTCTTCTCAGGGTCAGGATATGTGTTGTCACCCTCCTCATCGCCGTCATCTGGCTCCGGATACGGCACGTACTCCTGAGGCACAGTGCTCAGATCGATCACAGTGTTGGTGATGCTGTATGTGCCACGGAAAGCCACAACGATCGCGCCGTCGTCCTTGTTGCCCGTGGTCGTGAGACCCCCCGTAGTCGAGTTTATCTTCCTGTCCCCGTGATCAACAGCAATGTAGCCGCAGCTGTCGCTCATGAGCATGCCCGTATTCCAAGTCGTCACCAACTCCATGGCAGGAAACTCTTTGCACCGCGAGACGCAAGAAAAGGGCGGAGACACGCCGGTGTTCCCGACGCAGTAGGAGATATCCACGAGCCGTGACAGGCGCTCTAGAGACGAGAAGAGCGCGACGGAAACGGCCTGACCGGTAGCGTCTCCGTCGTGAAGAGGATGCTGGTCGCCATCCGTCTGGCTCAGAGTGCTCGCGACTGGGCAAGAAGCCCCAGCCAAGAGCAGGCCCAATGCCAGTAACAATGATCGCATTCTCACGGCAAAACTAGACAACGTATTTCCTCCACAAAAAGCAACTTGATCTGGCTAGCACAGCGGCATAGCCCTGAAAATGAGGCGGGCAGAGTGTGTCCGTGCCGGTGCTGCTCTTCGAGATGTGATGACCTTGCGTTAGACTTGGAAATTCATGGCGAGCGCCACAGTAGTAATCGCAGATTCGCGCTTTTATGCCTCGTGTTGTCAGCGCCGCATAACGATCATCATTCTTGTAGGTTCTGGGAGAAGTGGCGGGTATTCGGTTGAGGTGGTCACGACATGCAAAGAAATGGGTGAAACGACGTCAGGTGGTCCCGAGTCAAATGCCGCTAAGAGAAACGTGGGGAGGAGCCCCGGATCACGCCCTGTAGTCGGCAAATTAGCGAGCTCCTGGGCAGCCTAGGCCGCCCCGGTGGCTAGCTGCAGGTTCGGTGGCTTACAACGACAAGTCTATGTAGGTAGTTAAGATACTTGCCTTTTTTTCTACTCTTACCTACAAATGCAAAAGATCATAGACCTCAAGATGTAAAGATCCTCTTTCTTGAGGCTATCTCATTTTTATCGTGATCTATGTACCATGCAACCCAAGTCTATTCAGTTCAAGCACAAGCCGAAACGCCTGATCCTTCGGAGCCAAGATCCCATTTTCTTCCTCAAGTTTTGGAGAGCTTGTCTAGTCCGCTGACCATCCAAGATGATCGATCACCCCGTAAGAGCTCAAATGAGCACAGCATCGCGGTCACAGAGGAGAAGGCTGCAAGCTGGTAAAGTTGGCGGGCATAGGGCCAGCCTGCTTGCACTCCTGGCCGTCGCCGAGAGGGAAGCTGCAGTCCGTGTCGACACACTGTGGCGCCGGGTCGACGGAGCCCGAGGCCTCAAAGATGGGTGAACTAATCGTGGTAAAAAAAAAAACCATCCATCGTCAGCCTCGTTGTCATCATTATATACCAAGAGGAGACATGTCTCGGTAGGGGATGAGGAGGAAGGGTCTCGACTCAACTTACGTCTGCTGGTCCGGGCACACCTTCTCAATCATCCACAGCTGCTCTTTCTGCCAGATGAACGAGACCCGGCCGTCGTCGCACGCCCAGCGCTTCGCCAGAGTCGAGTTGGCCGGCGTCAGCGACTTGGAGGTGGCGTTGAGGTGGCACGGCGTCGTGATGCCCGCGCCCGCGTCGACAAAGGTAAAGTCGAGCGTCGTTGCGTTGTCGTTGCCCGCCGCGGGCTTCCAGTTCGCAAAGTCGCGGACCTCGTAGGAGGCCGGGTAGTAGCAGTCGGACTCGAGGGCCATTAGCTGCTTGGGCAGCGCATAGTTGAGGCCGGCCACGAGTGGAGCGCCGGCGGCAGCTGCGAGAATGGCGAAAGATCGCATTGTGTTTTAAGATGCGAATCGAGTTGATCAGGATAGGTGAGAGGCCCAAGTTGATGGCAAGGATAGACACTCTGTTACGATCTTCACTCTCATTGAACTGGGAAAGGGCGACCGAGAAGGACAGGGAAATCGAAAAGCATAGAAAAGCTTGTTATTATATCCACATCTACATTAAAGGGAGCTGGGATATCCCGCTTTAGGTTGTAAATGACGAGGCGGAGCAGTACTCCTGTGCTCCTTGCAGTGCGCATCTCTGCCGATCCAAACACGGTGCCTAGAATAGACAAGTAGATCCGTTTGTACAACGGCAAACAAACAGAAAACCGGACCGCGTGGGTTCCAATGCGCGGCAATGGACCCTCTTTTGAGCGGTATTACTTCTCTTGTGACGATGATGGAGTTCTATGGGTCGTGCTTTTCTAGAAAAGTGTTCAGTCGGATGAGTGGAGGACGCAGCAAGAAGGATTGCATGTGTGAAACAAGAAGCGCCACGACGATTGGCCCGTCCTGTGTTCAACTCTCACTTCCTCGTAATGAGCCGTAGGGCAGAGTGACGGACTGCCATCGGCCGCATTTTAATTAGGCTCCCTGCATCTTGCGGGTGTACCTGCCTACGGCACTGGCCTTAATGCGAGTCCGACATCTGATTCGGGATTGATGCATGTGGTGAGTACCTACAATGACTGGGAAACCCTATTCTCGGATGATCTGCGTGCCCACTTGGGAGGAGACGATCCCCCTGAATGTTGACGCCCATGAACCCCACTCGACCAGACAGCCTTGGAGAGTTTTTAACTCATGCAAACTCATGGAACTGTCTGGGCTTGTGAGCTTTGTACCGAAAGGGCTTGAGAGGGTGAACACCCGCCAGAGTGGAACGGGTGGTTGCTGCCTAGAACAAATACCTGCACCTCTGCTCGGGTGACTCACCACAAGGCGCAACAAGGAACATCAAGGCTGCATCCAAGTGTAGATTTCAACCAGTCAAGCTCTTCCACGAGTAGAGAAAGCAAGTATGGGTTGCATGATCGCCAGGCAGATGCCCCAGGCAACTCTTCCCCTGCGGTTTCGCAACTCTTCGCAGCCTTCCATCCCAGATCAAGATATATATATAAAGCCATAGCACCTCCCAGAGACCAGACAACTTCCTCAACTCTCTCTCTCTCTCTCGACATCCTGGGCCAAAGCCCTGAGCTTCTCGAGCGAGAATCAACCCGGGCAAGATGACTCTAACCTCACAGCAGTACAGGATCCTACTCACCGAGATCGAGAGGATACTGCGGAATGGGGGTACCAGGGCGCAGATGATGGAATGGTATCACCAGTGGAAACAGCTTAGGCTCGCCGTCAGGGCCGCCGAGAACAGAGAGCTGAAAAGGTCGTCGTGCAGGCGCCGGAGGCCGACACGGCAGAGGATGTCGAGGATGAGGACGCACCGATACATGCCACGGAAATGAGCAACCAGGTTGAGGCCTGCCCTATCACAGCACGTCGAGTTCGAACTGCGCTCCGTCTTGTGATCAAGGAAGTACTGTAACACTAATTCTTTCTCATCAAGCATTCGCGACAGGGATATCACATGGTTGCCGGCTTCAAACAGCACGCAAGACTCGGACGATCGCACGTGTATTACGTTTCATGATGGCTCGTATTCATCTACGCTTGTGTAAGACAGTGGCTCAGCAAGGCGCAAGAGCAAACACGGTCGGTTCTCACGGCGAAGTACATGATCTCCCCTCTCTGACAGGGATAGACCAAGCATGTCAAGTTAACCAGGTAGAGGCAATGATATTACACGTCAAACACAGCTATTTCTGTCTTGTACGCCTTTGCCATTCTGGCAAGCTCTATCAGAATGTGTATCATAGACCCTTTACGCTCCAGAAACTCCATAAAATGCTGCCCAAACCATAAATCGTCGCTTGTTCCAGATTTCCTGATGAGACCTCATCAAGACATCAAATGTGCTGGAGGTACGCAGTGCTCTTACACCGACACCTGATGAGCCCCATGACTCTTCACTTCTTCCCCGGCAACTTGAGCCACTTGGGCAGTTTCTTGCCCTTCTTATCGCCATCGTCATCTCCGCCCTTCTTGACGGGTGGAGCCTTTGCGGGTTGTTCTTCCTCGTCGTCCGACTCAACATTGGGCAACTCGGGCATCTTCACCTCCTGGGCGGCCTTTGTTACTGTCTGTTTGAGGAACGGTTCCTTCCGAACAGTAGCTGGCACGCTGTCGGCCCATGTACAATTGACCATCGTGTCCCGCAGACCGTAACCCTTGATCAGATGCTTGGGACCATCGTCAATCACCGGACCCCCAGCCGGTAGGCTGAGCTTGAACGGTTGGTCTGCGTGACGCATGACACTCCGGACAGCCTGATACAGTGTAGCTCCCGTGGCCCCGTGACCATAAATCCACTGTGTCTGATAACCATCCGGGTAGCGCACCTTGACTCGAATGTCCTTGATAGCCGCCAGCTTTGCCTCTCGGACAGCCGCGTCAGCCTCCAATTCGTGGTCCGACTTGAGTCGCTTATTTTGTGTACGCTGGAGCAGGTGATGCTGGTGCAGTTTCGCATGAGCGATACTCGGCACAAATGAGGAATCGGGATCCTGAATTCTAGCAGCTGCCGGTGTTGAAGACGATGATGGCGAGAAAACAGCAGTGGGTTGCAGAGGGTCTGCCGGCGTTGACGTCGCAGCTGGAATAGCACTTGAGCCATCAAGAGCGGCCACTGGGACTGCATCAGTTGGCTGAGCTTGTTCGCTGCGGTTCGCGGCCGGAATCGCTTGTGTCTGCTCAGGGACAGCTGCTGCCGAAGAAGTGGCCGTTACAATAGCGGCTGATTGCGCACCAGTGTCGGCCTTCAGTCCGCCGGTCGAATCAGCCACGGGCGCAGCCGCCGGTGCAGCCGACTTTGCATCCGTCACGTCCTTGAAGTACCGCTCAACCTCCTGCATCGCGACATGCAACGGCGTCTCCGTCCGCTTGAACGACAACTGCATCAGGTGGTTTCCGGAGTTGATGCCGATCTGCGACAGGTTCTTCTGGAAGTCTGCCAGAGTCGAGAACTCCCTTCCTATGACCTGCAGCACAGGTGTCTCCCAGAACAGCTGGCCACTTCCACTACCAGCGCCATTACTCGTCTGAGGTATACCTCTCGCTGTGATGTTGAGCCCCTTTTGTGCGCCCGCGCCGGTGCTCTCGAACTGCCGTAGCAGCTTCCATAGTGACGTGTCGCTTCTGACTTTCTCTGTGACACGGCCGTTCGGTATGCCGAGCCTCGACTCCGACTCTGGGAGCTTCAGAGCGACTGTGACAACTGAGGGACTGTTTGACTTGACGATGAGATCTAATTTGGCGCCTGGGCTTAGGCCTGCGATTCGGAAAGGATCCGCGAGGTTGAGCTGCTTGTTCTGATGCCTACCAGAACATGATTAGCTTCCACTGTGACCCCCATAGACGGAGCATCTGCTTTGGATTTACTTGAGTAGGTACTTGTCGCTGGAAAGGTTCAACTTCTTGCAAGCTTCGTCTAGAACATCAATCATGTAAGTCACGGGCGTGACCTTGACGGTAGCCCGTCGTAGGTCCGTGGCTATGACCACCACATGGGATGCCATGTTGGACAGAGTTATTCGCGACCAGACGAAACGGAGATGAGAAGAGAAGCAAACAGCGGCCGCAGTTACTGCAATAAGAGGTGTGGCCGCCTGTTTGGATGTTGATAGCGGGGCAGGCAGCTGTGAAGCTTGGTGGCGGATGCTTGATCAGCGGTGGTAGATATCGATGGAAGCTCTAGGTACTGCCTGAAGGTGGGCTGGGCAGATATTTTGCTCACGGTTAAAGTACAAGCGGGTATTAAATCTACCAACTACGCGGGTACTTTACTCGGTTGGGGTGGTGAAATTTATAACTCGCCGTACCTTTTACCGTCGTTCCTTAGCCTTTCCCCACAGCGGTAGAAAGAGCTGTAGGCTCCCTCTCTACTACGCACGCCAGTGGCCTTCAGGCGGGTCAGCCCCTACAAATGCGGTACACGCATCACTGAGTGGAGGCCACTTCAACAGCTTCTCATCACCCAATTAGCGAGCCCGCACTGGCCCCAGTTCTGGACCTCCCAGCCAGCCGCGCCAGCTGCGTGTTGCCTTGCATCTACTTTGGGAGCTCCCAGAAGCCTCACGAGCACGACCACACTCAATCAAACCCAGCATCGACGAGCTTCAATTCCAACGACGAATCACCACGACGCCGCACGCAGTGCGGCCACATCCGACAGACAATCATTCTCAGACGATAAAGGCTCGATTCTGCCGTTCTTGACCCTTTCCACATCGCTCAGATAGACCATGGTAAGCATCCCTCTTCAGATGATGGTAGACAGGAACCCAGCTAACCAGCTCTCAGTCGTCGCCCTTCTCAATAAGTTCGTCTTCCACCATTATCCCACACAGCGCACACGAAGAATACAAAGAATAAGACAAAAAGAACTAACCCCCGGCGTCCACAGACGGCGGCGCCTGCGTCGCCATGGTGGGCAAGGACTGCGTCGCCATCGCCTGCGACCTGCGCCTGGGCCTGCAGGCCCTGACCGTGTCCAACAACTTCCCCAAGATCTTCCAGTACGGCGAGGGCGTCTTCCTCGGCCTGACCGGGCTGGCGACCGACGTCTCCACCGTCGCCGACCTCTTCCGGTACAAGGTCAACATGTACCGCCTGCGCGAGGAGCGCCACATCGCGCCCAAGACCTTCGCCAACCTCGTCTCGAGCTCCCTCTACGAGCGCCGCTTCGGCCCCTACTTTGTCAGCCCCGTCGTCGCCGGCCTCGAGCCCAAGACGGGCCAGCCCTTCATCTGCGGCTTCGACTCGATCGGCTGCATCGACTTCGCCAAGGACTTCATCGTCAGCGGCACGGCGACGGAGCAGCTGTTTGGCATGTGCGAGAGCTTGTTCGAGCCCGATCTGGTATGTCTACCCTCTGTGAAGCCACGAGCCCTGACAGATGGGGGTTTCGTGTGAGAGTTTATCCTTTTGCTGACATGGCGATTTCCAGGGCCCCGATGAGCTGTTTGAGACCATCTCCCAGGCGCTGCTCAACGCCGTCGACCGAGATGCCCTGTCTGGCTGGGGTGCACACGTCTACATCATCGAGAAGGACAAGGTCACGAAGCGGTTACTCAAGGGCCGTCAGGATTAAACGCGCGGCGATGGATTGTATGGCCGGTGTAGTGGAGCTCGTGCGCGGACCAGGACGAATACCTCATCGCGTCTTCTCGGCCTGCTGAAACTTAGGTCGTTGTACATTGTACGAATAGAGTCTTGTCTCTCAACGGTAGATCACTAATACTACACGGGACTAGACATGAAGTCGAGCGTATTGAGACCTGCCACCACGAGAGTGATCAATGGGTTTCGAAGATGTTGTTGTTATCTATCCGCTGAAGGCAAAGCCTTCAAAGTCTCTATTTTTGTATTGAAGCCACTCTCGCCGCCCGAGAGCTGACTATACAGCCTTCTCTAGATGAGCTACGTAATGTACACATGCATGCGTCTACATCTCTATCAGTCAGATGCCACTTGATCATACACAACATCTCTTCGGCCTTCTCTATTTCCCGTCTGTTACTGCTCCTTCTTCGTCTTGGTGACGACCTCGGTCGTCTTTTGCATGAAGAACTGCCTCTCAATCAATTTAAGAACCTCGTCGATAAGGCTAAAGGCATGGCGTTAGTTACTACGTAGCAAGTGAGTCGAACAGTATACAATAGCACTTACATGACAGGAGCGCTGATAATCAGCACCGCCTTCCACTCGGTCCAGTCGAGGGGCAGGATCGAGAACAGGGTCTGCAGGCCCGGGGTGTAGAGCAGGGCAAAGTGCAACGCCATCGACAGGGCAATGGCATAGACGAGCATCATGTTGTCCCACAGCGGCAGCGTCAGGAGCGACTCGCTCGAGGACAGGGCGTTCATGGCGTTGAACATCTCGATGACGACGAGGATGGAGAGGGACACGGTCGACGCAGACTTGGCCATGTCGTTGGAGAACATGGCGCAGCCAATCTCGGGGAAGTCGGCGCTGCAGTGGTGGAAGCGCGAGAGCTGCGAGAAGGTGATCTGGGGGCCGGCCGGGTTGTACATGAACCACCAGGCGTAGCCGGCAACAGTAGCGAGACCAACGTAGGTGCCGATGATCAGGTAACGAAGGAAGAGCCAGCCTCCAATCAGGGCCTCGTCGCGCTTGCGCGGTTGGCGGCGCATGATGTCGTGGTCGGGAGGGTTGAAGGACAGCGCAGTGGCGGGGAGACCGTCAGTGACGAGGTTGACCCAGAGGAGCTGAACAGGAATAAGAGCCTCAGGCATGCCCAGGGCAGCCGTCAAGAAGATGGAAACAACCTCGCCGATGTTGGACGAGATGAGATATCGGATGAACTGTTGAGTGTTGTTGTAGATGGAACGGCCCTCCTCGATGGCAACCTCAATGGTGGCGAAGTTGTTATCAGCCAAGACCATGTCGGCTGCCAGCTTGGAAACATCAGTACCAGAACCCATAGCCACACCAATGTCGGCCTTCTTGAGAGCAGGAGCATCGTTGACACCATCGCCAGTCATGGCAACGACCTCGCCGAGCTGTTGCAGGAGATCCACGAGCTTCGACTTGTGGCTAGGCTCGACACGAGAGAACAGAGACGCCTTCTTAGCAGCCTCGAGCTGCTCACTGGGGCTGAGGTTGTCGAACTCGCGGCCCGTGTAGCTCTTGCCCTTGAGATCCTCGTACTCGCCAAAGACACCGATCGAACGGCAGATACTCTCAGCCGTGTTGCGGTTGTCTCCAGTGATAACAATGACACGGATGCCTGCCTCCTTGCACTTAGCAATGGACGCAGGAACCTCGGGACGGGGAGGATCCAGCATGCCGACCAGGCCAAGGAAAGTCATGTTCTGCTCGAGATTGGAGTAATCGGAGGTAGACTTGGCAGTCTTGGAGAGCGGGTTTCCAGAGACGTCTTCAACAGTGGCCATGGCAATAACACGGAGACCACGGTTTCCATAGTCGACAACTTCGCGGAGGATTAGATCAGTGAGCTTGCGGTCCAGGGCGACCTTCTTGCCCTGGGCACCGACCAAAGTGTGGGTGCAACGCTCGAGGATGGATTCAGGGGCGCCCTTGACCAACAACTTCTGACCCTTGCCATTCTGAACAAGAACAGACATGCTCTTGCGGTCGCGAGAGAATTCATAGGTAGCGAGGTGCTGATATTTCTTCTCATACCAACTGCTTGCGTAGTGGACACGGTCCTCGGGGTGGCAGTCCTCGGGGGCACAAGGGCCAATCTTCTCGGCGAGGACACGAAGAGCTCCTTCAGTGGGCTCACCGATGCTAGTAAAGGTACCAAGGCGGGCATCATAGGCAAGGCGGGCGTCATTGCACAAGGCAGCGACCTCGGTCAGCTGGAGGATGGTGCTGGATTTTTGCGCCAGGTCTTCAACGACCTTGCCGTTTTGCGTGATCTTGCCCTTGGGCTCAAAAGTAGTTCCCTCGACATCGAGCTCTTCCAGGCCAGTGCCGTTCTCACCAATGTAGACGATCTTGTTAACGCTCATCTGGTTGGTGGTCAGGGTGCCGGTCTTGTCGGAACAGATAACGCTGCAGCTACCCAGGGTCTCGACGGAGGGGAGAGACCTCACAACCGCGTTCTTGGCAGCCATCTTGCGGGTTCCAAGCGCCAGACAGGTCGTGATGACAACAGCGAGACCTTCGGGAATAGCAGCGACACCAAGCGACACGGCAATCTTGAGGTAGTAGATGGCGCCCTTGGTCCAGGTTCCGTGGCTGGGGTCGTTAAAGTTGGGAATGTTGATCAGCCAGACAGCGATGCAGATGACGGTGATGACCTTGGCAAGAGTGTCACCAAAGTCGTTGAGCTTCTGCTTGAGGGGTGTGGGTTCCGAAATCTGCGCGGTGATGCTCTCATGGATGTCTCCAATAGCCGTGTTCGAACCAGTCAGAACAACGACAGCCTTGGCGCGGCCCGTGACAACAGTAGTTCCGGAGAAGAGCATGTTGACCTGATCCTGCTTCACAGCTTTGGCATCGGCGACCACGGCGCTTGCGTCTTTGCCAACACTCTCGGACTCGCCCGTAAGGATAGCCTGGTCGACAGCGAAGCTGTTGCTCTCGATCGAGATCAGCCTGCAGTCTGCGGGGATGCGGTCGCCAATGGCAACGGAAATGATATCGCCAGGTACCAGCTCCTCCGCCTTGACCCTCGAGATCTGGCCATCGTTGCGAACAACATTAGCCTCGTTGGCAGAGTACTCTTGCAAGGCCGCGATGGCCTTCTCGGCGCTGCTCTCTTGGGACACACCGACGACGGCGTTCAAGATCAGGATTGTGAGGATCTGGAGTATTCGAGCAGGTTAGCGGGTGTTTTTTGCCCATGGTTTGCGACCAGATCTTGCGAGTGCGACGTACAACTGCGGGATCAACGAATGCGCTCCAGCCACCCTCCTCTTCAAAGAGCGCAAGGACGAAGGACACAGCGGCGGATCCGAGAAGAATGATGACCAGCTGGTCCTTGAACTGCTCCAGGATCAGCTCCCAGATGGGCGTCGGAGGTTCCTCGGCGATGGCTGCAGGAAGATGTCAGTGGCATACTCTCAATTGTCGCACAAAGCTCACGTGGAGGCAGAGGAGGCTGCGCCGGACGTACCATTCTTGCCGTGCTTGGAGCGCAAGTCGATGACCTGGCTGTCGGTCAAGCCGTTGGTCGCGTCGACACCAAGGCCCTTGAGGACCTTGTCGATGGGTTGCGCATATGCGTTGTCCATCTTGAAGATCTCCCAGAGAGTGAGTGCTGGGCCAGTGGGGAAGTTTGCGCGAGGTTGCGAAATTGGTAGAGGGGCCCGCGATCGTATTTAAGAACGGGAGGATTTTCTATGGGGATATCTGGTCCCAAAGGGCGTGTAAGTCTGGTCTCCTCTTGTCGGTCTGCCTGCCTAGCCGAGCCGATAGCTCCCAGATTGGAAAAGAAATGAGTTTACACCATGCAGACACCTTGTAGGCTACTTTTCGTGGTTCCTACTGCGATCTGGCAAGAGAGTTGAATTTGAACCTCGCAGCCTCTAGAGACTGAGCTGCAGACCAGACCAGATGTCCTCTTTAAAAAGAGCGTGAGTGGCAATTCGAAACTGCCAGCCTGTATTGCAAGGACCAGACCCAGACTTTTTCTGAGGTTTTGCTCTACGTGTCAATATCTAGCGATGGCGGGGTGAGCTTTCTCCGTCGTATATGTAAGCAATTGGGACGTTTTAGTGCAGGCTAACCCCTGCGCTAGAGCCCATGTGGCCTAGAAGCGCCGCGGTTGGAGGCAACACTGGAGCCCGGTGGGCGGGCACAGCGGGCAAGTTTACGTAGGTGGTGGACCTGGGCAGGCACATCGGGAATATTTTTAGTGGTACCTGCACGCCGATGTCCGCAAAAGCCTGGATCCCGCGTGCCGCACCGTCCTGCTGAAACATCAAATCGGGCCCCTCAAGCCTGAGATCTGGTGCAGATCGGGACGAACACATGCACCCAGTTGCTGCTCTCTTCCAAGCAGACACCAAACATGGCGGACTGGCCGAACAAAAAGCTGGGTCGGCCAGGTCACGGAGCCCAGCCCTGATCTCCTTTGACAGCATCGATGAAAATACAGTGCTATCTATGCCTCAGACTTCAAAGTTTCTTTTCCTGCATTCATGGAGTTCTTCGACCTCTAATGATGGAGCGAGCAAGTTCACTGCTGTCCTATGCGTCACTCATTTTCTTCTGGCTCATGCATCGAGATGTTTGTCAGGAACAGGAAGCTTCCAATTGGAAAATCACGAGGCTTACATGACAACTAACCCCCCTTTGCTATGCCTCTGAAGTACAGTTGTGAAGAATCATGAGATCGTGGAAACACCAAACTCCTCTCACATCATCCTCTCTTGAACTCTGAAACCTATCCAACTGATTCTTCCACGCTTGACCAATAGCTTGACCAATATATCCGCTCCCATTTCCCCAAGTCCGGGTATCCTCATTGAAAAATAACATCCAGTCCTTGCCATCAACGGTTCGGTCCCCTGCTATGATACGACATACCCGTCTCCGAGGTCGGCAGCTCCACCGCCGGCTCGGTAGGCCGGGTGGCTGGGAGCTCGGCCGGGTCATATGAATACCGGGCCGCTGCCGTCTCGGGCACGCCCGAAAGATGCCAGCTTTGTGGGCCACCGCCCCCGGCCCAGCCGTGTGTTGCTGCGCTGGAAGCACACGACACCCGGCCGCTGTCCGTGCCCACCCAGGACATACCTGGAGAGCCGGCCATGCTGGACGGGGGCCGGTGCGGTGTCAACTCCCGCTGGTCGGAGTAAGGGGATTGGCTGAAGTTCACGGCAGTGGGACTGCTAGCAAAAGAGTCTGGCAGATATGTTAGCAGGTATCCCGCGAGAGAAGCCGAAAGCCGGTCAAGGTCACCTTTGTAGGGGCTCTCGATCTTGCCCTGGTATGGCTGATAAGGCTCGGACCCTGCCGCCGAAGGCATCGGCATCACATGTCTCTCCTCCTCCCTTCTTCCGCTCTGCCGCCAACCGCACTTGTAGAGCAGGAAGCCCACGGCCACGAGGACGACTGCTGCCACGCCGACACTGATTCCGATGATCGCCCCTGTCGGTAGTTGACCATGGTCTGCTGTACTTTCCTGACCGGGAGTCACTGCAGGTGCCGAGGCCGCCGCCGTCGTCGTCGACCCTGCAGACGTTGTCGATGATGTGGTACTCGATGGTTTCGCGGAGCCGGAAGTGGCAGTCGGCGACAGGAACATCGCCTTCTTATAGCTATCGTCATGTAACCTCGCGGCGACCAAGGAGTCCTGAGGGCATCCGCCGGATGAGCATGGCGGCGTCTTGCAGCATCCGAGAAACGGCTGGACGCTTAGGCCTTCGTTCAGGCAGGTGAACCAGTATGTAGCTCCGCTGTACGGAGCTGCACACAGCTGCGGCTGTATCCGGTCGTAAGTGTTTTTGTCTTTGCGGAACGTCGAGGTGCGTAGGTTGCCCTGAGGACAGTTGCCCGATCCATCAGTGCATGGATCGCTGGTACAGCAGCCCAGGAACTGGAACTTGGCTTTGTCACAAATGTAAAACTTTCCGCCACTTGGGCAGGCTAGTTCTAGATCCTCGATAGGGCTGGGCATCTTGTCTGGCCTTGGGCTAGGAATACCAGAACACAGAACTCTAGATGATGGTGTGAGAGGAGATGAAGACACAAGAAGACTCCAGGTCTCCCAAGCCGGCGTCATAAAAGAACAAAACACCAACGAGCCGGGAAACAGCCACTGATATGTTCTGGTCCGCTCTCATCTGGTGTGGGCACACCAGCAGCATATCTTACTACCCGTGATACCCAGCCCCGGTCTCCGCCATCACCCAAGATCGTCAAGTGGACGAACCAGCGCATGGCTTGCCTCGTGTTGTACCTCCACAACTACCACCGCATCCCCGAGAGCGAAGCGAAATGCCCTTTCAGGTCCACGCACAGGCGCGGCCAAGACGCAAAATGAGCCAAACCGACAAGGCTCTCCGCAAAAGCTGTCAAAAGATGTCACTGCCACTCCACCGAGGCGTGTTGGGGCGGTTCCTTCTGCGCGGGACTTTTGCATGTTCAAAGAGTCGCAAGACGGACTAGGCCGGATTTGACGCCCAGCGGGCTCTACAATTCGCCAGTTGATTTTGACGTTGCAGGGCCATATGCATATCCCAAGCGGTGTGGGACAACGCTTGTTGTCACGAACCAGGGTCGAGGAGGTGTAACTCAGCCTCAAGCGGTGGGTAACCAACTGCAATCAGAATTGTGCAGTTTGCATCAGACGCACTTTGCAAGAGATCTACAGCCCGGACATGCATGCCAAGGTCGGTTCTTGAGGGCTTGCCATAGCCTTGTCCTATTTTTGTCTTTGCTCCCTCCAACATCGTAGGTTACTGAAGTCCACAATTAAGCTGAAATGGACGGACGAGGCAGGGTCGTCTTATACCGACTTCGGCATCAGCGAGATTGCGTCGACGTCGTACCAAAACATGGGTAGGTGTCTGCAATATAATCTGACAGCAGAGTGGTAAGCATGAGACCGATGAACAACAGCACCGGTGGAACGAGTCCTAGCCGACCACGAGACTGGTGGCCGGATCAGCCGAACCCTCAAAGGCGTACCTAGTATAACTAACGCAAGCCATATCAGTCCGAGTTAATGCACAGCTGAGGAGTTGTTCTTTCAGAGCGGGAATAGGACTGCAAAAACTGGTATCAATTCTTCGATGAAACGTCACTGTAATCATAATCATTACACACTTATAAGCCTCGGGGGCCTTTCCCTCCAAGAATCACAGCCCAGCCAGCACACTCTGGATGCCGACACTGCTGGCGTCTTCTCTCCTCTGCACGAATGCTTTGAAGTCTGCCTTGTGCAGCCTCTTGCCCAGACCCACTGGCCCCGATGCCAAATTCCTCGACCTCTCCCTCAGCGCTTCAGGACCGATGATGAACAGATATCCCACTTCGGTCAACACCTCGACGATGCCCTCCACCTCCTTGGTCAAGGGCCACTCCTTCAGCGTTGAAACGTACTTGGCAATATCCTTGGTGACCATGAGACCGCCAGTAGCGTTCACGGGGAATTTCCTGAAGTGGTCAAACAGCAATTTGTGGATGGCGAGGGCGAGCTCGCTCGAGATGATTTCGAGGTTGTGGCCATCCACAGACTGGTTCAGAAGAATCGCAACCCGATTCAGGAACGTGGTGATCGTGAGACAGGTCTGCGTTTGGAGAGAATCGACGAGCGTCTCCAGGTCGTCATCCCTCGGCCGAAAGTCGGTCTTCTTCTGCGTCGCGAGAGATCTGGTCACCCAGTTGATGACAACGTCGACGGTCGTCTTCATCACAGCGTTTGTCTTCTTTTCGATGGATTCCATCCCCATCTTGGTCTGTGCTTCCATATGTCTTCGTACCGTGGTGTTTGACTCGGCCAGCCTGATGAGAACCGTGGCCATAAACCGTGACATGATGTTTGTGATAGTGACTGCCGGTCGAACATTAGGCAGGTAGCTAAGGTCGGGCTCGACCTTGACGTTTTCTTGCAGGGTGGCCTGATCAAGCGCAGCATCAAGCGCGGTCTCGACGTAGACTTTGCCCATACTAGTAAGGAGCAGGTTGAGAAGCACACTGACGTCCTTGGGGGTGTCACTGGCTGTTCCGAGCTCTAATGTCCGCCGCACACTTTCCGCGAGCCATGTCATCATACGCTTCGCATTCGCAACACTGAGCACACCGTCTTCCTCCGAGACCTCGATCTCGTTCTTCTTATCCGTGTCTTGGATGCCAGCAACTCGGAGCATCATCGCCTTCTGAGTCGGCGTAAGATCAGAAGAATCGAGGCGCTCCATGTATGCGTCCTTAGCTGAGGCAATGAGTTGTGTGCCCTGTTGAGCAATAGCCGCCATGAATCCACGAGGCGCCTTCTGCCGCCTCGAATGATAGAGGGTAAACTTGAACAAAAGAGAGTTGTACATCTCCTCCAAACTCTTTCTTTCGCGGTCGATATAAGAGTTACCAACTAGATACGGGACGAACAACTCTTCCATCTGTTGGTCTAGTGTCTGAGAAATCTGTGCCGAGCATGGTTCGGGATTCTCCGTCAAGCCATGAGTCTTGAGATCCTCGATAAGCGCACTGATATAGGCTCTTGAAGCGTGGAGAGATCTCAGGAAGGCCAGAGACGAAATAGTATTCGCCTTCTCAAGGACCATCTCAAGTCTTTGCTGGATAGACTGCTGGAAGACACGCTGAATGAACTTGATCAGGACAGTTTCGTAATAAGGGAAGGCGCGTTTGATGATGAAAGATTCCTCTTGCATCACAATCTTGACTTCGTCGACAAGAGACTGGAGGCTAGGCTCGACGCCTGGCGGGTCAGAGTCAGGATCAGCCAACTGGTCCCACATCTCGCCATCTGTCGTCACTTCATCAGTGAGAAGCTGGTCGCGGTCGATGAAGAACTGGTGCTGGTTGACGAAGATGGCAATGACACTGGCGCCTCCGTTGAAGTCGTGAAGCACCTTCGCACACTCCATCATGTCATCGAAGTTCTGCCGGCGGTAGCTGTTGTTGAATTGCTTCAGCAGATCCTGTTCGAGAGTCTCGGAGAACTTCTCCAACACTTCTCGTGTGTTGTGTTTTCGACTCGTCCCGGTAACGCCGTTTGTAATCCCATTGCCACGGGTGCCGTTTGTTTGACTCCATGATGTCGGATCCAGTCGTTGGCTGATGCGCATCAGTTGTCGCGCAATGACGGCGCATCGGACCTTGTTTTCTGCGCCACCTTGCCTTTGTATATCCTGTAACGACGACAGCTCACCAGTCTCGCAAACCTCCATCCAGCACTGGATCAGGAAGTTGGCGTCCAGCGCTCTCCTTCGCTTCCTGTCTAGCTCTTCCAGTTTCTCGCCAATCTGTACGGCGATATTGCCACCTCCATCTGCCCGGCTGCCTCTATCATAGGCATTTGTTCCGTTGGGGTTGTTCAAACTAAGATCCAACGCCTCGAACTGCTCCATTGATTGGTCAAGCTTGCGCCCGAGAGTGTCAAGAGTCTGGTCATGTTGGATCTCGGCCCGCCGCACATGAGAGAGAATCTCGGACTCTCGTTCCTGAAGGTCTTCAGTGAGCGATCCTAGCTGGGATAGGGCATCTGGAACACATCATGTGAGTATTGCAGTCCAGGATAACAAAGCAGCGGGGCAACGTCCAACTCACTCTCAAAGGTCCTGATTAGGGGCTTGGGGTCGAATGCCTGGTGCGCTGGACCAGACCGCCTGTTTGCAGGTACTGCTGTCTCCGCCAGTGAATCAACAAAGTCTCGCACAATGAAGTCCTTGCCGGAGAAGTCATCAAGTGTGAAGCTGGGGCCTTTGGGAAAAAGGGCCCTTGAGCCTCCCGACCCAGCCCTCTCCATTGCTCCAGTTGGCTGGCTATCTCCCCATGGATGACTGCGCCAGAAGCGAGATCAGATGCTGAGCTGCTGAGCTGCCCAAATGACAAATGTCATCAATGGAAGTCGTAGTGTTTCAGTTGGCGATCCTAGCTGCGCTGAACGCGACGTGATTGTGTTGGAGTTGAATTATGGGGTCGGTCGCATGTGCGCTATTCGCTGCTCGGAGCACTGAACTCTCTAGCCTTCCCCTCCAGTACAAACCGCTAAAACAAGGCAGCTTTGTGGGGACTTCCAGCGCGTAGCTGGCCTCAGCCCCAGCTATTTCGTCAGCGCTAGAGTATCCCTTTGGTGGCTGGACTCTGCTGACGCAGTGATTGGTCGCATGCTTGCCACATGCTTCCACTCTTCCTCTTCTCATCTTGTGTTCTTTTCATATCTCGTCGCAGGCAGAACAGCTCTGCCCATGACCTCATAAATTCATTCTTTTGTCTTTCGTACTGACTACTCTTTGTTACGAGTATAGATTGTCCTGTTTTATACCCACGATTGTCTTTTTCGCCTGACCTTGTCCCAAGTATGCCGTTTACTGCGAAAGATACCGACCTGTACCGGCGGGATGAGAAGTTTGGCCACAAGCTGCTCACCAAGGAGGAGAGAACCCGGCTGTTGCAGGTAAATCGACTTGTGCCCGTGAACCTCTAGGAGGCGATTCCACCAAGAACGCTTCTCAAGAAACTAACCTGTCGGCAGCCCTACCTACCCACCCCGCCATCGAGGTCTCCAAGTCGAAGACATAGCCGTCGTCGCGATGGAGGCTCTCGCTTTCAGGTGCGACGGTTCATCCGAGCACAGCTTAATGTTTTCTTCTTCACCATCATCCACACGATCTTTTCTCTCTACATTCGAATTCGACAAGCATACCACGCAGTCCGAGATCAAGTGTACTCCATCATGTACTACCATCATCGCACCCCAGAGATCATAGAGCGCGACGTCAAGGATTTGATGAGACTGCCAAAGCATCTCAGTGTGATCCTGAAGCTTGAAGACGATGGCAGAGGTGGAGCAGAGCTCGAAAGGCTGGTCAATGAGGTGGCAGATCTCGCAGCTTGGTGTGCGTCTGCCGGGATTCCAATGCTCTCTGTATATGAAAAGACAGGTACGTCGAGGCGCAGAGAGGGGAACGAATTTAGGAGCTAACAATACATGCCAGGAATCCTCAAGAGCTATCTCCCTGAGACTCATAGGGCTGTGTCTCAAAAGCTCGCAGCCTACTTCGGCCGTGTCCATCCAGCGTTGACACTGCGAGCGCCCCATGTGCCCTCGATTGAATCCGCGCCTTCAACCCGAGAGCGAGGACGAGAAGACACGGACGAAGGGCACATCTCCATCATGCTTCTCTCGGCTGAAGACGGACGAGACTCGCTGGTTGATCTTACGAAGACGCTAGCAGAGATGGCCCAGCGATCCAAGATCTCGGCCGCCGATGTCAGCATTGACTTGATTGACGCCGAGTTGAGCGAGGGTGTTATGGGCGAACCTGACCTGCTCCTGCTCTTCAGTCCGAACGTGGAACTATCCGGCTACCCTCCATGGCAAATCCGCCTCACCGAGATCTTCCACGTCGAGGACAACCAGGGTGTAGGATATCAAGTGTTCTTGAGAGGTCTGCGCAAGTACGCCCAGGCCCAGATGAGACTAGGAAAGTAGTGTCGGGATCACATCTTTCCTCCTGAGGCATGAATTCTATCATGACTGCCACAATACCATCTCCCTACTGGTCTCATCCCACCGAAACACTGGCCCG
The DNA here is from genome assembly GCF_004353045.1 of Thyridium curvatum. Taxonomy (NCBI): domain Eukaryota; kingdom Fungi; phylum Ascomycota; class Sordariomycetes; order Thyridiales; family Thyridiaceae; genus Thyridium; species Thyridium curvatum. The sequence continues at coordinate 105,979 of NW_022156771.1, read as the reverse complement.
GTACCAACATTATAATTATAATAATTATCCGTCCCTCCTTTGACCATCGCCCTCCGGAAGGTGATATTTATCCTTCCCCCCTTATCGTTCTTGCCGGATCTTTTAGGGATTGAGTGCAGCCAATTGGCTTGTGTCCGCCCGCGCATCAAGATCATATCACCACTTACGAGAGGTAGTTTAAGCTGCTTGAGCTCTGGTTGTGGAGGGCTGCCTTCCACTGGTGGTATGGGCTTGTGTTTCATGAGGAAATCTCGGCTGGCCCCCAGTGAGAATGAAGCAATGGCAGGCTCTGGACCGAGGAAGCGCTCATCATCGCTATGGAAGGAGATGCTGTCTGCTCCTGATGCATAATAGTTGACGAGGCAAAAGTTGAATCTGCAACCAGTTGCCGCTTCTGTCGATACCCGGAGATCATCGAGGCACTTTGGGATCGGGCGTGGCGCATAGCGGGCATATGCTTTGTCCTCGGCTTTGGCGCGGGATTTTGCATCAACGACCTTTCCGTCTTCGTCGAATCGAGATGTTTCATCAAGCCCGAAGACTGTAGTGAACCTTCATAGGAGATCAGTCTTGGCCTGTTCCACCCCATACACATGTTCACAACCCACCTTGGTGTCCTGATGTGGGTTGAAAAGCCACCGCGCTTGATATCATACTCAACCCGGTAGAAGGGGAGATTTGACCGAAGGAATTCGAACAAGTCCTTGGCGATGTAGCCTGGGACATAGGGCTCAAAGTAAAGCAGGTCCAGGTCCAGCTGGTCATTTATTTGCCTTCCTGGCCGGGCTGGTAGAGACGACAGCTCTTTGCCAATAGCCGGTGGAAGTTCAGAGATGGGAAATGGGTATGTTTGATGAGTAGAGTATCCAGTCTGTTCACATAATGAGCCTTAGACGAGAAATAATACTGCGTGCACTCGACTGACAGTTTGCTTCTGGTCGGTTTTCTGTTTCTTGGGCGTTGTCGTGAAGAACGCATCTAGCGTCCTCTTCTTGGACATTGCGAGAAGTGAGTTTTTTGCAGAGTATGAGTTAATGGGAAAGCCCATTGAGCTTCCGTAACATGTTCTAGCACCTGCTTAGGCAGACAGCTTGAAAGTTATATCTCGAGAGACGCGATTTCGTTGACATCACCAAGTCAAGCGTGTTAGTACCGCCACACGATCCAATCAGCCTTGTGAACGCCAAGCCACGTTTGCTCGAAAGCGCTAAAATTTTAGTTTAGCCTCACCATTTGAGCTACGCCTGAACCACAGAGCCTCACAAGACCGCGGATGAAAATGGACTCATTTCGGTGACAACTATTTTCATCTCGCTGACTTTGTAGTTTCTGTGAGAAGCCTATCATGGGATCTGATGACAAGGGCTCAAGCACGGGTGAAACGGGAGAAATGGGTGTCTTTCGCCCGCCGATCATCCGCAATGCGTCGGTGCTGAACCGGGCATTATTTTCAAAGAGGTACGACATCGCAGCGGCGAGAGTCTACGATATCAAGAAGGTTTCCGAATACCGCAAATCTCTGGAGAAGAGTGGTGATCTCCTACGACAGGAGCGGGTGTCATCCATCGTCGATGACCCTGCCAAGGACGACCCGGCTGCGAAGGGACGCAAATGTCTGCTACTCAGGCCTGGCATCTCAGCCACTGGTAAGTGCAAAAATCTGCAAAAGAAAGAAACCTGCTAATATCCCATAAGCGCCTACAAGTTGGGGCGAGGTAATCCGGCAGGGTGCCGAGAAGAATGAGCTTAGTCTTCTCCCGTACACACTGGAGCTTGACTACGACTACTGGACCGCCCGTATGTGGCTCGTTGTAGCCCTCATTGTGATGAGTCTGAGCTGACGTTATCTCATAGGGGATGTACTGCAGTCTCTCTTGCCAGAAGAGTTTCACGACGATATACAATCAAGCTTCAACACTGCTGGTCATGTTGGTGAGTTTTCAAAGAATCTCAGGAGACACTCAGTGACGTGAGATGCTGACATCAGAAAGCACATTTGAACCTGCGGAGTCATTTTCTGCCCTACAAGCATGTCCTTGCGCAAGTTCTTGTAGACAAGAACCCTGCCATCAAGACTGTCATCAACAAAATTGACAATGTAGGCACCGAGTCAGAATTTCGCACCTTTGCCTACGAGGTACTAGCCGGTCCCGACGACTTGAATGTGGAAGTCAGGGAGCACAATTGTACCTTCAAGTTTGACTACTCCAAGGTTTATTGGAACAGCAAGCTCGAAGGAGAGCACACGAGGATCGTCAAATCCTTCCAGCCCGGGGAGGTCGTGTGTGACGCCATGGCAGGAATCGGCCCATTTGCGGTCCCCGCTGGTAAGAAGGGCGTCTTTGTCTGGGCAAACGACATGAACCCGGAGAGCTTTCACTATCTCCAGGATTCCATCACCCGCAACAAGGTACGTGGCCCAGATCTAAAACAATGGCTGCTCACCGATGGCGGGACTAATTTGGGGTGCAAGGTTCAACAATATGTACGCCCGTTCAATGATGATGGACGCACGTTTATCAGAAAAGCAGCAGATTCAGTCCTGGCTGCTTCGAGGAAAGGCGAGCGTGCAGTCATCCAGCAGAAGCCGAAGAAGGGATCGCGCAGCAAGCCGCAAGCGAACCCGCCACCCCTGGAGATACCCGTCCCCCCTACTATCTCTCACTTTGTGATGAATCTGCCGGCATCGGCTATCACATTCCTGCCCTCCTACAAGGGCCTCTATGCCGGTGAGGAGGCTCTGTTCACTCCACACACGAGTACAAAGCTGCCCCTCGTGCACGTACACTGCTTCGCGGTGAAAAGCGACGACGACACTCCGAAGCTGGATATTTGTGAAAGGATCACAGAGCAGCTGGGCATCGAGATGCGCCTTGGGGATGCAGAAAAGGACAAAGAAGTATTTGTCCACCATGTGAGGAACGTTGCACCAGCCAAGTCGATGTTCTGCGCCACATTCAGGATACCTCCCGAGGTGGCCTTCGCGCCGAGGGAACAGCTCTAGCAAGTCGTTCTCGCATCATACCTCAATTGATACCCTATTTCGAGGCGGATTGGTGTCCAGACAAGGCGATTGGCACTGCCCAGGTATCCCAGACCCTGCTCTAGACGATTAAGGCGAGCTGCATCCCAAACCGCATTGCCGCATGCGACATTTCGGTCTTGATGTCCAGGGGGCGAAAAAGACATGTGAAAAATGCATCAGCAAAGCCGTTGACGCTGCATAGGGGTTTGCCGATCGTCCAATGATCGACAATCTGTTCGAGCCGTTTTATGCCAATGATTGTGAACTGTCTGTCAATGTCTTTCTGCACGTCGACGAAAGCTGTCTTGCCTCGAACGGTCCAGCCTGCCGCACTTTTCTCCGACTCCCGGGTTCGGACCTCATTCCAAGAGTGTTATCAGACCATGTCCCCCAAGAATGTGAAACAGCTCTTGGATGACAGAAACATGACGAGAGCGAAACTCCGCTCGACCCATCCGACAAAAGCAGGCGAGACGCGGTAGGGGGTGATATATAAATGAAATGCGCGCGGGACAAAGCAGCCACCGAATACCATGCAGCTCTCCCCCTCATGCAAGCCACGATGCGGGCTGTTCCCCAATGGCAGCCTCGCCTGCAGCACATATCTCGGTTTCCTTGTTTTTTGCTCAGCCCCAAGGATCCTTGCCAACCCCTCCTCCCCCCCTCTCTGCAACAATCATGTTGTTGGGCTTCCTCTCGCATGCTTTCTACCCACCTCGGCTGAGTTACCAGCCGTGTGATTGCGCGTGTGCATGCGTGTGTATGTATGCATGCCTCTCTCTGGCTGCCCAATGCCCTCTCCGATGGTATTTGGAGGTGACGCTGGGTGAATGCACGAACAGCGAAGACAAGGCCTAAAAAGCACCCCCGTCCGTTTACGTTCAACGGCGTTGCACGGCATAGATTCCTGCATACGTATACACGCATACACATACCTTACACACCACTTACTTTCGCTGTGGCGCGGAGTGTGTTACACAGCACTGGAGAACAGGAAGGGGGTGGTTTCCTCCTCCCCTCGCTCGAAAGACTCGGTCAACACTGGTGCATGGCCGGTCTGGAGGCCGGAGTGTCCCCCTCACCTCACACCCCCCTTGGGCGTTATTGCCGTCGAGACAAGCTTCGAGGGTGTGTTGCCGGCCGGTCAGGCAGTAACAGAGAAGAGTGCCACAACAGGAGTGGCAGATGACATGTGTGACAAGTTTGCGGGGAAAACACAAGGAGAGAGAGGGGTGTGTGTGCGCTGTTGTTGCAGATAAGACATCGTTGAAACCCTGGGAGCCATCGCCACACAGCATCGGACATCGAACTTTTGACGGCGGTTAGCTTTTTTTGCGTATGTGGAACACCAATGCCAGCGGAAAGCTTCGCTGAGCTGTCAATCGGTGAGCATATCGTGGACCACCCCCGAGCATCTGCTCAAGCGGCCCTCCCGTCTTCGCTACATTCGGGCATCCGGTCAGGGCGCGTAGCCCGGCAAAGCAGGAGGGGGTGTTTTCCAGGAATATCAAGCTTTTCTATACCTTTTGCGAGAGCTCAATGGCCTCGAGAAGCTCCTTATCAGCTCGTCAACATTAGCTTTGGAGCTACAGAAGTGCTGTCCATGGATGGTGTTGCGGTCTCCCCCCCCCTCCCACCATCCGCGATATATCCGTCCCGATCCTCTATATACGACATGCGGCGCCAATACAATACCCCACCACCCTCGAGCGAAGGTCAGTGATGGGACGACCATTCAGAGGGTCTAGAATGGCCATACTCTGCTCGATATGGCCAGCCAGGTAGCTGTACTATCGGGGACGTATCTGGGCCTCGAAGTGACCCTGACCCTCCATCTCCATTAGCCCGTGTTCGGATGCGCCATGTTGGCCCTCGGGTGTGTCGCAGCTTTCCTCTAAATGCCCATCGGGGTGGATCAGATATCCTGGTCTTCCAGAAGGTAGTTTAGGCGAGTGTTTGGCCGGAAAAGTACGATTCTGTACGTGCCTAGACCGACTTGATGGCATTTTCTTTTATGGCGCGATACTTGAAGAGGTTCGTGTCTGTATGTATGAGAGCGGGGACACTCGGCCTGCAGCCAAGAACGCTGTCGACTGCAGTGCGTCTGCGCCGTGATTGAATCATCTCGTCATCTCGGTTCAGAGCTTCTATCTTGAAACCGTCCGCGTCCGCAGAGAGCCCCATTCTCGTTTACCGTTCGAGGATGTCATCGATGCCTTGGATAGGCAGCTAACCTCCACCGACAGTGCCTGTGCCTAGCTGCCGATTTGTGTCATCCGGGACTTGACGAGCCGCACGACCTGCATAGAAGAACAGAGGGTCCACGGCCGTTCTGTGATAGGAAGCGGATTTTCGCCATGCTGCCTCCAACAGTTGGTAGATAGCTCAAGGAGGAGCAGTGCGATGGCTTGCCCGTAAGCCTCGACTTAATCGCTCAAATCATCTCTCACCGCAAGTTTTAGCTTTTGCCCAAGCTGGATCTAGCATCAAGAGGGAACCGGAACCATGACATGAAGCCGTGGCTAAAAACCCAAGAGTGGTTTGCGTCAACTCTGGTTTGGCTTGTACGTAAGGGAATAGGGAACATGAAACGATAGGACATTTGCTTGCAACGCAGCAATCGGAGTATGCGTATGGATGGACTCGCAATGGGCCCGGAGGAAGCGAGCGCTTGCACCACCAATGCGTATACTCCCAAGGGTAGGTTGGTGAGTGGCAGCAGCACTCGGCCAGGAATCGCATATATCAACCCCTCCACCTCACCCCTCAAGCTTTTTCCCTCTGCGTAGAGCTAAAGAGCTGTAGCATGCAATGTATCCCACCACTTGTGATGGGTGGGAGGGAGGGAGGTGGGATGCTGCCACACACGACAGGGGCAGTTATGCGGCTGGATATGTATGTAATAAGCCATTTCCAGCCAAGCAGAGCTCGCCTGCCCGTGTTTGGCCACTCTTTATCCTGACCCCGGGACTGCAGGAAAGTTGCCGCAAAAATGACTGGTCACTTTGGCTGTGCCAGCCGGCTCGTCGAGTCCTCGTTGAAAGAGATCGATCGGAAAGCAGACATTTCTCAGCAGGACGAGCATCGGATGGTGCACCCTTGTCTTGAACCTGCCGGCGCCGTGGAGGGCACTCTCCTGCTGACATGCCGGCTATCTATCAGGGTATCAGGGTTGTTGCTTGCCTTCGTCTTCCCCGAGCCATGGCATGTCTTGTGGCACATTGATATGGAGTGATCTGGTGTTGCCGGTGTCCGGTGGCGTCTTTGCAGGAGCTCGGTCTCGATGGTGGAAAACATGCTCGCGTCGCGCCATGCGGCGTCCGCATTTGCCAGAGCATGAGGCTGGCGAGAGAGGCGCAAGAGATGAAGAACGTTGTGGGTCGCACTGCATGTGAATCCTTTTTGGAAAGGTTTGCCGTGTCTCTCTTGTCGCTTCGAGGGAGACAATCCTGGGGAATTTTGTATGATGTTTTATCAGGGTGTCAAGAGTGTAACTTTCTGGAGGATGTCGCGCCTGGCTCTGTAGCAAGGGTCCGAGTTGATCGACGACAGCCAACCAATCCCACCTGATTCTTTCACCTTACCTCACCCACGAAAAAAATGCCACACTCGTGAAAACCACTCTCTTCATTCCACGATGACATACCTAGGTATCTCATGATTCAAGCCAGCCGTTTGCTCCCAGTGAGCGACAAGCCGCTCCCCCTGCAATGCCGATCAATTTCCAGCCGCCTACGACGTCCACATGCAGTCAAGTGGGTGTCTGAATAGTTGACGGGAGTTCATCAGGAGCTACCTCGATCTTAACAATCAACATCCTTGTCACATCCTTGCCCTAGAGCTGAGAAGGGCTATCCCACTACCTAAATCCGATGGGCTTGATGGATAGTCAAGTACTTCTGTTAGCAGTCCGTCAACTAATCTGACCATCACTTGGCAGTGCAAGTACGTTGATGGGGCGGCGGAGAAGAAGCCATCTTCTCCACACGGGGATGCAAACCACTATGCCATAGGAATACACGAATAGGTGAGGAGTAGGTACTACTAAGACGTGGTTTACTGCGTGAAGATCAGGGTCCCGTCTCTCCACAGTCTCCCCCAATGTCTCGCCCAACGCCGGCTCTTTAGCTCTGGATCACGACGAGGAGGCAGCGACGACACAGTCTCGGCCAGAGTGTTTGCTTGCGATCCTTTACATGGCGCTTGTGGACAGAAGTTTATCGAGGACTCCGTGGTCTAGTCCCTGAGGCGGACTGAACGCCGTCGAATCCAACATCCCGGGATGACACAAAGAGCACGAGCGTGCCAAGCATCCGAGGATGGAGTCTAATCGAGAGCTCATTTGGGGGGTTTGTACATGCTTCTCCGCCCATGTCTCCTCGGCAAGGTGGGTATCTTGGGGGTCAGCATTCCTTGCATCAGTTACTTCGCGGCCGCCGTGCTGCTTGTTTTAGCTTCCCGCTGCCGAGGCGTTGACTGCCGTCTGCTTCCCTAGCCTCTCGATCGCCATGTTGGGTGTCCACAGATGATGTCGACGCGTCTGATCTTCAGCCTCGATACTGTGTGGCCGGATCAACCAAGGGCGTATCTCTTCTACAAGTACAGGATTGCGTGCCGCCAAAGATCCACCGGCAAGCAGCACCAGCAAGCCGCACTCTGTCTCCCGACATCTCGAAATGGGCAATGATCGAGTGTCTGGCCTTATCAGTGCAGAGGGCCTGGCTTGCTTCGCTGCTCCTCTTATCATGTGGAGGAAGTGAGGAGAGGAGATAAGACCCCTGGACGCCTCCAATGCCTCGTGCTGCACGATCAAACTCCAGGACGTACTCCTAGACACAGTTCCTTGTGGGTCGGTATCAATGTAGAGTTTTGGAGATCTGCGAATCACCGCGCTAGCCAGGTTACTTCCACTTCTAGCCGCACTACCTGGTCGAGGAGTTAGACGTTAAGGCAAGACTAGCAGGTGAAAAGAGCCGGAAGAAGTCGGGCAATGATGACTGTTTGTTCCCAAGACGGTAATTCACTTCAAGCCCTCGAAGCACCAGAGTCTTCCGATATTCGCCGCAATAGAAGGCTTCCCCAGCCAGAAATGGACGATTTGAGGATCGATGGCACAACTCTCCGCGGGACACGAACTGGGGAACGGGGAAGCCTCGGTCATGGCGCGGCTTCTCCACGGCGGAGAGGAAGCTTTGAACGCATGAATGGCCACAAGGCCCAGCCATCTAGACAGTGGAACCGATATCAAATACTGGGACTATTTGTATGCAAGAGACTCGTTCCAGCTCGTTTTCCCGTCTCAGGATGCCGGCCAACCAGTGTTGTAGAGGCAGGTAAGGATCTCAGGCCGAGGCCAAGGAATGCCAGACTGTTGCAGCACTTATCTCTTCAACGCGTGTGAGACTGTCGGCGCTCGTCGGTCTGAATATCTCCGCGCAGTAGGCATGGTTTACCTGTCCCAGTGTAGGCTGCCGCTTTTGGCAGTGAGCTTGCGTAAAGTAGGTAGGTAGATCAGCCCCGTTTCCCTCCAGAGGTAAGGTTTGGCTCGTTTCAACACCAACATGCGCCGTCGACTGCCCGTACCTATCGACATGGACAAAAGAAGGTCAGCAAACGGCAAGTTCCTGGCCAAGGTGGGTAAAGTGCCCACAACGAACCTCGATCTTCAAGACAAGTTTGACTCGAGCTCCAAGCCCAGGATGCTTGCTTGCCAATGCTTGGACATTGCTGAGAGCCGTCTTTTCGCTCTGGATGGTGAATGCCCACTAAATAGAGTGTCCGAGATATGGGCTCTGGCCTCGGGAGAACCCCCATCGGCTTAGTCCACTGCGTCCAAATGGGGCAAGGCTTTACCTGGACCTGACAGGCGAACCATCTCGACCGCCACCTGCCCGCTTTTACTGATGGAGACGTGCAAGTTTTTCTCAGGTGTCGGAGTTTTCTTCCAGCTCCCGCAGCCAATCGCCGTGCCACATTCGCTGGTTCTCTTTTTGCACGGCCGTTGTCCTGGTCAATTTGGCCGTGAAAAAATTGAACAAGTACGAGATTCTGCTTGAATCGGCAGATGCCTACTCGGACCCAAGGGTAGGAGGAAAGGAGCGAGTGACTTTGCGAGGCCGCGAGGCAAAGTACCATCTCGATGGACGACGAGTGTCGGTACCGGGTCCCCGGATTTTCAACCGGCACATCTCTCAGCTACATTGCTTCTTGATATCATAGCGATCGGGATCGACATAACCATTATCAATGGAAACAACGGCGCAAGCAGAGCTTCGTAATTGTCTTGCCTGGTTTCGACAACTCCTACCTAGATAGGTTGTTTAATTACAGGTAGAAGAAGGTTTGTCTTGTCTTTCGTCATCAAGGGCGCCCTTGTCGCGTTGCTTCCACAAACCAAGGCATTCCATTGGAACTCCCGAGCCAGCGAGAATGGCAAGGGAAAGCCCCTGGAGAGCATTCTACCGCACGCTCACCTGATCAGGTCCGGCACGTTATGTTAACCGCGGAATTGGCCAAAGACATCTCACTCAGCAATGGAATCCAGGCACGCCTTTCCCCATGTCCTGGCCATGTCCTGGGGCTTGGGTCCCCTGAAGCCTGATTGTCTGTTTGCATGCCAATACCCCACGTAAGTCAGACCCTTGCCGTTGGGAGCACGGTTGTTCGAGGGCCGAGACAATGAGGCATTCTATGAATAATTGCTCCTCAGTGCTCTCTTCACCAAAGCAAGATATGTCGTGATGTGTGTTTTTACATCCCTTATTACGGTATGCTCTTGTTGTTGAATTGGCTAGGCCCATGTCCCTGTCGATATCCATTCTTTTAGCCCCGTCTGTGTGTGTGTGTTTCGCGATGGAGATATCTCCGCCTGGCCATTTTTAGTTGATGCAATCCACCAGACTACTTGTACCATCGCTGCAGGCCTTGCTAGCCCGTTCGTTACCTGCATTGCATTGTCTTCTTTGCTCTGTAGCCTTGCGGAGTAGATCCACGGCGTGCATTCCGCATTGTTTGACGGTTGTCGAATGCTGAAATCCCTGCTCAAAGCTCGCAGGCTGTTGTGAGATAGCGAGGGAGGACTGAACATCCCTACTCCGTACACACTGCTACCTACATTAGTCCGGTGCTCGAGAAGCAGTCTACTGCATGCCGAGCGTGTTTGGTGAAGATAAGTCGCAACGGCTGTAGCGAGACTGGTTCCCATCCAATCCTTCGCACACACAGGCTCAGCAGCGCTTCCCGTCTGTCCCGTTCTGCCGTTCTGCTCGCTGTCGCCCGGCTCGGGCTGGGCCCTGAGCTGTGTCTGGTGAAGGGCCAGGCCTTTTTCCCCAGTGGACTCGTTCATTTTTTTGGCCCCAAAAAGCAAAAAGCTCTGGGCAATGGGACGGCCGCGCTGTTCGCTCGTACCCAAGGGCACTGGCTCACTGGCTACTGGTAAGCCCCCGCCCAGACCCCTGTCACCGAAGCGTGCCATGCATTGCCCCTCCTTGACCTGGGCCTTCTGCACCAATCCCAAGTCGTCCCCCGTCCCACGCCGCCACCCACACCGTCCGCCCGTTCTTTTCCTTACCCAGATCCAGACAGACACCCAGACTGACTTTGTCCAAGTCGCATACAAACCAGGTTGAGACAGAAGAGCGACGACGTGGAGGTGTCCTTGGTCGGAAATTCTTGGGAACCAGGCGGGGACCCTCTTCCGAGCGAGCGCATTGTCCCAGAAGCACAGATAGTGAGCCACAACGGGCAAGCCAAACCCAATACAAGAAAGGGCTTGTTTTACCTGTCTTGCCCTTGAGGAACCGTCCTGTACAAACGCGCGGTTCGAGAGCCGAGTACCTACCGAGTTACCTGCCCAGTGCTGCTCTCCACATTCGACGACGTTTCGTGTCTTTTTCTTCTCCCTCTCTGCTTGCCCAAAAACCCGGGACATTCACCCGTATCAGGTGGCCCAAAGCCACCTTGGATGAATGGAACAGAGATCGATCCAGGTGCAGCGAGCAGCAGCAAAGCACTCGAGATAACACTACCGACGGATAATGGAAGAGCGAGTGTAATAATTGAACAGAGAGCAGGCAGTGGGAGAGGGAGGGCAGGTAGCGCAGCCTAGCACACCTCGAGGAGGGTACCTTTGTGCTCGTCGAGGGCCAGGTACCGCTACCGACAGCGCCAGATCCCCCCCAAGTGTAGTGGCCCTTGGATCTACAAGTACCGCATAGACAGGCCTGGGGCTAATGTACAGACACCACCACCACCACCAACGCCCACGCCCACGCCCACGCCCACGCCCACGCCCACACCCACACCCACCCACACACACACACATTCGTCTCTCTCTCGACCCCCCAAGTACCCTACCAACACTACCAAGACACCATCCATACACGCACCATTCATTCCAGAACACTACCACCCCGTTCGCTACCCTGCCCATCCCTTCCGCGATCTCCATTTTCCTTCGCCTCGACATCCCACTGCCAGTCCTTTATCTTTGCACAACCCCTTCTCCCGAGCATCACTTACTGCCCTTTTCTCCCATTCGCATCTGTCCTTGCAGTTTCCGACCCTTGCTTTGCAGCGCCAGCATCGACACCCTCACCATCTTGCCGACTCGGATTGACTGAATTCTACCCTCCATACGCCAGAGTCAACCCTCCCGGCCGCCACCACCCCTGTCACCGCCTTTGTACCCATCTGCATCCCTTGCGCAAACCCGGCTGCCCTGGCTCGAGTCCCTATTCTGCCGGCGAGCAAGCTGCAACGCAACCGTCCCTGCTCTGACCGTCCTGCGAGTCCACATCACACGACACGACCCAGCATTCCTTGCAATAGAAAGGCAGACGAGAATCCCCTCTCCTCGGAATTGAACGCTTTCGGTGCAAACCCCTCCTATATCCCCAACCCATATCGCCCAAGGCGCACCGCATCTTTCTACCTGCCGGGCTCAGGTGCCTTATGAGGTAACAACGAAGGAACCACCCGGCGGTGATATTGGACGCGGACGGCACGTCCTGGACTACCGATCACAATGGCCGTCGTCATTTCGACCGAAGAGAGCAGCTATTTCGCACCTTCAAATCTCAGACGCTCCCACTCCCAACCCAAGTTTGGCACCAAGCACCAGGGATTCCGTACATCGTCTTCGACGTCCCGCATAAACGAAATACATAATCACCCTGTCCAGGTTGTCTCCGATTCGGCTCCTTCTTCAGCACCATCGTCCCCTCACCCGAGCCATACTGACTCAACGACCGGAGTGTCCTTTGCAAAGAAGCCCACGACCTCGTTACCCCTTCAATCGCGCTTCGACGAGGCTCTTCATCTCGGACCGACCCAGCCCGAGGACGCCTTCACTCTGCCTCAATACGACGACGTAGGGTTCCTTGAGGAAGCCGAAGACCTGGAGCCGCCACCTAGTCCCCGTGGGTTGGGTGATTCATACACCGTTTCGCCCAATGACAACACCACCTCGACGGATACGTCTCGGCCGGACTCTCCAGACTTCTTTGAGCATGCTGAGGATGACACGGCCCTGAGGGCACAGCCGTCCAGGCATGTGGACTATCTTTCTCACGATTGGAGGGAAGAGGACATTTGGGAATCCTGGAAGTATATCGTGTCTAGGAGACGTGATTACACTAATTCCGCCCGGCTGGAGAACGCATCGTGGAGAACATGGATGAAGTCGAAAAATAAGCTAAAGACCATCTCACCCGAGACTCTGAACTGGTAATACCCATCTGCCCTCTTCTAGCCCACACTTCTCAGTACTGTTGGTGTTAACTATCTGCAGGCTCAAGGACTGTGATGTGACATGGCTCTATGGGCCGCTGCAAACCGGGAACGAGGGTCTCATCCCGACTCAGCATCATAATAGCGCAAACCTATCCAAGAACCACTCATTCGTCAACAAGAAGCCTATTCTCAAGAAGAGGAGTATGTCTGAAGTCATGCTTCAGAGATCATTATCGGCCTCATCTCTATTGAAGCAAGCTGCCGCGGCAGTCCAGGCTCAGCAGAAGGAAGGGGGTGGCCGGATGGCACGCCCTCGCCTGGAGCGAGCCGCTACTGATTATATGACGTTCCCCTTCTCATCGACAGGAGCGACTCCTAGAAGCAGTAGCCTTGTCCCTTCTAGTGCCTCCTCCGGCATCATCACTCCCAACACCGAGAAGAAGCATATCCACTTCAACGAACAGGTTGAGCAGTGCATAGCCGTCGAGATCAAGGGCGATGAGGACGATGAGGACATGGACCCGGCTCCTTACCCGTTCGACAGCGACTCGGATGATGGGGCCATCATGATGAAGAAGACTAGCGTCAAGAAGAAGAGGCGTCCGACAATGAAGAGGAGGCCGAGTAGTAACAACCACGGTGAAACCCCGACCATCGCCATGCTTCCTTCCACGACGCTGAAATATCGGGAAGACACTCCCGAGCCTCAAGAGACTGCCATGAAGCACAGCTACCGCCACCCCATGCTTTCGCCTTCTTCTTCTCAAGAAACCCTGCGGCCGTCGAAACCTTCAAAGAAGATGTTCCTCGGTGACGACGACGAAGAGGATGAAGAAGACGAGGACGACGACAACGACGACTTGACCATCGGGATGAACCGGCGATCGCAAGCGGGAGAGTCGAAGCTATCGGCCGGACCTTCACAGGACAAGTCATCTGGCGGGCTCAAACGATCTACGTCGTCGGGTAGCCTCTTCGCGGAACCTGCTGGGATGCGGAGAACAGAGTCGGGCATGTTCATGCCGTACGAGGAAGGTGAGCCAGCGGGAGCCAACGGCGGGATTGTCGGTCGGGTCATTGATACGGTCAATACGGCCCGCGACATCGCCCACGTCATCTGGAACGTGGGATGGAGGAAATAAAGAAAAAATCATGGCCGGGCGCTGATTCGTTGATTAGGAGGGGGCTCGAGGTTACACCCATCAAGATCTTTGCGACCCACCAATCATCACCCGACCAAGTAGCGAAAATAGTGGCAAAAGGAGGAGAGGGATGACCGGTCTCCGGAGCGGACCCGGTCGGCTCTTCTGGCCCGGGGGGTGATCTTCATCACCCGTGGGCTCTTGTCATCGCTGCATACCCTTCTTCCTCGCCTTGCTTTCTGCTGTCCCTCGTTGCAAAGCTTTGCTTCCTTTCGACGCTATCGGGTCACGGGGCTGCTTCGCCACGACATTTACGATGCATTGCACACGGAGTATTGGGGCTTGTTTAAACACTGCTGTATGTTTTGCTTTTTTTTATTGTTCTCTGGTTCGACGACTTGTTTTTGAAACTGCATTTTCCGCGATGGCCATGTCTGTTGAGAGGACGGACAATGATCACCAAGCTTTTTTTTCCCGGTATCATTGTCTCGCTCTCTCCCTCCCTTACATCTTGGGCATAAGAGGTGTTACGGTACATGGGTCGTGAGGACTTACCTGGCATTCGCACTACCTCGGTAGTTCTTAATACCTGCGTCTGTTTTTGTTGTTCTTTGGTGGGCTTTTACCTGTCTGTATTCGGGGTCATCATCCAGGTTAAGCAATGGTTCTTTTCTGGGTCTGGCGTTTTAGTAATATCATGGGATGTGGGTTGGGGGGCTTTTGGGGGTTTCACGTCGGGTTTGATCAAACAAACGATTGGAGCACCAAAGGGGTGTTTATTTGAAAGATTTCAGGGTTGGCAACACAAAATCGGGTATGGGCAAAAGTGATGTTTGGAAGAAGGGGGGGGACGGCCGTGTCCCATCATGTCTGTGCAAAGACACACACGGTCTGTTGATCGGGGGCCGGGTCTCGGGGTCTTCCCAAGCGAGTGGTCTGCACCGTTGTGGCCGAAGCTCGGATTGCTCTGCGCCCCCTTTGTAATGTTTTGCGGATATATGGATAGAAATACATTCAGCCGTCCGTTTGATACCATGCGTGTATGGGGGTGACACTATACTATTTATTGTATACGACGACTTTGACGTGATCTCGGGACTGGACCTCGCTCGCGGATCTCCATTTCGACATATACATTTATATCCGCATCTTACTATAGATGATAATCAACATCAATATGATCCGATCGGCCGTGGAACCCCTATCGAATGTATAGCGTGCCGTGCGTGATCAGGAAGGAGCCAAAGAGGTCGAGCTGCTCTTCAATGACTGGATCGAAGGGTGCTTTCCCGCCAGTATCAACATCCCCGTCACAAAGGCTACAACGTCAGCAGAGCTATGCTGACGAGGGGACCGAACGTTCTTGGTCTACGATCTGCGATATGGCTGATCATTCTGTGTTCAGCGGGTATCTATCTATCTGCATGCCATCGTTTTGCCGTGTTCTATATCGTACATCCCCTTCCGCCCCAATAATTATACAAGAGGAAGCAAGTCTGTAGCTTCAACGCAAAAGACGATGAGGCCCATCGTCGCCCATCGGACAACACCCGAAGCTTATACACAAGAATATGCCCTCACAAGAATATGCAGAAAGCCGCCGCTCTCAACAGCCTCCACAACCCCCCACCGCCCCCTAATCACTCCTCCGCACTGACAACCCTCTCCAGAGCCCGGACGGAGATGCGCCTCTCGGGCACGTTGACGTCCTCGAGCCGCACGCGGAACACGTCGCCGGCGCGCACCGACCGCACCGTGACGCCGGCGGCCTCGAGCCCCTCGGGCTCCATGACGGCGGGCCGCTCGAACCAGTCGAGCCGGCCGCGGACGAGGCCGCGCTTGGGCGCCACGCCGAGGACCTCGAACCGGAACTCGCTCGGCAGCTTCAGCTTGCTGCCGTTCCCCGCTGCCGATGCCGAGTCGGCGGCGGGGTGGTCGGGCCACTTCCAGGCCCGCACGAGTGCCTGCAGGATCCACTGGTCCGCGCCGTCGGCGTTGTCGAGCGCGCGCATGGCCCGCTCGCGCACGCGCAGCATGGGCAGGACGTCGTCCTCCATCTGCGCCCTGCTGAACGGCAGGAAGCTCCGGTCGCCGCCGCCGCCGCCGGCAGCGACGACACGTAGGCTCGCGCCCCTGCGCCGCTCCTCGAGCAGCGCGGCCCCGACCTGCCAGTGCACGAGCAGGTCCGCGTACCGCCGCAGCGGGCTCGTCGCCTTGGCGTACGCGTCGGCGCCCATGGTGAAGTGGCGGCCCGGCGCGGCGGCGACGTCGTCGTGGCCGAGCAGCGCGCGCATGGCGCGGGCGTCGGCGTCCCGGGGCCGGCGGCCCGCGCGCAGCGGCGGGTAGAGCACCTCCTCGGCGAAGGCGCGGAGGCGGGCGAGGCCGGGCCCGTCCGCCGCGGCGCGGGGCTGCACGCGGAAGGGGATGGGCACGGCGCGGTCGGCGCACCACCGCGCGGCGACCTCGCCGGCGAGGCGCATCGTGCTCTCGACGAGCGGGTTACTGCTGCTGGTGGTGGCGCTGCTGCCGCCGTACGAGACGCGGATGTACGGGTCGCCGGCGCAGCGGAAGAAGCCGTGGTCCAGCTCGGTCACCTGCGTGTCCGCGAGGGAGACCTGCGCGGTGGGGCGGGGCCAGTACAGCGGCATCGCGCCCTTGGACAGGCGCACGGAGTGCAGGGCCGCGGCCAGCCTCGAGAGGGTTTGCAGGTTGGAGGCGTCCTGGGCGGAGAGCTCGGCTGCGGTGGTCATCTCGCGCTTGGGCGGCCACTCGAGGCTGCGGGGCGTGCCGACTTCAAAGACCTGCTGGGCGATATCCAGGCTGGGGGGTTCGACGCCGCAGACTGCGGAAACCTCGGCGGGCTCGATGTAGATGACGCTGTCGAGGGTTCCTGGAGTGATGTCGTGCTCGAGAACGGCGCCCTCCTCGTTCACCCTCGCGCTGAAGGTCAGGCACGGCCGGTCTGGCGCGAGCGAGAACCTCTCGCGCACGAGATCCCCTGGAAACATGCGCTCAAAATGACCCGGCAGATATGCCGTCTGTGGGACGAGTTTTGCAAACTCGGCAAGGCTGCTGCCCGGCCGGATGCAGGAGCCTGGGTCGGCGACGTGGATATGGATCCAATACTCTCCCGGTGTCTCGGTAGGCTGTATAGATACTGCATCGTCTATATCGGTCGTGCTGGCCGAGTCGATGCAGTACGCAGTAACGCCTTTCCATGCTTTCCGTGTCCCGGCAAATATGTCCTCCTCCAGCACCAGCGAGGCAGGCTGTACCCGGTCAAGACTGCCCTGCCGATTCGGTACAACGCCGGGGATGCGGGTGCTATACCGAGCCTGGATATCCCAGGGCTTGAGATATCCAATTTCTTGCAAGAACGTCCATCCAGTGGAGGCTGTCAGGTACTCTGAGTCTTGGTATCGCTCCACCGCTCTCAAAATGGCCGCTCCAATCCACTGCACGCGCGAGTTGAGAGGATAGTCTTCAAAGCCGGCCCATCTGTGCATGAATTGTATAAAGTTCAGATCCAGAGTAGACCACTGTACTGGCTCAGCATCTTGGGCCTTGTTGAAGGGCCCGAGGACTCCATGGGCCGACCATGATCGAGATCTGCGACTCTGGTCGATTGCTTGCCGGGCCTTGAGCAGAAAGTTGCCCAGGACACTCTTTTCGAGTTTCTGATCCGATATAGAACCCCTGAGCCGCAGATGCTCGTCTAGGAATCTTCGAACTTGAGCCTCAACCCGTTCAGCCCTCTCGACATCACAGCGCGGGCTGATCTCGAACAGATAAGAGCGGTTGTGACCGAGGTCGCTAAGCGGTCGAACAGCGAGGTCGTCGGTGAGGATGGCCTTGTGGACAGCGTACAGGGCCGCGGGCCTGAATTTTCCCTTGGACTTGATATGCCCCGGCAGGAGAGCATTAGCAATCTCATCGAGGGACATATATCTTGCGTCATCTTGTTCCAGGAGCTCGAACGCATTGTCCAACCGCGCGCAGTTGGCCTGGTGAACGGTGTCCGACTCGGCGGCGAAGGCTTGCATCCTGCTGATGAGGTTGGCCCCGACGTTTCTTGACGGGCCCATCTTCAAGTCTTGGAGGGTATTGAGAGTCTCGATCGGGGACTCGACGGAGGGCAGGGCCTCGATGACGGGTCCGAGCTCATCCTCCTTGACAAAGCCGTCGACTTTGAATAATGTGCGGAGCGACTGGCTCGTGAACCATTTGCCCGTGTTGGTGTAGAAGTGGTCGTAGCCGTTGAAGCGACCTAGGCAGACAGCAAGCAGCGCTACTCTCCAAGAGGAAGAGCTAGCCGGCACAGACGCGGTCAGTCTCAATGCTTGTCCGCACAGGATAGCAAGTTGAACAAACTCACCTGACCTCTACCAAGTCACCAGCCTGAACCAACGTGGTGTCACAGCGTACCTCGGCGAGCTCTTCGCCGTCGAACAGGGGTTGGGCGGGGACCTCGTCGTCGTCCAGGTGTACCATGAACGGGCTCACGGTGCGAGTGAGGCTGTTCTCGGGTGCGCCTGGTTTCGAGGCCAGATCTTCCCTTGGCTCTTGGGGGACTTTGGGGTTCTTTGCCTCCCACTCTCGCAACCGCTCCCTGATAGGCCGTATCGGAATGCCATGGGACTTGCGCCTGCCGGCTGGAGGTGGCACTGGCTCGCGATCGACGAAGTTGGAGCTTGGGGATTGAACTGTCGCGAATGTCTTGTAACGTATGCAGTCAGCAGCCAAAGCCCCAACAAATAGTGTATTAGCTTGGCTTACCCTCCGTCTGTAGACGAGCGACGACTTTGTGCTTGGGCTGTCGCATCTCGGGGCGCGGGCTTGATAGCTCGGCCATGCCTGCCCTCGGTAGCTGCGCGCCAGGCAGCCCAGGCAAACGTGGGACGGCCTTGTCCTCTGCATCGTTGCAAGCTCGGATTTCAAAACCCTGCCCGCTTGTCGTGCCTACACCAGGGCTGTTGCTGGCGATGATGCTGGCGACAAACAAAATTGCGTCTTTTGATGCGTTCAGCCTTGGTGGTCTGTGGCGTAAATTGGAGGCAAGGCTGCAGTGAATAATTGTGGCGCCCCTCCAGTGATTGGTCAGAGTCGTTCCGCCCAAATAGTCCACGGGCATTCCAGTCAACCTCATTTCACCTCCTGGCATAGAGTTTACTCCCATGGGACGGGCTTTTGCTTTTCCCAAACGCGGAAAACATTCCAGTCTATTTTTACGTCGCTTCTCTGCATGGGAGCTGACCAATTGCATCTACTGCTTACGAGACACTTTTCCCTTTTTCTGTTTCATCGCTGAGCCAACATGCTCTAGGTCGGTCAGGAACAGCCAGGAACGGTGGCGCCCGCCAGGCGATGGCCAGGCATAGCTTCAAAAGAGCATCCCCCTGCCCCCTCTCTTACATACGTGCTAAAGCCCTCTGTCTCACTCTGAGCCAAGGTAGCCTCCCTCAGGGAGCAATGTGTCCATACCTACCTACTTGTAGGGCAGATCCTGCCCCCCAGGTCTGGTGTAGATGTGGCAGGCTAGCCACCGTCTGATTAAAGGTTTGGCCTCACATTCCAGTGCCGTGCTTCCTGGTGGCAAGTCGCCATCCAGGCCGCGGGCCGTTGCACGTTGATCCGACGACCAGATCGGCCCCTCCGGGAGCTACAGTGGCGCTATCTGCTGGGTCTTTTGTTCGCAAGTTGAGACAAAGTTGGCTGGCTTGTGTGCGAGATGGAATGTGATGGCTCTTGGCACCTGGTATATAAGTCTGGCTGTTGCGAGTAGGAGGGCTCTCTCGGTTTCTCTTCTCGGCCTATTCAACTTTCTTCGAGTCTCTGCGTACCTACCTAGTCTCTTCAAGCTCTAAACTGCCTCCTCCGAAACAAACCACCACGAGACCTACCAGTGACTCTCCCGTGAAGATGGCCTTCCGCTTCGCTATCCTGGCTCTTGCGGCCGTCTCTTCGGTCATGGCCCAGTCGGGGTCCGGTGATGTCACCAGCGACGTCGCTACTGCCACCGCCACCGGCTCTGGTTCCGTTGTTTCGACGACGGTGACAAGCAGCTCTGCCAGCATGTCGAGCAGCGCTGCGGGGACCAGCAGCTCCACGATGGTCATGTCGAGCAGCGGAAGCAGCACCACCGTGACGACTGCGGCCTCGTCGTCGATGCCGCCGTCGTCCAGCATGGTGGTCACGACGTCGTCGACGCCCGGGGGTGGCAACGTCACGCAGACTTCCAAGCCTTCTCAGAGCACCAGCATTCCCGTTTCCGGGGCTTCCTGGAGCGAGGTCCATGTAAGTGCTGTCCACATACGATCAGTCTTGTTTTCAGATCACTAACATCCCATTTAGGCTTCCCTGATCGCCGGTCTGCTGGCTTTGGGCATTGCCTTTCAGTACTAGGGAGGAAAGGAAGCAGGGCTTCAAGGGGTCGGTTTATGAGACCGGGCCCACGTAATGAAATGTAAAACATCGGGCAATGGCAAACATGAGGGACATTGGGAGAATAGGCGCATAACAGCATGTTGCGCTGGCTTGGGAATGGCATCATAAAGGAAGGCATACGAAAGGGTATAATGCACACTATCGGCGGTGTTGGCGGGTCTTTTAGAACATTAGAATCGAATACTAGTTATCGTTTGGGATCACATCATCGCGTTCCTCGACATACACTCGTGCTTCATGCTGTCTGCAAATGTGAATTCTTGAGTTGAGAGCAAGTCATCGGTGCTTTCAGTGAAGTGAAGTGCATCTAGACCTTTCGATCGTCTTGATCAACGGCTTTCCCTGCGGAGATGGACACTGACAGGCCTCTTGTTCGGAAATATTGGTACTGCCAAGACACAGCTTAAACGGCGGCTCCCTGGACGCATCTCGCGAATCTAGACGCTTCTCTGGTAATCGTTGCCTCATTGGAGAGCGTCCCTCGCCGGACGATCCTTCAGGCACGGCAGATAGAGACGTGCCAAGCAAATGAGCGGCAGCCTCTGGAGCACACGCGAGTGGAGTGCTGTGCATGAAATGGGACTGGGACCTCTAATCAGCCATCGCCCTTTTTCGGCGGGCCTCAATCTTGTCTAGGGAAATGGAAAGGCGATCATCTGAAACAACGGGCAGGCTGTGGGCGGTGGTGCTGCCGGCTTAGTAGACGGCGCCAAAGATGGGTAATGCGGGGGGGGGAGGGAGGGAGGGAGGGCGCTGACGAGAGGGCCGTCCGTTTCAACGGACTGGTTCTTTACGATTAGAAGCAGTTGATGAGAAACAGTCAGGCGAGATTGCATCGAAAAGGAGGCGATGGAAGAGTCCGCATGCGCCGCGTCCTTATGAGTTGGCGCGGATGGGTGAGAGGTGGATCTCAGGAAATGAGATGCACCTTAATGGAGCGCGGCTGTGAGCTTGGACAAGGGTCGCTGTCGGTGGCGAGCAGGGGACCCCTGGACTGTCTCTCGTCCAAATGGCTGACCTGACAGGAGCGGTGGGTTGCACACATGCAGGTACAATAGGTACAATACAGGCAGACCTCGAAGGCTGAATCGAGGCAGGATCGCCGGCCGAGATCACCGTCTCCATCTGGCGACCAGGATGCCCAAGGCCTCGATGCTTCTTGGTCCAAAAGCAGAACGGTGCTTCTCCCCTCCCCGAGAGAGTGAGAGGGCAACGCCGTCCGGGGCAGCTTCAATCTTTGCCACCGAAAGCCCATGCACCCAGGTTGCATGGTTGCATGGGAGCTTTCGACCGTCTGGGGTTCGTTGCAGCGCCTGTTACCCTTTGCCAGATTGGCTGCCACGCTGCCAAATTGCCTCGCCCGTAGATGGCATCGCGTGCCCGGCCTGCATAAAGGAGACCACCGCCTTGGGTTCCGTTGGCCGAATGAACAAGAAAGGAGCCTGGCGAGAGAGATGGATGGATGGAGGGTACCTAGGTAGTTAACTAGTTCCTGGCGCCGAGCAAGCGCCCTCGTGACGCACTGATACCTACCAAAACTGGGAGCTGGCCGATGGGTGAGCATCTTCCCGCTTGTCGTCACCGTTGGCGGCTTGGTCTCTGGGCAATCAACGCTTTGTTAACAACGTGTGTGTGTGTGTGCCTCATCTCGGATTTCGTAATGTCGCCTAGCCAATTTCCCGGGTGTGTGACCAGCGGCCAGTGACTGCCCGCTTCTTCTGCCACGCTTCCACCCCGGACAGCGTTTGCTTCCATTCTGGGCCTGCCTCCCGCCCCCCTTCTCGGCGCTTTTGTGCGCCAACAATAGGTCGAAGCTCAATCAAGCAATATCAACAATAATAAACACCGTCCAATGCAAGCGCTTCTTGGTCCGGAGTGGCAGGCAAAAAACCGGGGTATCTCCTTTCGTACCCTACCTTACCTAGGTACCTAGGGACAATCCCTCGTCTGAGAGCCATCGCCTATCAAAGGTCTCCAGGCACCGAATTAAACAATGGGAGGAGGCGTTAGATTTGATAGGAAACCCCCTCCCCACCCAAGAGGAGGCCCAAGAGGAGGAAACGGCCACCGGCGGCCCAGTTGAGGTACCTGCGCTAGCCTCTGGCCGCCTTTTAGCTCTTTAGGTTGGCCCGACTCCACCCAAGACAGCGAATTTACGCCCTGCCCCATCCGACCCAACCAACCGTCACCGCCCAGCTCCAGCGAAAACCCACCTCCGCTCTCGAGGGCAGAGGCAGAAAAGCATCATCCCGTTTCTGGGCTTGCAAGCCACTCAAGTCACCGACCTTTCCCCCTTTCCACTAGGAACCCTAATTTGCTGCTAATTTACGGACTGGTACGGGCACAGCAAAGCAAGATGCATGCGCTTTTCCCCGTCCGTTCCGCTATTCCGTTATTTCATGTTGTCTGTCTGTCGACGAGACCTATGTTGTGCGTGATCTTTGCTGCATCATATCCGTATGGATCCGTGATGGATCCGTGATGGCTATCTCGATAGCAAGCGCTATCCCTTCCGTTCTCATATGTCGTGTGCCAGTGTTCTGCGACAAAGTATTGTGCTTCCAATGCTGTTCTCAAGCGTCAATGCTCGTCAAATTGCCCATCAACGGTACAAGTACATGCTGCTCTCTCTCTCTCCGTACGAGGGCACGGCACCACCGGCCGAGTTGGCACCCTTGATCCTGGTCCCCTGATGAGCTTTTTCCCTTCAAGTACCGCTGCTACCTATCTGGACGAGATGACAAGCTGGACTCGACTGGTGTGCGGTCAGCCTGGCTCGCCTGGCACCTCATCCACTCTGACCGCTGCATGTGCCTCCCACCACCCTGCTCGGACCTTGTCTCTCTTGGCTCTTGGTTGCTGCATGTGGATAAGATCGTAATGAAGCTCCACAACAAGACACCATGAAAAGCAACCATCCAGGGGTCATGGATGTGACCTGCTGTGCACACCCCAGTCACTCTCTGCCCGTTGCAAACTGCCCTCTTCGTCCGGTCTGCCCAAGTGGCGCTCCCATCCCCAAGCACCCCGGCTGCAGGTGAGATGATAATAACGGGCCCTCTGCTCGCTCTTCCCGCCTCTGATCCTTCTCTTTTTCCCTCTCTCTCTCTCCTCACGGGAACGTCTCTGGATGTTGATGCCGCCATCTTGAAAGCTTCATTCGCTTTCGTCCTTCCTTTTACACCCATTCCACATACCGCTTCACTCTTTTAGCGGGCACTCGTTACTCGGAAAAACTAGAAAAATCCAAATATCAAACATTCAGCAGTCAGGATGAAGGGATCGATTGTGGCCGCCGCCGTCGCGGTCCTCGCTGGAAGTGCCAGTGCCCGTTCGCACCAGCACCGCCATGCTCACGACCTGTTCCAGAAGCGTGGCCTGACCACCGGTACTCCTCAGAACCAGAACGAGACCTGCGGTTGCACGACCTACTGGACCACCGTGACTGGTCCCGCCACCCGTACGTCGCCCCGATATTGCCATGCCATGGGGGATCTGATCCGCAGTCCCCGGTGAGAGGTCAAGAGCAGAAAAACTGACATACGCCGCACAGTCTACACTCCTCCTGTCCCCCCTACCACCAGCACGCCTCCTCCCCCGCCGCCCACGTCGACCTTGTCTACGCCCGCGACCGTGCCCACGCCGATCGCCCAGACCTGCCCGACCCCCGGCACCTACACCTTCCCGGCCACCACCGTCACCGTGACCGAGAGCACCACCGTCTGCGGTCCCTCGACCACCAAGGTCCCGACGGGCACCCACACGCTCGGCGGTGTCACGACCGTTGTCACGACCGCCACGACCGTCACTTGCCCCGTGGCCACGACTGAGACCAAGTCCAACGGCGTTGTCACCAGCGTCATCAAGACGACCACCTATGTCTGCCCCGCGGCCGGCACCTACACGATCGCCCCCGTCACCGTCACTGTGACCAAGGAGACCGTCGTCTGCGTCCCCACCGTGACCAGCTACGCTCCTGGTACCTACACCGCTCCCGCCGTCGTCACCACCGTCGTCGAGACCGACGTTGTCGTCTACTGCCCCTTCACCTCGCCTGCGCCTCCTGCTCCCGTCAAGACCACCCAGGCCGCTCCCCCTCCGGCTCCCACCAAGGAGGCTACCCCGCCCCCGGCCAAGGAGACCAAGCCTGCCCCCAAGCCCCAGGGCACCGTCCCCAAGCTCGGCGGTGGTGAGCAGTGGGCTATCACCTACACTCCCTACGGTCCCGGCGGTGTCTGCCGCACCGCTTCCGAGGTCAGCAACGACATCGCCGCGATCAAGAAGTCGGGCTTCTCCACCGTCCGTGTCTACTCGACCGACTGCGACACCCTCCCCAACGTTGGTGCCGCTTGCGAGCAGCAGGGCATGAAGATGATCATCGGTGTCTTCATCAGCCAGCCTGGCTGCGACAACAGCAACCCCGACGTCGCCCACCAGATCCAGGCCATCAAGAACTGGGGCAAGTTCAACCTCGTCGAGATGTGCGTCGTCGGTAACGAGGCCCTGCACAACGGCTTCTGCTCCGCCCAGCAGCTCGTCACCCTGATCAAGGAGGTCAAGGAGGTCCTCGTCTCGGGCGGCTGCAACGCCCCCGTCACCACCACTGACACCGTTGCCGCCTGGCAGGGATCCGGCGTCGCCGAGACCCTCTGCCCCAACGTCGATGTCGTCGCCTGCAACTCGCACGCCTACTTCAACGCCGAGACCACGCCCGACCAGGCCGGCCCCTTCGTCAAGGGCCAGCTCGAGATCGTCAAGGCCCTTTGCGGCGGCAAGGAGGGCTACGTCATGGAGTCCGGCTGGCCCTCCAAGTGCAAGTGCAACGGCGTCGCCTGCTGCAGCCCCCAGGACCAGGCCACCGCCATCTCCTCGCTCAAGCAGGCCATCGGCGGCTCCATCGCCTTCTTCTCCCACACCGATGACGACTGGAAGGAGGATGGCGAGTGCGGTTGCGAGAAGCACTGGGGCTGTGGTTCTCTGTTCTAGTGGATTAAAAAAAGTGCGAAAAAAATTCATGCATGGATATGATGAACGAGACTCGGGGGCCGTGTTCTCTTTCCCACAGCCCCTGACGACAAGTTCGTGCTCTTTTTTTTGCGCTGGAGCCACCAGCCACAACTTCCCCTTTGTCTAAGAATTATTTTTAATCCTTTTGCGACTCGCATCCGACCCCCTCCCCCAAAAATGTGTATATATGAAAGCCTCTTGCAATTACTATCCCGAATATACGCCTAATCCATCCTGTGTGTGGATTTCCTCTCATGTCAATATCTCAAAGCATAGGTGTATATTTACGTTTCATATATACATATATATGAGCTCTCGGTGGTTACCCTTCTTGCATCTCAACAAATGCCCGCTGTCGCTGGCGATCACTTGAGGGAGTTGCCCACCTCTCATCATCATTCATGACGACGACTCTCTATCCCATGTGTTGTAGGTGCTTGTGTGTTCTTTTTCGGTTCTTGGGCTTCTTTCTTTTTCTGGTGCCTTTGACGAAACGAAACTGGGGAAAGCCTCTCTCTCTCGGGGGTCCTGTCTGCTCCGCACGGGAAGAGGAGAAAACTGGTATTATTACTCTTCTGATACATAATGTATGAATCTTATTATTACCATAGCGTCCATTTACGAAACATGCATTGGACTGCCTTAGCATACTTGGACCCCGAGCCTCTTCTGTGTCGTCTGTCCTGGCGCGTCATGCCATGCCTGTCCTGGTGTGTTTGTGTTTGCTTGGGGAGAGAAACAGGGGGAGAGAACGAGAGAGAGAGAGAGAGGGAGAGAGAGAGAGCTCTTCTCGCCGTAACAGGCGTAGACAACAGAACTACGTACAACATATGGGGACGTTTCTGATCATCCGAGAGCTGAGCCCCCAACTCGAGCTGAACTTTTGTTGTCTGTCCCATTGCTGTAGCCTATCACACACATCTATACCAACCAGACATGTTTTGCCGCGCGCGTAAGTCTCAAGGAAGGTGTGGTGGAATAGAAGAGCCAGGTTGGGCTAGAAGGAGGCGAAGCTCTGTCGTGGCGGATTGGATGTTGGTTTTTCCAATTTGCTCAGATCAGATCAGATCAGATCAGTCGGCTCGCCCATTGCCCAAAAAGAAAACCCTGAACGGAGAGAAAATCAACACGATGAGCACCCGGCCGGTCCTGAGGAAGGAAAGGGGCCCGGCCTCCTCTTCTAGGGGGAAGTGGGCAAAAGAGGCGCTGCTGCGCAACGCAAGCAGTCGATATTCCCTGTCCAACATTGTGCTCCCCTCTCGATAGTCAAGCGCTTGGCTCTTCAACTACACAAATGGTCTTCACAAGCTATGCTTATCATGGGTTGTCTTTGGCACAAGGTACAGACAGACAGACAGACAGACAAGACAAACCGTCTCTTTTTGCGTAGCTCAGCTCCCGATGTACTCAAAAACTTCCGCTGGCACGTGTACCACCAACGTAACATACATAATAGGATGGGGGACAAGCTGGATACAGCATGTTTCCTTCGTGACCCCTCTCGGCAGTCCCACGTTTGCCATCCGATCGTCCTACTAATTATGAGCCTGGCCCCAAGGCTCGATCGCGAAGTAGGTAGCTTCCGTGAGTGTGTTATTGGGAAAACGCGCAGCTGCAAAGGCCAGTCAGTACCACGGTGTTGATATGGTTGACGAAATGATGTCTGGACATCTCTCTCAGACCTTGGTTCTGATACAAGCAGTAGTCACTAGACGCATGGCTATCCGGTACTACGGCTACCGGCTACACATCTTTCAGACAACAAATATGTTAAGAGACTATACGTGATGCAGCCCTATCCTGAGCATGCGCCTCAAGCTTGCAATAGTAAGGCCTGAGTCGGCAACAAGACTTCAAAAACACCAACACGGCCAACGGGGGCGATTCAATGTAAGGGCATATGATTAATTAGTCTTGGTATATACGGCGACGGCGTCTCCAGAAGCCCCTTTTTCTCCTTCGACCGTCTTCTACAGCTGCATTAGGGAGAAGAGAGAAGCAGCTCAAAACACCCGCGCGGGAACAGAAGACGATGTAGCCAGACTTGCAAAAGACAAAAACAAACGACAACAGCAACAACAAAAAGACAACAAACAAGTAGGTGGAGGAGAGGGGGAGAAAAAAACGCCCGATCCGCACGAGGAGAAGGACTTGTTGAAGGAAACCTTTGCTTTTTACCCAAATGTCGTGAATTCAATGAGCGTACTGGGTTCCCCTCCCCCGGTTTCGTCGATCCCTCGCGCGATGCAAAAAAAAAAAAAGAAGTCTGTGCGATGCAATGGTACCAGGATGGAAAGAAACAAAAGCAAATGGTCCATGACACAATGTCCTCCAGGACGTATTATTGAAAAGAGCAAAGACAACCAGAAAACTCTCACCGGAGAGATTGCTCATCCCACTGACACGGCATAGTCTCCTCTCGCCAAACCAACAGAATGCAATCGATTATCAAACGAGGAGACAGGATATGAGCATAAAAGCTGGCCCCGGACCTGATGCACCCCCAGGTCGCTTTCCGGGCAGCTCTCGGGCCCAACAGAAATCCCAAAAAGTCTGCAAAACGAATTATCCACGGGTATCCAAGCCAGGTTGTGCAAGCCATGAAAGACGCTGGGAGATCAGGGCCGGATTGCTGCTTTTCGAAGTCATTTCGATATCGTTCCGAATCGTTCCGGTCAACAACGTCATACCCGACCCGCCTCCGGGGGTCCCATCACATAACAACGCAGCTGTCGTCCTTCTCTCCGTTCTTCTTCATCTTTCCGTTCCTGGGCGGCGCGACGTCCATGGGCGTGCCGCCGCTGATAGCCGCCCGGATAGCGGCTAACCTCTGCTTGGCCCGATCGTCGCCTGCATCGGCCGCCTTGACATACCACACATTGGCCTCGAGGATGTCCCTCCTGCATCCGATGCCCATCTCGGTGAAGTAGCCGACTGCATACTGTGCTTTGACGTAGCCTGAATAAACCAAATTCCTCGTTAGTGATCAGAAAAGACACAGCGTTTAGTTGGGCACTGCTCACCAAGCTCAGCCGAGCGCCGCGCCCATTCGTACGCCTCTTCTTCATCCTTCTCCAGCAGGGGCTCAGCCCCGACCATGTACCATGCACAGAGACCCATCATGGCAGCAGCGTGCCCGCGTTCCGCAGCGCCGGTGTAGAAGTGGACGCTGAGGGCAGGGTCCCGCGGGCAGTTGAGCTTGCCGTGCTCGTAGGCATCTCCCATCCTGTAATTAGCCTCGGGATGGCCCAGGTCCGCCGCCTGAGTGAACAGCTCAGCAGCGTAGCTCTCATCCTGGAAGATGTCGTCGCCATATCCGGTCTCGTAGAGACAGCCGAGCTGGTAAGGCGCCGCGTTGTAGACCGAGTCGGCAGATTCTGCGGCCAGCTTCATCCACTTGATACCCTCGCGGTACCGCTTCTCGCCCAGATCGCCTGACAAGCAGGCCTTTCCTAATCTCGTCATGGCTCCTGGGTGTCGTTTTGATGCTGCGGTTCTGAGAAACTGAACTGCCTTTGCGGGGTCCTTTCGACAACCCCACCCGAACTCGTAACACAGAGCTGTTCGGTACGCCGACTCTGCATGTCCGTGCTTCGCCGCCAACACGAACAGCGGGAACGCCGAGTTGTAGTCCTCCTTGCCCTTACTGAAGAGTCCCGAGGCGTACCCATCGGCAAGATAGTACTGGGCAAACGGATAGCCCGCGTTCGAGAGTTTCTGCAGGATGCTTCGTGCCTCGCGGACCAGTTCGCTGGGTGAGGATGCGGTGCCCTCCACGTAGGGGCTGTCGAGATCTTGTACGGGCTTGGGTGCGTTCTTCTTCTTGCCCGAGTCTTGATGGTTGAAACCCTGTTCCTGTGCCGTGGCGATCAGGAACACAGCGAATGAATACTGGATGGACAAGTCGTTCGTCTTCTTCACATTCTGCCGATACATCTCCAGAGTCTTTTGAGCGCTCAGAAGGGATGCGTTCGTCCCTACATTGTTTCGAAGTCTGGCGTTGTCGAAGGAGATGGGTGCTGGGGCGGGTTGCGGGTAGGGCACATTCAGCATGTCCGCATATGACGACGGTCTCGTATCCGGGGATCTCCTGGAGTGCGCCGACGGGGCGCGGTTGTGCGAGCCTCCATATACACCGGGTGAACGGCCACGGGGACCGAAGTCAGAGTAGATTGAATAGGAGGATGCAGGTCGCTGGAGAGATGTGCGTCGAATGTACGGGGAGTTGGGTGTCAGATGGCGATTGATGGCTGCGTCACTGTCCAAGAGGTTCGGCTGAGAAGCCGCTCGAGGGTCTTGTTCTTGTGGTTCGCTCGAGCTCCTCGGAAGAAAAGCTTGATGATGGTATTGGAGCTGAGGTACGGACTGGTTCCCCGGTATGCCGTTCTCAATGGAGCTCTCGGGCGAGGCGTCTTGGGAGGGTTGGCATTCTGCCGCGTCCAGAGCGCCTGACACGGAGCTCGCGCTCGTTGTTGCGGAGGATTCGATCGAGGTCTGCTGCTGCGTGGTACTGACAGTGGTGTCCGTCTCGCGGCTGTTGCGATTCTCGTCATGTCCTTTGCCCACACCAGACGAACTTGCATCGTCCGGATCGGTGGTAGCAGTCCTCCCGCTCACCGAGGGCTGAGAGAAGCCAAAGTCCAATCCCGAGTGCGCGCTCATTGGGCTCAATGTGTCTGCCGGGCCTAATCCGACCGGCCGGGACTCGAGAATTGGTACCGGTTTTCTCCCCACTTGTCGTACCGTCGGTTGAACGGGGCCGTTGTCACCCAGATTCTGGTTTCCCTGGTCAACTATGGGTGTATGGGGCGGTGGCGTGGGGGCCTCGGGAGTCTTGGGCAGATCACGGTCGTAGGTGTTCTGCTTTGGAGGTGTTGCCTCGTACGGAAGAGTTGTCTCGATGTTTGCGTTGGAAGGCTGGGCCCAGTTCTCCTGTTGGAAATTGACCCTGACGGGGGAAACAGGGGGTTGCCTCAGACGAGCGGACTCGGTGGACGGGACGACAGGAAGAGGTTTCGTGCCGTCCCAGCGTTCTGGTGACAGCTCGTGCAGGGCGACTGGTTTGCGGCGACTGGGGCTGGAGGAGGAGGAGGCCGAGGTGGGAGGAGGGGGAGTGGTAGTCACGGCCGCCATCTCGTGCTGCGAAATATTCGGCTCGCAAGTCGCTGAGGTCGCACAAAGCCGGACGGGTCGCAGACGGCTGAGACTGGCGGGGACGAGGAATCTGGGTGGTGATGGCTCCGAACTTTCAGCCCTCCCACGTCTGCATCGATCGTCCGTGTGGCTTGCTTTGCTTCAATCCCGAGTAAGGTTAGGTCGTTGAGGCTGGCCAAGGGGGAAAAGCAAGCCAGGCAAGGGCGGCGGCGTTTCAACCTCCTACGGCTGGGGGGGCGTAAACGAGTGACAAGTGCAGGCCTATGGAATGAGGCGCTGGCTAGAACAGGAGACTAGTTCTAATTGTAGAAGCACTGCGTCAGAGAATGAGCCCAGACATAATCAGACAACACGAGAGGCAAGAAAAATGCGATCAGGGCAGCTAGTCGTACTAAAGAAAAAAGGTGAAAGAAATAAGAGAGAAGCGGGAAGGGGGGCAGAAGAAGGCTGCTGGATGGCGTGTATGCTCGACTGTCGTCGTCGTAATGTCTGGGAAGATGATGCGGGAATAGAGATCCTTGGAGGACGGATTGGTGTTGCAAGTACTTCAGGCAGCGTGCGTAGGGCAGTATGTTGGCACAGCGCACAGCAGCGACAGCAAATGCTCAAGCTGGATTGCGTGCACCGCATGCATATTTGGATGCACGCTGCGGGACAGGGACGGGGGGGGGGGGCCTTCCCGGGCCATGAGCCCAGAAAAAAAACCCACCACCCACCTGGCTGGTGCACACACACTTGTCTCTGCCCGCCTCCACACCCTCGTACTCTCGTACTCAAGCACACGTCAAGGTAGGTACCGCTACCTCAGTCAATACTCCTCAATACCGACCGGACCATCGGCCGCCACCTGGACGGAGCGCAAAGTAGTCTGTGTCTGTTCTCCTCTGGACTCAATGGAGGGATGAGGATGGCGATCAGGCGGGGCAGGACCAGGAGGGAGAAACAAGTAACTACCGAACAAACGCCACGATATCTGACCTCAAGCCAGCCCAGCCCAGAGCCAAGTTACCTAGGCCAGGGGGCCTGTGTGTCAATGACTGGAAAGGGAAGTGGAGGCAGGTTTGGTTTGAGGGTGTAGTGCAGGTACTGTGTGAGAATGGGGCTGGAGAGGGGAGAGACTCCAAGTGAGAGACTGTGTGTGCCGCATGGTGCACCACGCCAGGAACCAACACCTCCATTCGATCCGTCTGGTGGAAGGGAGAGAGAGCTAGAGTCCCGGAGGGCAACCCTGAAAATGCTGCTGAAAATAAAGTGTCTATGACGGCACACACCCGCAACCTCACTCCCACCCCCCCAAAAAAAGAAACAAGCAGCGAGGGATTGACAGATGGGCGGACGAACATGTTGCAGACAAAAAGGAAACGCTAGACAGAACTATGTTTGACAGATGGAAAGAGACCAAGTGACATACCTTCGTAATTTACCGCCCAGCTGGGTGCCGGTATTGCTCGTGGCTTGTCCAACAGTTTCTGCCAGATTTTGATCGCGTTTGGTACGCCAAGTGCCGCCGTGCACACAGCAGGGGATGAGTGCCGTTGGTGAACAGAGGACAACCTTTTTTTCTCTCCCTTTAATTCCCCTGTTGTACTACTCTTCGACTGGTCGCACAGTGGTCTCGCACTCCTGTTTGCTTTCTTGTCTCCTCCGCAACAGTGAGACTGTCCCGTCAGCGCCGCGGGTCCTGGAGTCGACAAGGTCGGTGAGGGGTTGGCAGAGGTAATCAGGGAGGAATTGGGGAGAAGGAGATCGAGATGCTCACCGAGGGTTGTTGAATAATAATAAAATGGATGGGAAGACGAGCAATGGCGCGCCGGGAGCTCCCTGGCTGTGGTCACAACTGGCTGCCGCAACAAGCGAGAAGACAGCCCTGGCGGAACTAGCGCCAGGCTACAGACACTTTGCACAGTTTCAAATTGGTGATGTTCTTACTTTATTCTGCTTTAGAGCCTTTCCCAAGGTGAAAATCTGCCTACTGGTCCTGGGGCTGTCCCAGGCAAGACCGGGGGTTCACCAGCGAAAACAACGACGGCCGTTTGCTAGCCAACTAGCCCAAACCCCAAGATGCAGCTAAATCCGAAGCTGCACCTGCAAACGAGGCTAGGCCCAGAGAATGTTGTCAGCCCAGGCAGATGTTGGTGTCACGACAGGAAGCCATCCAGGATGGTACAGAAATCGATCCATGGATGATGGCCTCTCAGTGCGTCCCCAGTGTCGAGAGAGTCCCGCCAGTGGGCCAAGCCGTAGAAGCCGTGCAGTTCGGGTTGTCGACTAAACCCGCGCATCCACCAAAAAAAGATGGGCGACCCCACACACCAACGCTGACGCAGCCCGGCGGGTCTCCAGTGCTGGAGAGGTACCACTACCTCCATGCAACAATCCATCTGCCAGAACCGTTCCGTATGTGGCCTTCTCATGTGGCCCGAGAGCCCTGCATCTCTTGTCGCGATGCATTCTTTCTTCTCACAACGCAAAAGTGTTTGCTCGAGGCTGGCGCAACGAGACAGCATCTTTGCCAATGGCTGGCGGTGCCGCTGATCTACGTTCACCAAGTACTTGTAGCGCGCCCAGCCTACCCCATTTCCGCATTGGGTTCTGCTCGCCCCTGGATGGCACTTCATTTCGACTCCTTGCTAAGGGAGCTCCCCATTGCTCACTCAGCCAGCATTCCAGCTCCCCTGGCCACTGTCGTCATACCACCCTCGGGCACTGTAACACACAGATCTAGTGGGCGTGGTCTTGGCTTCTAGAGTTGCTGCTTTGCCCTTTTTGTGCATGCATTCAATCTAAAATACCGACATCAATTCCGTCGGGGCAGGTATATCACAAATCCCAACATCTTATCTCAAGAACGAAGCCCAGTGTGTTTCTTTGGCTCAACGTCTTGTGTTGAAACCCCGCCAGGCCTTTTCGATGCAGTCGGAATGACTGGCCAGGTGGTGGGCAGCCTGTCGTGCAGCCAAACTGCTGCTGCATGGCTCAAACCGCTGCATTGCCCTCCAAATGGAGCCTGTTTCGGCCAGAGTGCAGCAAACCCTGCATGTCAGTGTCCCTACTTCCCTGGAAGCATTCACCGCTGCTCAGCCTCCTTGCACGAGTTGTCTTCAGCCGAATTCTGGCCCCCGCGAGGTCCCTTTCTTTGCACAATTCCGCCCGACTTCCTGGCGGGATCTGCACTTGCCACCGCGTACTGAATAGACAGTGTTACATCTCGTTCTCGTTTGCGCCGACTACACTGACAGACTCCACTATTACGGGAGCTATGAATAAGGTACGGAGTAGGATACACTCAGTCGTGACCGCAATCGGAATTGTGCTGGCGAAACGGAAATCCCTTGATGAGGCAGCGGGTCAGAGAGCCCCAGAGATTCAGATCGGACCTCCGGCACGAGTGCAAGAGACACATTTGAGACGAGGTGAGCGGCACTGTACTCGGACGATTACCTACATCGCCAAGAACAACACAGGAGTTTTCCTGGACCCTGGCCCACCTGGGGTCCAACATGGGTGAGGATCTTCAATCTGTATTTTCCGACCTTCTCGCGTTGAGAGGGGTTCCTGGCACCAAACTGTAGATCGTCTCCTTTTCCCCAGCTTCAGTTGGTGTATGGACAGGGCCTGAGAGATACATGCCGAGCCACTCGTCGCGGCAGTCCATGACGGCTCAAGCATGCACGATGGGCTCACCAAGGTCAACCGTCTTTCCGTTGTCTACTACTGATCGTGGGCAAGTAGGACCTTTCCGAGGGTTGAGTCGTGTTAGTCCATGCCTTGGGCAATACTAGACAAGCCACAAGAACTCCTTCTTGTTCCTTTGGAAGACTACCAACCCCATAGAAGCTCTGGAGATTACAATGGAAAAGGGGGCCTAGCGTCTGGGCTGAATCTCTGGCTCCGTCATAATAGCATGTTCTCCTAGGTCAGGAGTGGACAAGCCCAGCAGAGAAACATCTGCCGCTAAAACACTCTGTTTCCACACGATGCATCTCGGAGAGAAGCAGGCAGGGGTCTTTCCACCCTAAAATGTCCATCAGATGGGGAGCTGAGGTCTGCCAGACGCCAAAAAGACATGAAAAGGGGCACTTGAGGTGAGCACCAGCAGGCTAGCGCCCTGCATGCGAGGGGTCTGAGTCCACCTGAAGGTACACACGTGATCTCACCTCACATCCCTGCACCGTTTCTTCCCACGTCCCCATTCTCGTCTTTGATCCACCGTAACAGAAACGGAGAGAAACGTGATCCTGGACCAGGATTGCGGTTCCCTTCCTATAGGTTCCTACCTAGCCGCAACAGCGTTGTTGGCTCTGACTCTATTGATCTATCCTTAGAGTTCGTCTCATAGATGACGAGCTGGGATTGAGGCGAGTAATCGACGAGATGTCAAAGTTTCAGAGAGATTAATGAGTGATGAAGGGCGCACAAGCTCATCGTGTGTGAGCCATGCCTCATCTACGCCACAAGGGCCACGGGAGGGAACATGCAGCTGGCCGGGTGCGCATGATGTTTGAGTGCTCACACTTCTTTAATATGACCACCCTTCTCTTACATTCGATAACTCCCGCAGCGAAGCACATGGTTGGGATGAATGTATTGTGGAACACATCAACTTCTTATCTCTAAGCGACGTCAAATCTCTTGCCGATGAGCATCCTTTCACAGCCTATTAGTGACTCCACAGATGGTCAGCCACGTGCCGTTCCCTACATGAAGTCCAGCCTCGTCTCACACCCGATATAAAGGCGACGCAACTGAAACTTTCTTCCACCACGTGCCCGTCGACAAAACCTTCTACACAGACTCAGGTAGAACATCATCAACTATGGCTTTACCGGTCACAGCTACAGAGACAGCTCCGGTTCCTCAACGCCCCATGTATCCCGAAGGGGTGCTCACCAAGTTCTCGCCGGAGGGCGTCGTCCTGCGATTTCCCGGCAACACCACGCTCTGCCACCTCCCCGCGGACTGCCCCCTCCTGCCCGGCCTACGCGACCTCTACAGCGCGCTGGCGGCGCACCCCGTCCTTTCCAAGAAGGTGCACCTCCTGCCTCCGGCATCGTGGCACATGACCGTCTTCGACGGCGTGCGCGACAGCGAGCGCGAGCCGGTGCTCTGGCCCGAAGGCAAGCACGAGCTGCCCCTGGCGGAGATGACGTCCGAATTCGCCGGGCGGCTGAGGGAGCTCGGGCAGCAGCTCGAGGCCGAGGGCCTGGCCCCTCCGTACAGGATGAGAGTGCGCAACTTTGACGGCGCCCTCATCGGCATCGGCATCGAGGTCGAGGGCGCGACGGCGGACGAAGAGCGGAGGATGCGGCGTCTGCGGGACAGGCTGGCAGATGCGATGGGGTTCAGAGCGCCGAACCACGAGACTTATCAGTTCCACCTCAGCGTGGCCTACCTGATGAGGCATTTGGAGCCCGACGATCGGGCCGCGCTCGACGAAGTCCGGGACCAGCATTTCCCGTCTATACAACGGGAGTTTACCTTGGGCGATGTAGAGTTTTGCACGTTTGAGGATATGTACTCGTTTCCCAGGGTCTTTTACCTGGGAAAGAATAGTCAATAGAAGTTGGGGACTATAGTCGGCAGAAACAGCAACAGCCTTGCCTGTGTATTCATTGCCGCCTTTGAATCTATCGCAATGTCCAGTCAGCTTTGGCAGCCCGAGACAACCTGGGCTTTTTTCAATTGGAGTCCAGGAGTTTTATCCTGGGGTACCTCCCCCTCTACGCTCGCACCATGGCTGGAACTCCTTGTATCGGCATTGCCTGAATTTTAATCCATCCTTGAAATCTGAAACTTATATTATAGCTTCTTTCGTAATTACATTTGTCGTACTACTCTGCACGTTCTCAAACCAAGATCAGCTGCTGGGAGCATGCCACTCAAACTTGAGTGTTTCCGTCGGCAAGAGATAAAGGGAGAGCAGGTCGCGTAGAGATAAGAGGCTTTGACCTGGAACTATGTGGAGATGAGGCCATTACTCCTCCTCACTTAAGTATAGTGTCGGTCCGACAGAGATATTTATTGAGCATGTGCTTAACTAGGATTTCCGGATTGGCCAAGAGGGAGACTAAAAGCCTGGTAGTTGAATTGAGGGCATGATCTTAGCTGTTGTGACAATGTGATCGTGAGTCCGTAACTCTTCACCCTCCGCCAGCCGACGACTTGCCGTGAAAGTTATAAATCATCCGGTCATGACCACGTCAAAGGCTCTTCAAAACCCGGCATCACTGCTTTACTGCATCAGCAATAGCACTGATACACATTCTTTTCTCCCGAGAGTTCAACATATACGTTTAAGCCAAAGATGACAGGCCCTACCTCCAAAGCCCAGTCAACCAAAGAGGTTGCTCAAGTGGTCGAGGACAGCGCAAGAGTCGCCGAAGCCCACGATGCAACCCAACAGGAGCATGAAATGGGTCTCCTTGAGGCCCTCAGTCTCTATCCCAAGGGCGTCTTGTGGTCCATTGTCATGTCGACCGCCGTCATCATGGAAGGCTATGACACCAAGCTGATGGGTTCGTTCTACGCCCAGCCAGCCTTCCAAAAGGCATACGGTGTGGAGGTGAAGCCCGGGTCTTACCAGATCACGGCACCTTGGCAGGCAGGCCTGGGCAACGGCTCCACCGTCGGTCAACTCATGGGCCTGCTTGTTGCCGGATACGCCAGTGAGAGGTTTGGGTTCCGCCGGACCATGCTCGTCAGCATGGTCGTCATTGCCGCCTTCATCTTCATCCCTTTCTTCGCGCCCAACATCGAAGTGCTCGAAGTCGGCCAGGTTCTCTTCGGTATCCCTTTGGGGTTGTTTCAGACGGTCACTGTCGTCTATGCTTCCGAGATCACACCTTTGTGTCTTCGGCCGTATCTAACCAATTACGTCAATTTCTGCTGGGTAATGTTTCTCGCCTCTATTCTTCTTTTCGCTTACACTAACGAACTGACAGGCATTTGGTCAAATCATTGCAACAGGCCTTCTTCGCGGTGTGTTGAGTCGAACCGATGAGTGGGCTTACCGTATCCCCTTTGCTGCCCAGTAAGGAGCTCTCCCCAACATATGCGTATACTACAAAACAATAACTGATTATGACCACTCAAAGATGGGTTTGGCCCGCTATTTTGATGCCGGCAATTTACTTGGCCCCCGAATCGCCGTGGTGGCTTGTCCGACGTGGCCGGCTCGACCAGGCCAGACGAGAGCTGCAAAGGCTGACGTCTGCAAGGAATGTGCACTTCGATCTCGAAAAGAACATCTCTCTCATGCTGGTCACCACGGAGCACGAGCGTGCCGTTGACGCGGCGACCTCTTACTGGGCATGCTTCCGGGGCGTCAACACGCGGAGAACAGTCATCGCCATCGGGATCTACTGCATCCAGACCCTCAGTGGGAATCCGCTCCGTGCATACTCTACCTACTTTCTGCAACAGGCTGGCATGCCCACTACTCAGGCATTCAACATGGCGATTATTGGATACGGAGTCGCCATCGGCGGCGGGTTCTTCTCGGTGCGTTTTTCCTGCCTCCTCCTCCTCCTCCTCGCTTCTGCCAGGTATGGTCGCCATACTAACACAGACTGTCAAACACATAGTGGGTTCTTCTACCGCTCTTCGGCCGACGAACGATCTATCTCTGGGGCTTGTGCCTGATGTTCATCATCATGGTCCTGGTTGGGGGGCTTGGCGTTCCTCAAGCCGAGAGCCCGAAGCCTGCGTATGCTTGGGCCATCGGATCCGTCCTGATCGTCTCTTCCTTCCTCTACAACTGCTCGATCGGCCCACTGACGAACACGCTCTGCGCCGAGATCCCTTCCACGCTTCTACGCAGCAAGACCGTTGTCCTGGCTCGTTGGTCGTACACGGTCTCTGGTATCGTAGCCGGCACTCTGACTCCCTACCAGCTCAACCCTACCGCGTGGAACTGGGCTGCCAAGACCGGCTTCTTCTGGGCGGGAGCTTGCTTGATCTCTGTCGTGTTCTCCTTCTTTTACGTGCCCGAGTCGAAGGGGAGGACTACGGCAGAGATGGATCTCTTGTTTGAGAAGAAGGTGGCCCCACGACGCTTTGCCAAGACACAGGTCAATTTCAACGAGATCATCCCTACCAACAATAAGGAGGAGAGTGTCTAAACGACGGTCGTGGTACCTGGACGTCGAATTCGCAAGTGTAGAATTACTTTTCCATGAGGCGATAGTAACTGTAAATATCATTTCAAAAGCCTTGAGAATTCTTTCAGCCTCGTGTCTAATTGCTAGAACCAATCCATCATACACACATACACACATACACAAGATCTCCTTTACGTGAACAAACTCTTTGCCTACAAATAAGGAGGCGGCACACCAAAATGCCGTATGCAGAAATACTTGGACGTGACCCGCCGGTCCTTGAAGAGCTGCGCATCAGAGAGCGCTCTCCCAAACGACGCAAAGAATTCGCTTCGGCATATCGGGTCGCGGATCTCTCGCAGCCTCTCCGTAGCCCAGTCGTTCTCCTGCCAGTCCATGCACTCAATGGCATAGAGGAAGAGCGGACGGAGGTACCCGGGATTCAGCCCTCTGCCCTCGAATGCGTTCCAGCTCCCGTCGACGATCCCGCGCACCTGTCTCATCGCGTGTTTTGCGTCGGCCGACTCGGCGAGGGGGTCGCCGAGAACACGGCCGATCTCGATGAACTCGGCGTGGTAGGCGGCGGCGCAGACGGCGCTCAGGGCGATGATCGGATCGGCGATGCTGGGGCTCAGGTGGTTCTTCAGGTCCTCGGGAGATTGTTGCTGTATGTTCGACCGGCTTGACCACAGCGCCGAGAGCTTTGATTTCAAGCGCGTCATTTCTCGCGCCACCTCCTCCTGGTCCACGCCCCTCGTCCGAGAGCGATGGTAATGCGTCAACCTCGAGATCTCGCCGGAGATCATCTGGAGTCGGAAGTAGAAATCAAAGATAGGTTTGCTGAGGACCTCTTGCAGGGATATACTTGTATCGGGCATGCCGTGAGTTGTCGGGTGCTCGATGTCGGGTATTCCCGCTTCGAAGCTGGGCAGGAGGTTGAAGACGCCGTCGGACATGAGCCCCATCCCTCCCGCGCGCGATGCGGACACCTGGAGCAGTTTCATCCATGCTATAATCCTTGACGTAAGTGGTGATAGAGGCAGCTGGCGGCCCGTGTGCTGTTCTAACCGTCGCAGGAATATCTCGTCGGTGCTCTTGAGCACTGGGGCAATGTCGGCATGGACGAATGCGAAAAGGCAAAGGAGAAACCCTACGACCAATACTACCTGCATGTCCGTATCCTCATCCCGCATGAGATTCTCGAATTCCGTCCTTGCTGATTCATAGAGCGCTGCTGCCTTGGAAAGCGGGAGCCCGTGCAACTGCCCAATATACAGAGTCGAGATAGCTATGACAGATGATGACACTGCCTCGTTTGAGACGCCCATCTCGACGACGGCAGTCTTCATTCGCCGCCAGTTCAGCGGGTCAAACGGTGTTATCCAAGCACAATCCACCCTTTCGAGGAAGAACGAGAAGCACCGTTCCTGAGGCCTCTCTCGGGCTGCGAGCTTATCCATCGTCGTCGTGAGCTCAACATCCCGCGAGATGCAATCAAAGGCTGATGGCGACTCCTGCTGCGCCGCAGGACGACGGCCGGCGTCACCATTTTGACTGTGGCTTGTGATCGGTGTCGGGATTACATGTGATATCGAGTTATGACAAATGCTTATCTGTGGATGCTCGGTAGGTACCCCGACGAGAGTTTCATCTTGGGGTGACCGAAGCGGATCGTAGAGAACCCTCGTCAACGACTCGTCCGCCGGAGCCAGGCCATCGACACAGCCATCGCCCGACTGCGAGTCTTGCGATGGTGTCGGAATGACAGTGGAATCCGGCAAGGGCGGAGTGGGAGATGAGCCCGGAATCGCCTCGCCCGGCCCCAAGTTTCTGGGGTGGATGCGGCTCTTGCTCTTCCAGGGCTTGTAGACGCAGGTCTTCTCCAGCCTTGTGCAGTTGTGGCATACCGGCTGGGCTTCGTCACACTTCACCTTCCTCGTTCGGCATGTAAGGCATCCGCTACGAACCCTCCCTCGGTAAGAGGGAGGCCGATGCTCTAGGATGTTGCCTCCTGGTGGGGACATCGTCGTACATTGTGCACAAGCTCTCCTCAGGGTAGAGTTAGGGAAAAGGGGGGTCACTCGGCTCGACGGGTATATACATGGAGGAGTAACCTCAACTATGATGGCTGTTTCCCT
The DNA here is from genome assembly GCF_004353045.1 of Thyridium curvatum. Lineage (NCBI taxonomy): Eukaryota > Fungi > Ascomycota > Sordariomycetes > Thyridiales > Thyridiaceae > Thyridium > Thyridium curvatum. Next base: position 65,238 of record NW_022156771.1, on the reverse strand, counting down.
TCCCTGGTGCGTCGACCCTCAGGCTGGACTCCCCCAGGATAGTGCTCGGGGGGGCACGTGGGCGAGAAGAGGGGGTCCCTCGACCCGAACAGAACTGACCAGACGGGCTCGGCTACCAACATCGTCGTAGCTGATGTTGTAAGACCTCTTGCCGACGCGCTAAGATAAATGGCGGATTCCGTGTTTATCTCTAGCCGACGACGACTCCACTTCTCAAGGACCAGTCATGTTATGACATGAGCCTCACTGTGAATAATACATAAGTTACTGTATGGACTGTTTCGTGGGACATTATCAGATAGAATCATGGCGACCAGACTCTGTGACACTTCCATCTCTCATCATGACAGCCGAAGACCTTCAGGATATTTGCTCCTTCCTCGTTGACACAGCCAAGGAAGGTGGCAGGATCATCTTAGCGGCCAAGCCGAGTGCCTTCGAGGCGACGGCCAAGAAGAATTGTAGGCAGTACGGCATAAGAAACTCTAGTGGCAATTAGACAAGACTAATATCGTGTGTAGCAGCGGATATTGTCACCGAGACCGACCAGGCCGTGGAAGCCTTTGTGCGAGGGCGGCTAACAGAACGCTACCCAGACTTCGCATTCATCGGAGAGGAGTCATACCAGTGCGGAGCTACTATTCCTCAACGCCCGACCTTCATAGTTGATCCTATCGACGGAACATCCAACTTTGTCCACGGGTTTCCGGCGGTTTGTATCTCCATCGGCCTCGTGATGGGAGGTCAGCCAACCGTCGGGGTAGTCTATAACCCCTTTCGAGGAGAATTGTGGACCGCGGTCAAAGGCTGTGGTGCTTACACGTCATTCGGGGATGGAGAGCCGCAGAGGCTACCGCTCTCAAAGAGTCCTCTACAGGGGCTGAAACCAGCCTGCATCGGCATCGAATGGGGTAGTGACAGGGAAGGCCCCAACTTCGAGCTCAACCTCAAAGTGTTTACTGCTCTTGCCCGGACAACGGCCACCGGTGGGCGCTTTGTCAACTCGCTCCGATGCACTGGCTCAGCCGCCATCACCATCTGCAGAGTCGCTAGTGGTCAGCAGGATGCCTTCTGGGAATGTGGTTCTTGGGCGTGGGACGTAGCGGGGGCGTGGTGCATACTGACCGAGGCCGGAGGCATCATGGTCGACGGGCATCCTGGTGGCTGGAACCCGCCAGTGGACAATCGGAGGTATCTGGCTGTGAGGCCCGCCACCGGTGGTCAGCGTGAATTCGTGGAAGAATTTTGGTCAGTCATTGGGTCGGCCAGGACGACGTACGGACCGCCGTGAGCATCCGACTGCATCTCTTCCTGGACACCAGCGAGCACTGGAGGTCCAAGCAGGTTCATCCCTTGTATATATGGCTCGAGTATACAAAATCCAGATCTCGCAACCATTCCCACCACCAGCATTCGTGGACTTCGTTGAGATATTGGACTGTAATAGCAGATGGAACATCCACACATGTCGCAGAGTATGACTATATAAGAAAACGTTCCAAGTTCTGCCTTCTAATACTTGAGACAAGACGGCTTTGAGCAAAGCAATTTATTCCCATTTATTCTGTATGTAGTTAGTTAGTTACATATGCGATTTCATAATAGCCAGCTCTCTAGAAAACGGAAGGGTTGAACAAGCTTTGGGTTGCCGTTTCGTACTATCCTAAACGGTAGCCGCTTTAGGTAATGCCCCACATTCTGCCCGTTTTGTTTTTTTGACAGGCTTCCATGCTGCTGCTCACAGCGATTGTTTTTTGGTTGGTGGCGGTCAAAAGCACACTCAGTTGAGCTGACAGAGGACTTTTACCTCCATAGGTGCGAAATGTTTCGCCAGGAGGCTCAAACGCGCAACATCTTGCTGACTGTGACAATGCTACAGCTAGGAAGTATCCATTTGTATGCGATACTTTGGCCCCCAGGATTCCCGCAAGTTGCAGGACCGGGTCGAACTTACTTGGGTGCCCGTGTTGGTCGACCTGTCTAAATTCGGCGTAGTACACCTTCGTATTCGAAGGCTCCTAGGCCGCCGAGCCTCATCAGGTGCATGCTGTTGACCAATCCGGATCCACCAGTGAATTTTTCCAGTGTCTGGGCTTTGCACATTTTCCGCTTGAAGCGGCAGCGTATCTGATCGTCGCCTTTGGTTGTTGTCCAGTGCTCTAGATATCTGGGTGCGTGCGAACTCGTATATATGTGCAGATCAGTGAAGGACACGATGCTTCACCGACTCAGCACCCCTGTGGGATCCGTTCAATACAGACTTCGGAATGTGCAACTCGATCGGATCTCCGGCAAATAGACAGAGGGCCGGACACGATGGACAAGTATTTGTACTCGTACGAAGCAGGTACCCTTACAAGCCCGGGTGAGGTCCGCTTGAGCCCACTCTGAGGCTCCGAAGGAAGACAGATCCACTACCCAGTATGCCCGGGCCGGGTTGACGACACTTGCACATGCAGATACAGCAGATACAGCAGATACAGCAGATACAGCAGATACAGCAGATACAGCAGATACAGCATAGCAAGGACTGGACCCCAAACTCGTAGGGCTATCATGGGTTGCATCTCTCGTACCCGGCGTAGTACGAACCTCAACGGGCTTCTTGTCACTACACGGTCTTTGACCCAGTTGCTGGTACAGCATAGTCAATTAGCCGCATGAGCTTGAGACAGTATTAGGGTCTATGAAAGGACCCCTCAACCGACGATTTGCATGGAAAGGACCACGACAACAGATCATCATCACTGCCCATCGTCCTGAACCCGGCTTCGACGTTGCAGTGCACCGGACGGAGCTCAAACGGGGAGAGACCGACTGCCGATATGACAAGGGAAGGCTTCAAAAGCCAAGACGTCGATGGATCTGCCACGAATCCACGGTAGCGTACCAAACCTCGTCTCAAGTCGGCGAGGGCGGTTGACGTCGATTTAGATTAACCCCGCGATTCTGTAACAGGGACGCAGAGGCCAGCTTCCCGCGCCAAAACAAGCCACCCAGTCCTAGTCTTGATCAGTTTCGTCTTTACTATCATTACAAGTACATCCATCATGGCCTTCAAGAACTTCGTCAAGCGGCGTTGGGTGAGGGCCTGTGTACACTGTAGTCTGGTCTCGACCTATTGATCCGATTGGACGAGTCCTTTGGTACTGGACTACTGTGTTAACGGGGACGATGGGGACCAGACACGCAGTGCAATGCAACGCTGTTGCAAGCGGATCTTGCTTGAAATCTTCAGTTTCAAAACCGGGCAAGGGAATTCTGGCGCAGTCGTCGCATACCAGAGAAGAAGGTTCGAATGACCCGGCCGACCTCAAGCACGCCTGTTGCAGCCGTCAAGACAGTTGAGGCAGAGGCTTGTGTTGGTGGAGCTTCTCGAGTTCCAGAAAGAATGCTGCGAGCCGAACCAGCCGCACACTCGCGTCTCAGAAGCTTCCACTGGAGGAAGCACTCGTAAGTAGGTATGGGAAGTGGGTAGGGTACCTACCAAGTAGTTAGGTAGGCACTGGAGATTGGGTGCTCACCAAGTACTCCCTTCGTAGATCCTGCCAAAATGATCACTCACCAAGAAGCCATGGCCGATCCATATTTGGGTAGCGTTCAGATCCACGGCAATGATGGGGAAAGGGGGGCCGAAAAGTCCACTGATGTCACTGTGTCAAAATGCTAACGTTGAAGCATCTGGCAAAGAAAGAAAGAGGACAAAATACCGTGTTCTCGAAGATGAGACTTGCCAATGCGGCATGCTCCTTGGGTCAATATGGGGTAAGGTACCTAGGTAGCAAGAGGAAACCAATTTGCTAGAAACCAACCTGCTCCTCGGATGCATTGAGGCACGAGGAAAAGGTGGGCAAAAATAGAACCATCTTGAATTTTCGCTCTCCCTAGCTCGCCAAATCGCCTTGTTTCGTGCAGGACAAGAGGTGGTGGGCTGGGGTGGCGCGCGCTAGCTGCAGGTGGCATCCAGGCACAAGGTATCCTGCAAGTCTTGGGACGCCGTTGTCCCGGCAATGTTGTACCTGACTGGACCAGACTCGACTCTGGCTAGTGCCGACTGGACCACCAAAAATCTGTGTTTTAGCGGATTGGGCCATCCCTCAGTGCAATGTACAGCCACCATCAAGCGCTAATGAGACCAACACAGTGCGTCATGACCCGGGAGACTGCTGGAGGGACATTAGCTGATCTGGGCGGGAAAGGGGGACAAACCCTGGCCTAAACTAGGAGGTCTCTGCTAGCACCTCCCTATCCCTCCGTTGAGGTGGTGCACCCGCAACAAAGAGACCACCTGAGTCCACGCCATCGAAACAGGAGGCAAATACCAGGGCAGGGGAGAAAAACACCTTCATGATCTGTCTCCCCAGCATTCTTCCCTTCTCTCGTTAATCCGCTCTGTCGGCTTCATCATCACATCACGCTCGTTATCGCCCTCTCTTTCTTTCACCATAGCAGAGGCCTCGACATCCAGATACGGCAGATCGATCACTCTGTGCCGTCGCCGGAATCTGCATTTGCTCGGCCCGCGCTACCCAGTGCCACCACACGCGGCCCAAGCCCAAGGGAAAAAAACATTGGCTGTCTGTTCTCGTACCCGCGAAAATCCCACCATCCAACAGCCTGCGCGGCTTCCCTCGTTTTTGCCCGCCTTTGAAACCAGTGCTGGATTCAGCCGACACGCCTGCGCGACAAGCTGTCGACTGTCTATCGGAAGAAGCAGAGGAATTCGAGGTCGCAGGAGAGGAAATATCCGGGCTGCCTTTCCTCCAGCACCCGCCGATCGCTTCTTGTCTCTGCGACACGGAAATCAATGACCATCTGAAAATACCAACGACCCCTGGCACCGGCAGGAGGAGCTTTTTACGGTAGTGAGAAAGGAGACTGGCTGCCGCTGTGGTCAGCTCGCACACACCCTTGTCACTTTGTGCTTGCATCGGGTCCTGGCTTGAGTAGGCACCGCCGTCATAACGAAAGTGGCCTGGCTCGCCTCTGCCCGCTTCGGTATCGTTTCCTAAGAAACACCCCGGTCTATAGCAGGGATATTCAATATATCCACAATCCTGCTCTGACGACCTTGCCCCCCATAACAATCTGCGTAAGTGGTACACCTCCGACCGAGCGACAACACAAAGCCTGGTCAGCTGCATTTTACTCTTTCACAACACCTCAAACGGCTTGTTGTTTTCGATCACCACTCGAGTCTTGACGCTTTCTTTGGAAATCCCTTTCGCCGTCGTCCCTTTCCTTTTCGCTTCACTTCCCGCCATTCCTGCGACCGACCCTGACCTCCTTTCTTCCCGAAAGGGTGAATTTCCCTTGCTGAACCCGAACGAAATGAATTGGCTTGACTAACGGTCATCCCACCCCAGGAATATGTCTCTCCCCGAAAGACCGGGAGCGGCGCCCAGCTACGACGAGCGAAATGCCTATCGACACTCACCTCCCCGCCGGCAGCGCGACGCTGCCGGCCCTGAGTCGGGCTATCAGCGCGTAGCAGGGCAGCAGCATTACAATGGGGGTTCGGTAACATCTTTTGCAGACACTCTTCCACCATCTCCTAATGCAAACACAGAGCAAATGCCTCTCTCTCCCACCGACCACGGCGAGACCGGCAACCCTCAGCCCTTCCAGAGAAAGAGGAGCCTGATCAGGCCCGAGCGGAACAAGATTGGGAAAGACCACCCCAACTATTACTACAGGAAACACGCAGCGAATATGAACGTGATGCCCTCATCTACAGGAAACGACCCGATCCTCGAAGACGTTGCGGGGACCACGGACGTTTCTGGCAGCTCTCGGGTCGGAGATGCCATGTCGGATGTGACGCCTGGCAGGCGATTGAGCAGTAGGACTAACAGCGCCGAAGCCGAGAAGTCGAGCCGTACGAGACGGAGAACGTCTGGCCACGTCAAGAACGGCAAGATCAAGAAGGACGGGCGCAAGAGGGATAAGGAGAAGCGCCAGGCTGAGCAGATTCGACCACCCAGTGTCTGGAATGTCTACTGCGCCATCGTCACCTTCTGGTGCCCCGACTTCATTCTGCGGTGCTTTGGCAAGCCGGCCAAGGCGCAGCAGAGAGCTTGGCGTGAAAAGATGGGACTGATCAGCATCATTCTTCTGATCATGGGTTTCGTCGGTTTCCTCACGTTCGGATTTAACCAGGCCGTCTGCGGCCAGCCCGCCACTCGCCTGCGAGTCAACGAGGTCGGCCTTGGTTTCATGATCTTCCATGGAGTCGCGTACGATCTGTCCACATCTCGCCACCCGCCTGCTGAGGGTATTCCAAGGCGGCTGGATGGGCAGTTTGCCAATGTGCTGTTCGACCTGCCCCAGAAGCACGGCGGCGAGGACGGAAGCTTCCTCTTCCAGAACGTCAACGGCAAATGCAAGAATGTGATCACGCGCACTCCAAACTCGTTGATTCCTACCGATTCGAGCAACAATCTGGCCTGGTATTTCCCTTGCACGCCGTTCAACCAGGACGGCTCTTCGAAGCCAAACTACACATTCCCGTACTACACGGGCTATGCGTGCCATACCACGGCGGCGAGTCGAGACACGTTCTACACCCAGCTCCACGGCACTGCGGACGTCTATTTCAAGTGGGACGACGTCAAGAACAACTCGAGAAACCTGATCGTCTACTCCGGCAATGTACTCGACCTTGACCTGCTGTACTGGTTCGATGAGACCCAGGTCGTGATCCCGAACCGCATGAAGGAGCTGCGCGACAGGTCGACCCCGGCCAACCAAGCGATCCATGGCCGCGATGTTACCAGAGCGTTCCAGTCGTCTGGCGATAAAGGACTTGCCGAGTGTTTTGAGGAAATCATCAAGGTCGGAACTGTCGACACTGACACGGTCGGCTGCATCGCATCCAAGGTCGTGCTGTATGTGTCTCTGGTTTTGATTCTGGCGGTTGTCGTTTCCAGATTCGTCCTGGCAATCATCTTCCAGTGGTTCATCAGCAAGACGTATGCTGCGGCGAAGACATCACAGTCGTCCGATAAGCGCAAGCGTAACCGCCAGATCGAAGATTGGAGTGAGGACATCTACCGCGCTCCCGTTCGCATGCCTGGCGATGTGGGCAGCAGCGTGGCTGGCACGGGCTCTGACCGTGTGAGCAAGCGCAGCAGCACCTTTCTGCCGACAACCTCTCGTTTCTCGACTGTCTACGGCGCAGACCGCAACCCGCGCAATAGCAGGGCTATGCCCACGACTATGGCAAGCCAAGCTTCGGGAGGCGGCCAGCTGCTTCACCCCAACTCGATCTATCGCCAAGGCAACGATAGCCGGACCAGCTTCCTGAAATCTGATCCCTACAACACCAGTGTCAGCCCTACGGACGGTCCCGGCCCCGCTGGCTTCATTCATGAGGCCGTAGTTCCCCAGCCGCCCTCGGATTGGATGCCCTTTGGTTTTCCCCTTGCCCACGCCATCTGTCTCGTCACTGCCTACTCTGAAGGAGAGCTTGGTATCCGGACCACTCTCGACTCCATTGCCATGACCGACTACCCGAACAGCCACAAGGTCATTCTCGTTGTTTGTGACGGTATTATCAAGGGCAAGGGCGAGACCATGTCGACCCCTGATATCGTCCTTGGCATGGTTAAGGACCACACGATTCTCCCAGAAGAAGTCGAGGCTTTCTCGTACGTCGCTGTCGCAAGTGGTTCCAAGAGACACAACATGGCCAAGATCTACTCGGGCTTCTATGACTATGGCGCCGACTCTCGCATTCCTCTGGACAAGCAGCAAAGGGTGCCCATGATGGTTGTGGTCAAGTGCGGCACCCCCGACGAGGCTGTCAAGGCCAAGCCGGGCAACCGTGGCAAGCGCGACAGTCAGATCATTCTCATGTCTTTCCTCCAGAAGGTCATGTTCGACGAGCGTATGACGGAGCTCGAGTACGAAATGTTTAACGGTCTATGGAAGGTTACTGGAATCTCGCCCGATTACTATGAGATAGTGCTCATGGTCGACGCCGATACGAAGGTCTTCCCCGACAGTCTCACCCACATGATCTCGGCCATGGTCAAGGATCCCGAGATCATGGGTCTTTGCGGCGAGACGAAGATTGCCAACAAGCGGGCCAGCTGGGTGTCTGCGATCCAAGTCTTCGAGTACTTCATCTCGCACCATCTGTCCAAGTCCTTCGAGTCCGTCTTTGGTGGTGTCACCTGTCTTCCCGGTTGCTTCTGCATGTACCGCATCAAGGCCCCCAAGGGTGCTCAGAACTACTGGGTTCCCATCCTGGCAAACCCCGACGTCGTCGAGCACTATTCGGAGAATGTCGTCGACACCTTGCACAAGAAGAACCTGCTCTTGCTGGGTGAGGATCGTTACCTGACCACGCTCATGCTGCGCACTTTCCCCAAGCGCAAGCAAGTCTTTGTTCCGCAAGCCGTGTGCAAGACGACCGTTCCCGAGGAATTCAGCGTTCTCCTCTCTCAGCGCCGACGATGGATCAACTCCACCATTCACAACCTGATGGAGCTGGTCCTTGTCCGAGATCTCTGTGGTACATTCTGCTTTAGTATGCAGTTCATCATCGGTATCGAGCTGATCGGTACATTGGTGCTGCCAGCTGCTATCGCTTTCACCTTCTACGTCAGTAAGTATTACAGAGCTTCCTATGCCGTTAACTAGATGTGATCCTAACCCGTCTATAGTCATCATCTCCATCATCCACTCGCCACCCCAGATCATTCCTCTGGTGCTTCTCGCTCTGATTCTTGGTCTCCCTGCGGTGCTCATCGTCGTCACGGCCCACTCGTGGTCCTACGTCATCTGGATGTTCATCTACCTCTTGTCTCTGCCCATCTGGAACTTTGTTCTGCCGACGTACGCTTTCTGGAAGTTTGACGACTTCTCGTGGGGCGACACTCGCAAGACGGCGGGCGAGAAGACAAAGAAGGCGGGCATCGAGTACGAGGGCGAATTTGACAGCAGCAAGATTACGATGAAGCGCTGGGCCGAGTTTGAGCGCGATCGGCGCACCCGGGGCAACTACTGGGGCTCCAAGGAGAACATGGTCGGCGGCAGCAGTAACAATGGCGGCACGTGGACCATGACGCCCGGTCATCAGCATTATGAGGAGTACTATTCGGATGCTTGAACGAAACGAATGAACAAAGATCTTTTGGTTTTGCAACAAAAACATACATTAGCATCATGGCGAGGCTTCTCCCACACACAGCTGTCGGGAGCAAGCCGAATATTTGGCATCATAATGATGGAGGAGGGCCTGTTTGATTTCTTTTTTCTGCACTATATTGTTTCCTGCTACTGCTCTACCTTGCTGTTCTGTCCTGCTCTCCCAGTATGCAATATACTGGGGAGGAGGTTGGCGGTGGGTTGACATCGGGAAGGGGTTTGGGAACGGTGGGCATAGCGGCGTCACGACAGAAGGCGTTTTTTTCCCAACAACTTTGATACAAGAGACATCATTGGGGTTCTCTTATTGTGCACATAGTCTTTCTTACAGACTACTTTTTTCTCACTCGACAGTCGTCTCGGACTCCATAGAGCCAGAGAGTAATAATAGTTTCCCAACACTTTGACCCTTGCATATATCTCTTGAATTTTTGCTCTGCCGAGAACCACTGGACCTACTTGATAAGAGACGCCTCACCGACAGAATTGGTCATGATTTAGACAGGTCGATCATTTCATGTGCGTTTCCCTGGCGAATATGGAGGAAATCGAGATCCGTGGCGGCAATGTGCACCTCAATACCTGCACTGTCGCACAGATCTTCCACATGGTCCTTCCAAAGAGGGCTGGATGCTTAGATTAACGGGCTGTGATATAGCTAGATAGGGTCTGGTGCAGCAGGTCCCGACGGGTAAGGGGAGTGAGTGCCAGCGCAAGGGGTGGATGTTGCTTGCCCGGGACGGGCCACCACTGCAGGTCTGCCAATCTATTCTATCTCGAGCAAATCAGATTCGTTCCCCGGGGGAGGGGGGGGGCAGCAGGATACGCAGTCCCCCCGCGGCATGAGGGTGATAGGAGGTAGAGAAGGGGGGGGAAAGAAGAAAAGGTCAGAAATGATCACATCTCAAGAAACCCATTGCCAACTGCCTGCTCTCTTGGGGATGTCGGTGTGACATGGGCAGAACACTATCATGGGAGGCTGGGTGGGTTTGGTGGTCGCTGGCTTGGGGGTGAGATGTGATGTATTAATCCTGGCCATGGGAGCCAGCCAGCTTGAACACTTGGAGGCTTTGACAATCTGATCAGACTCGCTGGAGCGAGAAGGACATGCGTGCTCTTGTCAGAGCAAGGTCGTATTGTTCAGACTGTTGTTCTTGGAGCTGAATGATCGACAGAGTGTCCTAGTTCCTGTGACAAGACACAGTATTGGGGGCTACTCGCCTCGCCAAGTCAAGACGACACACGCACCCACGCACTCACGCTCACAGACAGTGAGACAGTCACATTGTGCACATTGTTCTACTAAGCTATCAATCCAGGAGGCTGCACTTAGCCGCCCGCGGGGGGGGGGGCTCGGAACAATATTGCCTACCACAGCATTTACGTGCCGGTTGCACAGTTTGCAGAAGCAATGGACAACGGCTCTTGGAGTCCTACGGTATGGATATGGGATGAAGGACGGGCGAGGGTGAGACAGCCACCTGCTTTCCAACAGGGGATGAGCGGAACACAACCTACCTAGCAGGCAAGAAAATCAGGTTTCTAGGGCCAGGTTTCCCCTTCTTTTCTTCTTCTTGTCCTCCTCCTTCCCAAAGCTGAACCGTCATTAGGAGAAGTTCGGTCACTGGGTGAGTCACTTGTGCAACTTGAGGCTGCTTCTTCTTCAGACATGCATACCGCTCCCAGCGCCACCTGGCCGAATCCAGTATTGAATGCCGCCCGCAAAAAGAAAGCATGTAAAACACACATATGTGCACGAGTGAGTGGTGTTCGGTGTGCTTGTCTGTCTAGCATATTTGTCACCGTTTCTTTCTTTCTTTTGCAGAAAGCAATGTCTGAGAATTTCCGCGGGAGGGGAGGGGGCGCGCGCGGGATGTGTTGGGTTCTTTGGCCGGTGAAGCAGCGGGTGGTGCTGTGACTTGTGACCTGTCGTTATCTTGTGGAATACAAGGGGAAGGGGGTTGGTTGTATTCTGTCGAGACCACCACTGCGTGCGTGGTGTGCTCATCAAGACGTCAAGACATCAAGACACAATGAGCAACTTGATGGTTGGCTCGCTCGCACAGACAGCCTTTGTTTCCGGCTGTCCGGGGTGCATCCTCGCTCAGACTCTCCGTCATGCATCATTGTCAAGTGATCTCTGGGAGAGCAAGAAACAAGAGAGGGTCTGCCACCACCCTGGACTGGGCCTTGCCTGGGCTTCCGTGGCTGGTTCCAACCAAGTTGAGGTTCCTTCATGTCTGCCCGTGCCTGTGTGCCAGGGTGCCAGGGTGCACGTACTTGGACATGCTTGTCGCGTGCCGACCCGCCCTTGAAGACAGTCGGATCCCGAGATGGGTCCTCTCGCATTGCTTTCCCTCGAGAAGCATGAATGCAGAGAAGTATGTGGGCATGTATGTTTTTGCTCAACCCTGAAGCTTAGAAGATGGCGAGTCCACTTGAAAAAGAGTGTGTCGATTCCTCAAGTGCCCCAACTACAAGTACCTCATCCCGAGAGGAATTCCCACAAAGCTGCTACAACTTGAAGCCGTTGGGTATCGGAACCGTTCCGAGCAGCTCATTTATTAGGTAGTTAGTTCCCGAGCTGACCTCTAAATTAGTTACGTCGTGGGGGGGGATCCATCAATACCTCAGCGAACACTCAGACCTGGTTCAGCCCAACGCCAACCGCCAACCGCCAACCGGCCAGTGGTCTTGATAGTGTGTGCAGCCACCAAATGACCCGGTTTTATCCATCCGCGGACCAACTCCAGCACTCCAGCGACACTGCATGTGCCTTATCCCGACCCTGCGCGATCCACTAATCGAGGGCCGTCCAATCTGCAGGCGATCATCCCCCCTCCAACATTAGGAGAGAAAGCAAGGTGCTCGCCAAAAGCAAGTCGTCGGGTGGCAGTACGACACTGACCAGAGAGACAAGAAGGAGAGACGGTAATCCATCCGCCCAACCTTTTACCCTTCCCTCAACAGCTTCACACCGCGCACCCCCAAGGAGGCCCCCAGTGTCTTGAACTCCAGCGGCCTTGACGACTGACAACATCGCATCCCGACATCTCGCCACATGCGACACCTTGGCTCCCGGCATCACCACGCTGGTCCAATGCTCCCTGCTGAGCCAGCTTCTTCCGTATAGGGCATGACAAGGCTCCGACTATAATGCGCCCCGACGAGTACGAGTTGACATCAGCCTCAGAAGTGCATCACCGTTTGAGCAACAGTGACGTTGGCCTCAACCCCACCTCAAATACCGGACTGCCAACCTTAGCACCCTCTGCTGCATCCGGGCCTCACCAGGTGGAGGAGGACGACGACCTAGATGTCCCCTCCAATGGATATAGCAGCCTGGTAGCCTATGACGAGGGGAACAAGGACGATTACACCGCCGGAATGGATTCCAGCTCGGAGAACCACCATGAGCTGGACCACTACGATGATTCCGACACCTACACTTCGGACAACGGCGGCGCCCTGCTGAGCACATTGTTTGAGACCATCCACCACGCAGCCTATGAACCTCCCCCTCATGCGCACAACTGGGAGAACTTTGCCGGTGCGGCTGAGGATATGGATGCGGGTGCGGTTGCCGACTGGGATCTCGGCGACGGCGGCAACAGCGACCTAGAGGGCGATGGCTTTGAAGCCGATGATTTCTTGGTCTTCAGCACACCGAACCACCAGACGCTCAACCCCGGAAACCTCTCGGCCCACCAGTTCCTGGAGGAGTGGGCATTGCATAGCAGGCATTTCCACCATCCCAGTGCCCGCCTCAAGGGCCGCTGCCCGGACGCTCTCAGCCTCGCCCAGCAGGTCAGCGCGCGTGGCCGTGACTGCATACGGTACGACGATCTCGAGGGCGACAAGCTTGATATTCAGGGCATCAACTGGGAGGATCTGGGCGTGTCCAGGAAGCTGGCCCGGGTGCAGCGCAGCCACACCTACAAGAACTATGTCAGCAAGCACGGGTCGGATCTTTACAATGTGAGCTCGCCGATAAACCAACCTATTTCCATATCACGAGCTGGAATGGGGAATTGTTGCTAACGAAATGCTTTCCCAGCCTCGACTTCTGAGCACTGTTCCTTCGCCAGACGAGAGCTTCTTCAGGTTCAGGCAGATGAATATCTGTCGCAATGTGCACCTAGTTCACTTTCAACTACGGAACGTGCTGGCCACCACATCACGGGACCGGGTCTTCTATACCGGCGCCGGCGCGGTGCAGCAGCTGAATCCACTGACCGGCCAGGGCGGCCCACCTCTGCGATTCGAGTCGAGTCCGCAGGTGCAGGTGACCTCTCTGGCTGCCGACTACGGCCTGCTAGTTGCAGGAAGCTTCAACGGTCGCTACTGCTTCTGGAACTTCAACTCTGACTGCATCGACGGAGAGCACGATGCCCATGAGGGCAGCCTCAGCTCCAATATCGCCGCTCTAACCAACCACATCGAACTGCACATCCCGAGGCGATCGTCCACGCCCCACGCGGCATTTGCGTCTAATGACCTCATTTTCCGCGGGCTCGACCTCGCCACCGAGACCTTTGTCCACGAGACCAAGTACCCATTCGCCCTCAACTGCACCGCCGTCTCGCCCGACGGCCGCCTCCGCGTCATGGTCGGCGACCACACGAGCGTCTTCATCGCGGCCGCCGAGCCCGAGCGCAACCGCGGCAAGGGCCCGGACCTGCTCTGCGAGCTCACGGGCCACCGGGACCACGGCTTCGCCTGCGACTGGGCCGACGACGGCTACACCGTGGCCACGGGCGCCCAGGACCGCCTCGTCAAGATCTGGGACGCGCGGCGCTGGACCGACTCCAGCGGCCGGGCGGTGCCCGTCGCGACCCTGCGCACCGAGCTCGCGGGCGCGCGCTGCCTCAAGTTCTCGCCCCTCGGGTCCGGCCGCCGCGTCCTCGTGGCCGCCGAGGAGGCCGACTTCATCGACGTCTTTGACGCGCAGACCTTTGAGTCCAAGCAGACGTTTGACGTCTTTGGCGAGCTCGGCGGCCTGGCCTTTGCCGACGGCGGGCGCGAGCTGCTCGCGCTGAGCTGCGACCCCTGGCGCGGCGGCGTCATCCGGCTCGAGCGGTGCGGGGCCGGGTTCGAGGCCGTGCACAACGACGACGTGTTTGCCGCTGGCTTGGGGTCCGGCGTCGTCGGCGGCGGGGGGCCCGTGGGCTTGCCGCCCGGCGATCTGCGCTGGGACCGGGGCATGGACTTTGACTGGCCGTCGAGGGTCCGGGTCGCCGGCGGCGGTGGGCGTGCCGGGTCGAGGGCATGGCCGGGAGCGGGAGGTTTCGGACGGCTGATCTGGTCTGACGAAGAAGCTGCCGCCGAGGCGGCTGCCGCTCGTGCTGGCGCCGGCGCTGATGTCGCTGCCGCTGCTGTCGATGTGAGGAACAGGCGGATCCGGGCGCGGAGGCGCGTGAGGGACGCTGCTGTTGCGGATCTGGAGCCGTTTTGAAAAAAAGGGATTTTTGTGAAGGGGCGGGGTGAGGGAGTGCTTGTGAGTGAGGGGACGGGAGGGAATGGCTTACTGTTTGAACGGAAGGAGGGATGGGGATGGGACAGACATCGGGCGTCAGACATCGGGCGTTTGAATATGGACTCTGTGAGGGATACCTATTTGTTTCTTTTTTTTTTTTTTCTTTTCTTATCTTCTCTTCTTCTTTTTGTCTCTCCTTTTTTTTCCACAATATTTGCCAAAAGTCTACTCTACTACTCAAAATCGGATCAACAGGGAGAAAAATTCAAAGTAAGGATCCTGCATGCATCTTTGTTGTTTGTTCTCTTGCGGTGTGTGGTCACAACAACACACACACAAATAATGGCGCCATGAAAGCGATGTGTACATAGTATCTGCGTTGCATTAACTAGTTATTGAGCAAATCAAACCGAAAAAAAAAAAAGCATCACTGCGTGTCTTGATCGTGCTCCCTCTTGGCCACAGTACAATATGTGATGAGTCAGTCCAATGTAGTTCAGATGGCTGCATGTCGTCTTCACCAAGCGCAGCAGGCAAGCCATCACATTGATCAAGGCAAAAGATACATATATGTACCAGCGAAAGGAGAAAATGAGATTGAAAAGCTAAGTCTCTTATTCAACGCCTTCTTTCATGATGGCTAAAAAGCAACAAACGCCTCGTGAAACACCCTCCCTACTAATACGGGGAAGGATAGGAAATAATTACGTCCGCTGAGTGTGGGCTTCCGCCACGGTCATACCGGAAGCTTCTCAACGGGGTTCTTCTCAAGGTAGAAAAAGAGAAAAGAAAGAGAGAAAAAAGACAGGAGGTATGAAGAAGAAGCAGACGCATGAAGCAAAGGTGTCGTTCGTATCCATGAGTCGTCGTAACGGGCATGCCTCTTCCCCATGTCCCCAACTCCAGCACTCCCAAGATGCTTTCTATGAAAAAATACACACACAACCCGCCGCCTCTTCTCCCTTCGCAACGAAAACACGATATTAACAACCGAGCCCTCTTCTCAGCCGCTCTTCTTCTTGTTCTCGTCGATGTCCGGCCCCAGCTCCGACGGCTTGCGCGGATCAAAGTAGGCCGAGTATCGCTCATCGCCCCAGCGCGACCCGATCGTGACCCACACGTGCTTGCTCGGGATCTGGACGTTCTTGGTCTCCCGGGCGCCCGTCCAGCGCAGCCGGCCCTCGCGGCTCATGTCGCTGTTGCCGATGCCCTTGTTGGCCACCCACTCGCGCACGACGTTCTTGACAAACTCTATTTTGCGCCGGAAGTCGTTGGCGGTCGGGATGCCTTGGAGCTCGGGGGCGATCTCCGGTCGACGGCGCGTCGACGACTTGGAGGTAACGTTGAAGTTCAGGAGGGTTTGGAGCGGGTACGAGAGAACAGTGCGCTCGTCGAGCGACGCCTCCTCAAGAGACCCGGTCGTAGAGAGCTTATGAGCAGCGTCCTGTGGCAGGTGCCAGAAATGACACCACGTGCCCGTGGCGTCGAGCACAATCTTGGTGTGGTCCGGGAAGTTGAACTGTTGCATTTATGTTAGCATCAAAGCCACCCCCTAATCAGGAAATATGGTACGACATACCTGGAGGTGTCCGTCGCAGAAGACCCAGCAACCGACATCGCCAAACCGCTGGTAGAAGGTCACAACATCGCTGGGGGCAGCAGTCGGGTCTGTCAGCTTCGGGGCATTGATAGGGTTCTCCTCCGCAGTGACCTCGAGCTCCCGTCCGAAGGCAAGCATATAGTTGGCAAACTTCTTCCACAGCACGATGCGCTCTCTCTTGCGGTGCTCATACATATCCCTGCCCGCTGACAGTTTGCCAGGGACACCGTCGTATCCGACAGAGACTCGGAAGGTCTCCGGGTCAACGCGGACACGGATGTGGCCCTCCTCGCCATTGTTTTCGTAGAAGTAGATACCTTCCGTCATCGGCACGATCTGGTGTCTGTCCGGGTAGCTCGGGTCGTCCTTTCTCTGGATGTGACGCTCAGCCCCGTGCACGAGCATGCAGGCAGGTGGCAGCATGCCGGAACGACCGCTGTCACTGCCGGGGATAGTTCGCAGGATGCATCCAACACTCCCGTCACTCAAGATGTAGCCCAGCCCAAATTTGTTCGTGTAGTCAACCCATTTGACGACAATCTGGGGGGGCACAGGCGTCTTCTCCCTCGAAGAGATGTAAGCCATAGAGCGGGCATTTAATGCTCGTTCCAGTTCGCCCTGAAGTTTTTGCAGGCGGGAGAGCACCACATCTGGTGTGCTGTCGGGAACACGCTCCTGAAGTTCTACAGGGCTGAACAAAGTCAGTCTCTCGTCGTTGCTGTCTGGAGTATATGCCCGCGGTCGAGATGGCAGCTCCTTTTTCGCCGGTGGTGGCGGCAATGGCACAGTTCGGCTGGCGGGAAGCTGAGTCCGAGTGCTCCTCGTAATTGTCCTTGTTGCCTGCTCACGGCTCTCGACTGATAGCGGATTCGTCAAGGGCACCTGACCCTTGCTTCTGGATCGCACCAGAGTACCCGCAGGCTTGGCGACATTGTCCATGGTCTGTATGCCACGCAGCGCGCCCATAGGCCTGTTTTGCGCTCGCTGTTGAGCGGCGAAGCTCTGAGGCGGTGCCCTCAGGAGACCCGAGGGCGCCTTTTGAGACAGACTGCTCAGGTCATCAGACTTGTACATAGAATGCGAGGTGTGGTCCGCAGACTTGGCAGGCGGCTGCGGCGCGAAGTTCCGCTGTAGTTGGTTTTCTCTGAGCCAGTCCTCAAACGGCCTGTAGACAATCCCTTCCACAAGGGGGATGACGGGAGTGAGGCCAGCTTGCTCTTCTGCTGCCACTTCCTTCCAGACAGGCTTGTGCACGACCTTTGTCTCGCTCCATGGCCCTACTTCGCATTCGCGGCACATCTGCTTCAGAGCCTCCAGATTCTGCGCCTGGGTACGGTAGTCTGTGGTGTATTCGTAGAAGCAATCCTCTGAGGGAGGAGCTTCACGGAGCCTGGGGCTCATATCGGATTGCTTTGGCAAGTATCCGGAGACGAAGAATGGATGTTCCACAATACGATCAGGGTCCGGTCGCTTGTCCGCCTCTTCGAGCATATCGGCGACGAGGTCCTTAGCCTCATCGCTGATGTACCTCGCTTCAGCCAGAGGCCATTCGTAGTCCCGCTCCCGTGCCCGACGATAGATCTCATCAGTGGTAGAAGATTGAAAGGGCGGTTTCGACGTGAGCATCGCAAACCTGACTAGTCAGCGATAGGATCAAATCCATTCAATGAGTTACAACTCACATTATAATGCCTAAGCTCCAGATATCAACCATGTGGTCATGGCCCTTTTTCCCTTTCTCGAGGATTTCCGGGGCAATGTAGTTTGGCGTGCCACAGAGCGTGGTCCTCCGGATGGTTTGCATATCGCGGCCGGTAACGACCAAAGCTGCCAAACCGAAATCTCCGATCTTCGCATTCATGTTCTTGTCCAAGAAGATGTTGCCCATCTTGAGGTCCCGGTGGATGATCCCCTTTGAGTGCATGTACTTGATGGCGCCTGCAATTTGGACGCCATAGTAGCGCACCTCGGCCTCAGTGACGCCCTTTCTTCGCTTCACCATGTCCATGAGCGACCCGTTCGTGCAGATCTCCATGACGAGGTATGTCGAGTTCTCGAAAGAGAAAGCTCGCAAAAATTCGACGATGTTCCGTTGTCGCATCTTGGAGTGAATTTGCAGTTCGGTTTGAAACTGGACGAACCTGTCAGCAGGATGCAACAAATATAATCGAGAAGCATATGTCCTACCTTCTGCTCCATCTTGGCGGGCATCTTGCTCTTCACGATCTTCAGCGCGTATCGCTTCCGAGTGCCGGCCAACTGGCCTTCATAACAGATGGCGAAGCCGCCCTTGCCCAACAGCCTCCCGACTTGATAGACGGCTCCATCTCTGCGGTCGGAGCTGGGTGGTTCCGTGACATTTGGAGGAGGCGGCGGCGGGTGCTCTTTATCCTTGGTTGCCTTTAGCTGTGCCGCAGCCTTGGTCTTGAGATCGTTTGTCGCCCGAGGTCGCTGAGCATTGATATCCCTAGGAGACAGGGCCTCCACATCGATGCCCTTAGCTCCCATTCTGTCGGCAACACACCATGCAGCCTAGCCGTTTGCTCTTCTCTCGGGTTTGCAGTCGCATATACGACAGGGCAACAACAGATGCAAGCCCCTGACGAAATCCGGATGGATACTAGCCTGCTTGAGGGATGAGATGGTCAATGAGGGTAAATGAGAAAAGATGTTTTGATGACGCGGTAAATAAAATAATCTTGTAGATAGAGACGTCTATAATTGGCCTGATGCTGGCGAAAAATGATGAACAAGGTCCATAGCAAACCGAAGGTGCTGATGATGCAGGGTCCACGCAGTAAACAGAACAATGCAAGGCGGGAAGAGGGAAGAGACCTACTAGCTGGCGGCACTGGTCCTCTCTTGCAAAGAGGAAATTATACTGTGCCTTGCTCGAAAGAAAGCTGCAGGTATCGTGAGATGTCGAAAAGGTGGTGTGTTGAAGTTTGGGTGTACTCATGCCGGACGTGAGCAGTGGTGATTGTTAGTGAGCGTGTGGTTGGTGTGGATTTCCCAATCCAGCGCCGTAGTTGGCGTAGCAACCAAATTGCAACGTCGGTGCTGAAAGCGCACCCGCAACGCTCGAGCTCTTATCGGCGGTACCCATGGTGAACAATGCATGCAATCAAGCCAGGCGATTGGCTCCCGCGGCCACCCGCCCGCCCGATAAGATCCGCCAAGCAACGACAGCTATTACTCCATGGGAAGCATAGCAGCCTTGCATCATCAAGATAATTGCGCGACAGCTCACAACCGTTGACTTTCTTTTGTAAATCATTGTAAAAGATTTCTCATTAGAATCCGCAGATGGCTTCATAGTGTCTTTGACTGAACGTACGCCTTCCCTCCGATCCGCCCGATCGATTGAGTCACACAGCGGCCTCCGGTCGATCGGCAAGCAACATGGTGCCTCTTCCGCTCTTCAAGCTTGCGACTCTCTTCATACGACATATCTCTAAATATGGAGCTGTAAGTCGAGCTTGAGCCTACCGGCTCCCGTCGATCTACTAGTGCTAATAAGGTCTTCTCTCGCCAGAACCGGATCAAACTACAAGCTCACGAACACCCCGGGTTCAGGAATTTTGCGGCCAGATATGGACAGTCGATACACCAGCTCAATATGAGATTAAATGTCGCGCTACTTCGGAATGTCGATGCAGAGATAAAGGCCAAAGAAAAAGCAGAGACACCCACGGTCAAGACGAAAGAGCAGGTTGAGAAGGAGCTCCAGAAGGAGGAGGCAATGAAGAACGCCAAGGATTCACACCACGCCAAGGATGCGCCCAGGAGTGTGTGGAAACGCAAATTCAGGGCGCTCCCCGAAGCCAAGGCAGTGGATCTCTTTGCAGACGTCGCCGGCGATGCCTTCATACTCGTTGTCGCTATGGCGCTCATCATCTATGAGTATTACCGCTCCTCTGCCAAACCAGACGCGAACCTCGAAAGGATAAAGGAGCTGAACCGCCAGCTCGACGAGCTCAAAGAGAGGGAGAGCGAGATGCAAGAGGAGGAGAAGAGGAGAGAGAGCAGGATACTGGCAATGGAGCAGGCTTTGAGGAACTTCAAGGACCCGAAAACAAAGCAACCATTACTCCCCAGTCCAACACCAGCGATAGCGACTTGATCATGCAGACGTATTCTGCGAGTTCTACGAGGATACGGAGTTTCTCCTCGATTGGAGCGGAGATATCAATGGGCTGGGAGCCTGCACGCGGATCGACCCCGGCCGCAAGGCTTTAATGCTCGAGGCAGCTTTGGTGCCAGCATTGTGGACGTCAGCCGAAGTCCGAGAACTGCGCGCCTTGGTTTCGACGTGACTTCCTTTTGAAAGTTTCGAGTGTGAGTGAGATGCCCGGCACCTTCCCGATAGAAGGAAGATTGGACGGCCATTCTTGGAAAGATCGCATTCGCAGAGCTCCCTTCCCAACTCAACCAATTTACTGTGTACAAACTCATGACTTTGAAAAATTCCACGCAATAGACACACCACTCATGAAATAGACTATTTGTGGCAATGCTACGTTCACCTACATATCTCTTGTATGGACTCATCTCATCATGAATGCGTTGTTCTGCTGCAGTCTCCGCAAACGACCGGAACTGTCCTCGGTGCCTGATGTATTGCTACGCAGTGGCACGACACCGAAATGGAGAGGTGTGAGACGACCCTTTTTTGACAAGTAGAACGACGCTCACCTTGATATTAGAGAGCAGATTGGAGACGCATGATCTCGCCGTGCCTTTGGGAAAGAGCAACGCGGGTACTCAACAGTCCTTCCGCTTCATCATCGTAACAAGTGCCGAGATGAACCAGCCAGATACCGAAAAGCGGCTTGACCGTCTTTATCATCTCGACGGAGGCGCCAACGTAGCCGTTCTATTCCTCGTCGAAGACAACGGGAACGGATCGTCCCGCGGTACCCGATCGTTGATAGAGTTCCAGGGCAGGTGAGTGCGCAGCTTGGCTACCAAGCCAGCAGCCCAAAGATACCGCTTGCATTCCACACTGACAACCCGAAGCACAATGGAACATTTCGACATGCCGATCCTACCATTCACCTCTATTGGCTGTCTGCCGGCTACGGTTATAGCATTTTGCAAGGAGCTCCATGATCGAGCCGCGCGACATCCGCAGTCAGCCTTTCGCCGTGGGCCGGGTTCGGCACAACTACTTCTGCCGTACTGCTCGGTCAACCCACCACTGCCGGAGGGACAGGTGCATATTCTCAGTGACATCACAGACGGAGTCAGGGATTTAGCATCAAAGGCCAGCACAAGTGATGGGCAAAGGGTTCTCAGGGAGCGGCTGGACGAGCGCGATGCCGAGGATGTGATTTCTTTCTGGTTGCATGAACACTCGGTGGTATGAGAGCGAGATGTCCTGACGTGACTGCCGAGTATGGTGAGGGGAAATCATGTCACCTCCCAAGTCCAAGTCCTTGGTGCTTGTGCTACACGGGGATTTTTTGATCGTGACAAGTGGATCGAGTTGGAGAGGTCACGCCGGAGCATGTCGGCATAAAATGCTCGTGGACATTAGTGCTGTGATTGAGACCGTAGCTACTTACTTAGCAACTCTCGGCAGAGGCTGGTAGCATCATGCAAGTCGGTGAGGAGACCGACTAGACTCTTGAAGGCAATGCACCGTGGTGAACCTGTGTGGAGAAGAGGTTCTGTGATATTGCGTCCAAACAAGGCAAGACTCTGGAATCCATGGATCGCAAGGCGAACGGCCCCCACAGTCGAGGGCACGTGTGATCATCGAGCCCACCTTTGTCAGCCATCACAAGAGAAGAAGAGAAGGACGAGCGCGGGGGCCGGAACGTGATAGACACCGAGTCGAGCCAGTACGCAGCAGAAAACCGGTGACGGGGCTGGGCGATTGGCGGGTCCCGCAGGTGAAGCCCGGGCGCTAGCCCGCCACATCGTTGCACTTACACGGGCCGGGCCAATGAGCGTCGCCGTGGAACCGCCGACGAGCCAATATTGCCGTGCCGAGTCAATGGACACTGCAGAGGCGGCGGGCTTCCCCCCATCCAGATCTGCATATGCACAATCGCTTGATGTGAACAGGCTAATACGGACCTCCTCTAGCAAAGCAACCAGATTGCTTGCCGCCACCCGAAGGTGTCGTTCACTTCGTCACCACACATTTATGAGCCCAAGATATGGATGACAGAGATGTGATCACATTGATTTTGTGCAATCGTGAAGCCGCATAACCCGTGTGCTGACCAGAGCTAATGCAAATGTAGGCACAGCACCACAGCGTCAAGACAGCGTCAACTTTTGTGATACTCGGCTCGAGGACATGCATTCTCGCGCCTTGGGGACTTGTGCAGGCATCCAAAAATGGATGAAGCCGCTTGGTATTTTCAATAGGACCGTTGGCAGCTTGGCAGAGAACTATCGAGATGGCCAAGCAAGAGTTTCTATAGATATATTTCAGGCAAATGATCTTTTACTTTCGTAGCTCATGGTAGGATTGTGGCTTGCTCAAAAGCGTTTACGCAAGTCGCACAAATGATACCTACGAAGTTGGTACAAGTCCATCGTCCATCGCTCGGACGGCGACGGCACGCACAAAGAGCCATGCGAACTGCGAGCGGGAGCCAAAGCGCCCTGAACCCTGCACCACACCATCACGAGACCCCTGTCGGCGGCTCTTGCGGAGAAGAAGGAAGACAGCTCAAACAGCTCCAGCTTCAGCATAGC
Organism: Thyridium curvatum; assembly: GCF_004353045.1. Taxonomy (NCBI): domain Eukaryota; kingdom Fungi; phylum Ascomycota; class Sordariomycetes; order Thyridiales; family Thyridiaceae; genus Thyridium; species Thyridium curvatum. The sequence goes on along the minus strand of NW_022156771.1, from coordinate 42,295 downwards.
AGGCTGTGCTGGTTCCCGTCGCAGAATGCCCGATCATCCGTCTCGAATAAGCCAAAGCGGTAAAGGCATTGGACACGAGGCATTTGGCGTCGTCCCTCGTAGATTGATTTGCGTGCGGGATCTTGCTTGAATCGGTCTCACGAGAGCACGACTTTTCAACGCCGTGTAATGAGAAAAAGCGCTTGCTGAGGCAGGGGAGCATCTCTCATAACGCCATGTGACTGAATGACCCTACAGCCTGATAGGGTTGACTCGCTACTGGGCGATTATTAGTCTGATGTTAGCCACGCTACACATGTTGGAATAGATGAAGCCAAGACGTTGAATGTTGGTGGAGATGAGGTCGAAATAACCTGGTGCGAGTTGGACTTCAAATATCAAGAACTCGGCGAGGATTGGTTACCGATCCTGGCTAGCCTCCGTCCGGAGTGCCTGGGCGATGCCAATTACTTGGAGCATGTTTCCATTTTGGGTATATCTGAGGCTCTTTGAGCCTCATTGGCAGATGGATGAAATAACAAAAGATCATAGTGCGAGATTGCCATCGTGTTGAGCAGATGGTTGACCAGCTGGGGACAGCAGCGGTGTGAGGTGAGTGGTGCGAGTGCTAGAGGTACCTAACTACCTGCTGTAGTTAGTCCGGGGTGTGTTAGTGTTTGAAGGGTGGCCAACCTTGTCGCCGTGGCTGGGGGACCCCTGCCGTTCTGCTGCAAGTGGTGAAGCAGCTATGCGAAGCGAGGGCCTAGGATTGGCTCTGCCCAGACCTGTAACCGCCCAGACTCTCCAATCACACAGACCACCGACATGGTTGCTATTCTCGACACTCTTGCCCTGGTTCGTTGTACCTTTTTCCAACCCACCACCTCCCACCTCCCACCTCGCTGTCTGTCTGGCGACGAGATGGTGCTCCAATGGCCCAATGGCGGCCGTACTCGTCTGTGCTGTCCTGTGCAGTTCCCGCCGCATCTTCCCGGGGCGGTTGGGTTGCTCCGCAGCCATGAGGTATCGTCTATTGGGCCACAGCATGCCCTCGCTGCGACTCCGCGAGATTGCGCAGCCTTGGGTACGAGCTGGTTTACCGCCCTAGCCCCTCCCGTCTTGCCCAAGGAAAGGGCCTCAGGGAGGAGGAGGCATTCGGATCATATGGCATTGTCGGGCTTTGCTGCGGGACATCATAACAGGCCGGCCCTGGGATTGCTGCCGAACCACGCACGCAGATGCACATCGCATGCCGCCTGGTTAGCGCGCATGGCGGATTGAATGGCTGCAAGTGCAAGCATTCTGAGGGGAGTTGGCGGTCTCGGCCATGGCTGGCGAGACGGTTCTGCGACTCTTCCCAACCAGGTCCAGCCACACCTCCGTTGTGCTGCTTTCCTTTTTCTTTTTGCCCACGTTCGGCTTCCATCTGCCATCCATGCCATGACCCGCCTCGTCTCGGCCCACACAAGCAAGCAGGCAAGGCCTTGACATCCTTGGGGACAACGATCCCAAGCACACGCAGTTCTTGGTCGTCTTAGACCATGCCCGTAGGCCCCGCTTCCCTCCCATGTCGCTTCTTAAACTTGCATGCCTCCCGCTCCGCTTGGAGATCAGACAGCATTCTCTTATATGCTGGATGGGTCCAGTGCCTCACATCGGCCTCCTTGACAACCCTCGTCTTGTATGATCTTCAAACACTCATCAATGCGACTGCGCTCCTGAAATCCTCAACCGAGCCCAGCCCTTGAACGCCATACTCCATTCTGTCGGTGGTCCCTTGCCACGCTCGAGTCTCTCCATGACCTCTGTACACACTATCGTCTCGTCTTGACCTCGGAAACTCGCTGGTCCTTACCATTGCTGCGGAGCAGCCTCTAGATCGAGGACCGCATTCAGCCTCGAGCATCCACTCTCAGGGTTTTTCAAACAGGTCATGCCGCTCGGATGCCCGCTGTCATCATAGATCGGATAGCTCGAACGTGGATCTCCAGAGATATCATCCCAGTCCCCAACTCTAATCATCAGACGTGGGCCCCGGCTGCCAGAAACTCGTCTGATACACGACCTCGCCCCCGGGTGCTGCCCTCTGGGCAAGTACCGCCTCCCCTTCCCTCCAGTCACCAATATAGTCCTCTGGGGTCCCGCCGGCCGCGGCCTCTTGGCTCTGCTTCCTCTCTTCTTCCCTCTTCGGCTCGCCAGCGCTGTGCACTCGCTTGTCGATAGCCTTCTTTCATATCGACAGTTTTTGTTTGTTTACCAGCGGGTCCGGATACCTGCTTTCCTTTCGACTCCTTCGACTTGCTTCGGCCCTTTTCGGTAACCGCTTCCTTCTTTGAGAGAGGACCTTATTCCGCCTCGTTCCCTTCTTTCGCACGGCTTGACGCTTTGGATCTTGATTGGAAAGTTTTGGGTTCTGGAATCACCACCGAAGCAAAGTGCAGGGACATCGAAAGAGCTAGGACAGCGAAAAAAGGGCAGCTGCTGGAAAGAGTTATAGGACCAAGAGCCAGGAAATTCGAGGAAGCCACCGGTTTTGTGAGAGCAGGATTTCACCATGGGTAGACTTATCAAGAACCACTGGGCGCGGTTGGTTGTCCTCTCCGCCGCAGCTTGTGAGTAGAAAACCCCCTTTGCAAATCGCACACTGGACTGCGAGGACTAACCGTACCATGTTCTAGACCAAGTTGCCGCCGCCCTCGAGAGCTTCTTCTGGCCCAAGATCTTTTTCGACTTCTTGACCAAGACGCTCAACCCGGCAGTGAAGCCGCTGCCGATATTGCAGGTCATCAATCTGGTCATGGGACTGCTGCTTCTGGCGTGGGAGTGGCCGCTGGGCCTGATCGCCGGCTCGAGCATCCATCGCAGCATCGAGATGCGCTTGGCTCTGCTCCCCCTGGCTGCTCTCGCTGCCGCGTTGATCTACCAGGGCACCAACGCCGCGATCTACTATCTGGTCGGCATGATCGCCTACTTTTGGGCCTACAGCGAGGGAGAGGTACGTTTTGCGCTTTGTCTGTGGAGGGTTCTTGATGGAGGCGCTCAGTACTGACAAACTCTGGATTTAGATCGTTTGTGCGAAGCCATGGACGCTCCCACAGAGAGGAGGACGTGGCCGGGCTTAGTCGTTCAGAAAATGACGCCCACCTCGCCTCTGCTCAGAAGCCTTCGCCCTCTTGTGCCCGATCATCGCAGTCTTCACCCACTCGACCGACCGACCGACCGATCTATCGATCAATCAATCAAATCAACCGTGTACATACAGCGCGCAACACGCATACATACACGCCTTTCCATTTTTCTGTTTCTAGACAAGCGGTCAAAGACCATATCCTTTTACAACAATCTATAGCCTTGTATTCCAATATTCAGCACACACAGAGACAGGCCTCGATGCTGCGGCGAAATTCATATATCCAAAGGAGAAAGAGAGAAGAGGCGAGAGCAATCTCTCACAGCATCCGCTTCCTTTTTGGTGGTGGGTACGGGCTTGCTTCATCCGTTTCTTACTTATGAGAAGCAAGGAGTGGGGTTAGAGGCCGGAGGGAGTCGAGGAGGTGTCAGTTTTCCAAGTCGGTTTTTATGTTTCTTTCAGGGTGAGGATCTGATGGGAGAGGGGAGGAAGTGTACCATCAATAGGGGCCCTCGGCAAACAACCATTTACGTGTTGCCCCGGGGTTTCCCATATATACAGACAGACGGGGGATGTGAAGAAAGCAGTGGATGATTGAGAATAGCATAGTGGAAGTAGGATATCTAATACTCGATGTCTGAAGTCAAACCACCTATTTCCCTTGGCCCACGATCCTTCCGAAATGGCTATGAACAGGACCAACATAGGGGGTAGGACTAATAATCTGGTCTCATTCTGATGAGAAAATCGATCTTCCAGCGTACGGACCCGGGTTGACCAGATTCGCCTGTGATTCTCAGCGACACTTGGTAGACTTTGCAGTAAACATGCACCACACCACACCGCAACAGTCTTGTTACAGAGCGTTGTAAGTGTGTAGTTTCGTTTCAGCCAAGTCGGGGGAGATTCTGGAATGGTAGATCGCTTCTCCATTTGAGATGGGGCTCCAGAAGGTCGAGTTGCCAAGTCTCCTCGGGTGACCACCAGGATGCCACATTTAAAAAACGTCAAAACTGATCACAACAGTCATTTCCACATAAACATAATAGTCACACAGGGTGTACCCAGAAACGACAGCATTCGAGCGGGAAAAGAAATCGCTTTGACAGCTACGCTGCTGTATGGCACAGAAATGACCAAGCTCGCTAGCTCAGAGCGTCTCTTGCAGGCTGCAGCAAATGACACCAGAGCCATCGGCCTACAGAGATCCCCCCTCGTTCCAGATGCGCTATCTCCCTGTTCCTGTTCAAAGATCAACGCAGTAAACTCCAAATTCCCATGCGGCCCGCAATCAAATCATGGCCGACCTCTGCGTGCATGACGCCGGTGTTTTCCCATGGACACGAGCTGCCAGCAGCGGCAGCGCGCTTGCCTTCCACGAATGTCTGCTGCGAAGGTTCCTCTAACGGCCTTCCTAATGGGCGGCCCTCGCACCGAACGAGTCGTTCGTGTTGCCTTGGCGCTCAGGCATCTGTGTCGTGAGGTTGGTCATTAGTGGATGCTCCATGGCTTGGCGACGACTAATTGCCCAAACGACCATCGTATGATGATAGTTGGGAAGGAACAGCTTACCTCTGACTCCTGGACCGTTCCCTTCTCCAGGATCTGCTTGATGACGTCCTCGTCGTTGTGGGTGCCGAACTCGTTGTCCAGGGTCGACTTTGAGGCGGTATCATACGTACCCTGTGCACCTTGCCTGTGATCAAAGAGGTCAGCGCTCACACATTCATTGAAGGAATCACCAGACGGGGAAGGTACGAATTGGTAAGGTCAGAGCCGTCAATCAAACGGTGAAGGGCATGCACGCAGTACCCCGTCAATGATGAGGGCTGCGAGAGAGTGTGGGCAGACAAGAACCAATCCATCCAACCCGGATGATGCAATGGGTACTCCATGAGAGCAAAGATTCAAGACTTACTTGTGGGTGACGAAGATCTTGAAGGAGGAGATGAAGTGAGCCATGGGGACAGACTTGTCGGTCTTCCACTTATTGAAGGCCTCCATGTCGTCAATAAAGACGAGGAAGTCGTCCTCCTTGCCCTTGTAGTGAGCCTTGTTCTGGACAGTCTCGCCGCGAGCCATTGCGATTGTGGTTATGGGGAAAGGGTTTCTGGTTGTTGATTCTGAAGAAGAAGGGGATTGATTTGTGGGTAGGAATGGAGAATCGTGAGTGTTGGCGTTCTTTACTCTGAGGATGTGTGAGTGATGGATGATATGATGATGGAGAGAGGATGGAAGAAGGTGAGGGAGGCAAGAAGGTTTTAAAGCTCCAGCAGCTCCACGGATGGGGAATTTAAAGCTCTGTCTGGAAGAATTCCCGTACCTGCCTACTAGCGAGTACCAGCTTGTTTGCACCTGTATCAATTGGTCGGCTGGGCAAGATCGTCACACCATGGCACTGCGATTCTCTGTGTCTGGCATGGCGCTGCGTAATGGGCTAGGTACGCTCGTGATGCATACGTCATAGGCACCGCGGGGCACACGACCTTTCGAATGGCTTCGAAGGTGGAAGCTGGCAGTTTGAGCGGGGCGGCACGGCGGCACCTAAGCCGCTGTAAAGTGGTGCCAGTAGCATTTGAGGGTGGGGCTACTAGAGCAAATACAGGCCACATAGGTACAAGTAGGTACTCTTCGGGGCTGGTTCAGCGGGTCCTGGTGCTCCCAAGATTCCTTGGTGGTTCCTGCAGCTCATCTTACGTCACACCTTTCCTACGAGCCACTGTAGCCATGGGTGTAGGTACTGTTCATGACATGAGGCTCACGGTAAACAATCTGGGGATGTCCGTTGCCTTGCTGGCATCGATAAGCTAGAAGAGAACACGTTTCTTAGCATGTATCTTGAGTTTTGAGCTTGAAGTACCTACAGCAAGTGCAGTGCTATATCTACGACTACAGTGCAGTGGGGTGAACGGTCCTGGTCTTAGCTGAAGTTCTCATGAGACGACACTGCCAACGCGATGGTTTTTCACATTTGCTTGGATTCCTGAGGGTCGCATTATATGAATGAATGTATTTTCTTGAGCCAGTATCTACAGACAATCCAACTACACACCCCAATCTTTCAAGGTAGTGATAGGGGGCCTCGCCATAGCAGCCAACATGATATGAATATTCGGCGCGTCGAGAACACGACTCGGACAGGGGAGTGCTCTGGTCCCAAGCGAAACGAGGCTGGAACGCCAAGTTGAGCTTTCCGCCGTTTATCGAAACAAGCTTCGGATCCCTTGAACAGACACGCCACGGTGCAGACTCCCAATCTTGGTCCACTTGCTAACCGGCTTAACGGGTGACGCAGCACAGCTGTCGCTAAAGGGTGTGTTCGCGCTCTCTTGCATAGAGTTGGCAGCAGTCACCCTTGATGTTTGAGTCACTTGCCGACTCGTTGGACGACAAGTGTTCAGACTTGCCATAGACTGAACAGCTGTCCGCAGTCGTCCTTCGACTCGAGAGGAAGTTCTTTCGATTTCTTTGGCTTCGTCGATGATTGTACCATGAGGAGGAGTAATGCTACGCTTGTCTGCTTCGTCCGTGATGACTGACAAACACGACTTCGACCATTCCCCAGGGCTGGCCTCGTTCTCGACCGCATGACCCTCGATATCTTGCTCTAGTGTCGTTGTCGACTCATTGTCGTCAAGCTGATCAGCAGTACCTGCAACATGCATGCTGGAAAAGCTGCTCGAACGCCGCGAGAATGTGCTAGCAATGCTGGCCACACTCAGTTTCCGGATCATTGACGAAGCTGAAGTCCTGGCAGGACGCTCGCTTCGCGATCGTTCCATAATCCCAGGAAAAGGTAAGATCTCTTTGGTCCATACATCAGAAACCAGAGCTTCGAGTCGCGCTCGCTCGCCTCTGGCTGGTGCCAGAACAGGGATACGGGCCGTAGTAGTCAGCAGAGAGTGTGAGCGGTTGATAGGAGATTTGGTGCTTGTGCCCGTCGATTCTTTGTGGTTGCTGGTGTTTTTGATGATGACTTGGTAAAGAGGCGACTTTGGTCCCAATGTAGTCGCCCTGTGTATCGACATCCTCCGAGTCATCGTTCCTGGAGATGGTTAGACAATCTCAGAGATAATTGGATCAAAGTGAGGCTACCTGGCTTCCTATACACAAATCCCAATGACTTAATGTCGAGTGCCAATGACCCGATGGGACAGGTTTGGGACTGATGTTGCCCATTGACAGGTGTTGAATTGTCCAGTCTGGTTCGCCAATGCATCATCTCCTTTTGGCTACAAGCCGACATAATCAGCTCGTACAGCTGGTGGTCGCTTTCGAAAACAAGCTTCCAGGAATAGCGCGCCGTATGACACTGCAGACCTTTGGCATGTGTCAATCGAATCGTCTTGCGGCAGAGCCCGGGTGCAGGAAAGGCATCGTATTCACTGTACATACCTCGTCCATTATCAGGCTCTTCGACCTTGATATTATTCAAGGGTATACAAGCCTGTATTGCGTACATACTATCGGCTCGACCAGCCGTAGCAATGCAAAGGTGGCATCGGTAGAGAAGGCAGATCATATAACTACCCGTGACACTATCTCTGGTCTGCCAGCAGACATGAAGAACGCCGCAAAGGCGGATGTGTCCCAAGGAACGTATTCGACTTCTTGACATGGCATCCAATTTCTGGGAGAAGTTAGACAGGAGAGCGGTTTCCTTGCAGCGCACTGCATACCTGGTTGGCAAAGCTCAGGCGGTCCTGCAGAAGCCATGTTCTCTCCACAGTAGACCTGACCTGGCTATCATCCGCAGCACGATTTATCTCCTTGGTAGTTTCTCGCAGGCGCACCAAAGTATGTTCCACGTCCATATGAGAACTTGGGCAATCGCAGACGGGGGTGTGTTTCAGGAGTTCGGAAAAGAGAAGAGGATATCGACACACACGTTGTATAGGCTTGAACACGGTCAGCACACCGAGAGCAGTGCGGCCACGAGCTACGTACCTTAACCAACAGATCTCTAATCGTAAGGGACTTTTTCTGCTGGTCGGCCGGAGCGTTGGCAGCGCTCAGCGATGAGGCCAGAGCCTCGAGGCCTCTTTGGCACCTGTCCCAACGAGGTAAAGTTTGCCGAGCGAGAGAAATATCCCTGATCATTAATTCATATTTCGCACCATACTCTTCGTACAGGAAAAAGCGATTCATCTATCAACAGGGTCGATATATCAGTGGAATGTGTGGGATCGGGCGGGCTTTTGACGTACTTTGTGTATGAAGATCCTCGCAACAGTTGCAGCCACTTGAGGGTCGGCAGTCATTCCTGTGGTGTCCTGAGGCCGAAGACTCTTTCTTTGATGCTCCGGCTCACCATCGACACTGCCCCCCCATCTGTGGTGGCTTGGTTGTCCAACATGTATAGGTGCAGACTCGGAATCGGTGGTCTGTGAGTACTCAGAGTGGGGGATCGCTCGATGCAGCTCGCCAAGTATCTCCTCGTGAAGCTCGATGAGGTCCATGATGTTGCGATTGATGGAGGTGCGAAGGCCGCCCGGGAGTGTTGGCATGGATGCCAAGGTCGTCACGTATGCCTGAAATGGGGTTAAAACAAAGTCCGAACAGCATCTGATGGGACGCCACTGACATTTGCGAGGAATCGCATGTCTCCGATGTAGCCTTCTTCGGTAGCAACAAGTTCTTCCAAGATCCGCATTCGTTGATGCGCTCTGTATATAACCGCTGGATCTGGGGGAGGTTGGCGATCCGTAATGAAACCGTCCTCGGAAAACCGACCGACAGATATCGAAGTCCTCGTGCTGCGGTCGACCTTTGTAACGCCGGCCGTAGACCGTAGCATATCACGACGGGTTCGACCTATGATGCTGGTACTAGCGAGGCTCATGCTTGCAGGCCTGACCCCGGTCACATATTGTGAAGAAGACCCAGATGATGATTGTCTGTGGTGACCGGATAGGGGAAACTGCGAGCCTGGGTCGTGAGCTGGATCCAGAACTTGTAACGAGATCCCTCTTCCGCCTTCAAAGCGTGTAAGCACTTTATGTCTTCCGCGATGGCGTCGATGCAAAGACTGGATCCATTTCTGGAAAGGAACTTTCGTCGCCTTCAACGGCGTTGCGCCCTCTGGAGCCCACTCCATCCAATCTCCTGCTTCTGACAAGGAACGATTGTAAACAGTCGCTGTACCAGCAGCCAAACCATTCAGAACATCCTACGTTCGAAGGTCTGCTGGATGGATCGCTGGATGTGTTGGCGTGACCTCGCCGCCATTGAGACATGACGATTGAGTTATCGATTGAAGATCGCTTTGATTGTCAAGCATGGGTAGCTTCGTGTCAGTATTGTCCGCCATACGCAAGATGCGGAGGGAGGACGCCGCCGATCGAGAGCTCCGAGAGCTTGCATCTGAGAGTGACATGATAATGACAATAGAATCCAAAACCAGAAGACTCAAATATTCACATTCCAAGAGACCAAAACGTTCGACCCGGCCAGGAGTCTATCCGCAAGGGAAGTCAAGACATAAAGTACGTTGATAAGAGAAGAAGCAGGCCAAGATCCGTGATCGTACAGCGGGACCAGCATACGACTTTTGCCGAGTGTAATGAAAACCGGAGACGCGTCTGGTCTCAACATCTTCACTCTTGTAGTCCTTCCAGGAAGGTGCGATGGCAGGTGGGCCAAGACATCCCGAAGCGCGAGGTAATAGCACCTCCTGACCACTTTCCTTGGAAGCTTGGCTTTGGTGGAACTGATTTACCAGCACAAAGCTCCTGGGTTTTAATACGAAACGAGATATTGAGAATATTGGCATGAAGGTGCGCATGGAGAGATTGCACATGGTGTCAAGCTTCCTATTCTCTGCTACAGGTGCAACTTGAATCCAGGACAATTACGTCCCGGCCACCCTGCAAGACATTATCAACTCCTACATGTGTACCTAGATGGTTCCACATCTGAGCTTAGCTCCCGCCCGCCTGTGCTGGAGGGAAGCACTACGTGTAGGGTAGCTTAGGTAGGTAGTGCCAGGAGCTGTTGTCGATACTGAGCTACCACGTCCGCCACCAGCATGGAACGCGTCACAGTAATAGTGCGTGTGTCGTGACCGAGACATTTGTGAGGTTGCTGTATGGCTTCCTCTCAGTCATTTGGCCTACACCAAACAAGGGAAGTAAGAGCTTTCTTTCTGCCTAGACTATTTCTTTTTTCCTGAGGTCAGTGCCAGCAGGTATGTCTTCGACTATGCTCTTACGACGTTGCGAAGGCGCGGATGAATTTCGCAAGCTTCTCCGCACCTTCAAGAAGAATAGAGGTGCGAGTTCGGCGGAGTGCGTGTTTGCTGCTAGACGCAGTAAGGTACTCCCTGGCGAAAATGACTCCAGCTGTGTCTAACTAATACCACCACTAGCAAACACCGTAACCGTCCCCCAAACCCTGAACTAACTTTAATCCATGGATCCTTGTCAATAACCTTAATCACGTCCAGGTCCTGCCAGAGATACCTCTTTTACCATGGCCACCATAGCCCAAAAACCCCATGACGATTTTGGGTCTTCAAGTTGTTAAACGGTTCTCCCTGACGAAGGTTTAACATGTCCAGTTTTGGCTATGCTAGCAATCTCAAATCCAGAAGTGATGCGGCACTTCTGCTATTGGCCAACATACGACCTTTCCGAAATGAAAGGGCGAATGCCCTCGATCAGAGGTCATGTGATGAGTTGGTTGGAAACTCTTGATTATGAATTGTTGACATGTTATTGAGAAGAGGCTTGTACTTGGGAGGTGGTGATGGAGTGCCAAAGATATGAATGGATTCCACTGAGACCTTAGCGTCTGCCGGCACGTGATGAATTGGGAGCAATCAGAAGGCAGCCACCCCAGGTTGCAGACTAGGAACCTCGATTCGCTCCAGCTTCACGGCCCTCTCTCGCATCATCGCCGTGGGAACATGACCTTGTCGGATCGAATGTCAGGACGATTATGGGCCTCCCGCTGAGGATGAGTAACCTACATGCACCCACCGTCCCATCGGGACCGACGTCTGCCCCCATCACCAACGGCAATGCGGGGCAGCTGTCATTTGCGGAGCTTCAGCGAAAGAAGGACGACATGGAAGCCGAGCTTCGGGCTCTCAGCGGCGTTCTTGATTCGGTGCGTCAATTCATTCATGCCTATCCGTCGTGACCTGGAGCTCTGACGGTTGAGAAGCATGGGGTGGACATGAACACCAGCCTTTTGACTGGCGATGGGTTTCCGAGAGCCGACATCGATGTAGCACAGAGCAAGTGCAGACCTTTTGCGCTTCCATCCTGGGGTTCTTCTTCTAACTATGCACAGTCCGAACAACCAGGGCGCGCATCATACATCTGAGGAACGACTACAAAGACTTGATGGCACGGATCGAGAAACACCTTCATGAGCATTTTGCCAGTCTTCAAGACACTGCTGACGAGCCAGCTGGCTCCTCGAGCGAGCCCGCCCCCGTCCTGCGGGACAGCGTGCTGGAGGTTCTGGAGCGTCCTTTTGCCAAAGTCAACAGTGTCGTGGCCAGGAGTCCTGCGGACAGCGCGGGCCTGAAAGCTGGCGACCTGATCCGGAATTTTGGTTATGTGAACGCTAGCAACCACGACAACTTGAAGAAGCTGGCCGAATGCGTTCAAGGCAATGAAGGGGTGAGTCGGGCCGTTGTCCATCGATGCTCGGTGCCCACGCTAACCAGCGCCAGCAAAACATACTCGTTAAAGTGGCCAGAGGAGCTGGCTCGGGTTCGTTGCAGGAGCTTCGATTGACACTCACGCCACGTCGGGACTGGGGAGGACGTGGTATGTTGGGCTGTCACATACTCCCGCTTTGAACGGCAAGCGACATGATTGAGTGTGTGAGAGCTACAAATTCCTCAGGTAGGCCCTTGAGAACGTGTGTGCGATAAGGAAGAGCCTGACAAGTGGCGGCGGTAAGCCTAGCTATCGCTGCTCGGAAGGGGCAATGGTTTCGGGCGAAATACGAGATGATACCCTGTGACTAGCTTTGTAGAGCTGAATAGAACATCAAATAACTATCTTCACATCCCTAAGGCTTCAGTGGATCTCGGGGCAGTGTCTTCCTCTGCCCAACTCGAGTTTTGCTATCCAACCTGGCTGGCTGACTGATTTGGCCAAGGGTACTTGGTTAGGATGAAGGCCAGTGGAGCAGATTGGGCTGCACTAGGTACCTAGGCCATCCTGTGCTATGCAGTCAGTGCTGAGAAGGCAACACTGGAGTACAGTGACATGGATCCTGGCCAGCTTGGTCATACCGAGACCAATTCTTAGATGGCAGCCTCAAAATCGCCTACCTTGTGATTCATGTATTGGCACTGACCAAGGAAGCAGCTTATCAGTGAGTACTGTAGTCACTGGTCGTGCTGCATAGCTTAAAAGCTGCTGTAAAAAAAGCGACTTTTTTGACAAAAGTGACGTCCCACCAGACTCACGTGATGAGAGGGAGGAGGCCCAACAACGAGATTTTCGCCTAGACCCCAAGCAAGATCGCCTACAAAACAACATCCAAAAGACAGCCGATCGTGAATTTTCCCCCCTTCAACCTTCTCCCAAACTTCGCATCCTCCACCCCGGCGAAGGTAAGAGCCAGACTATTCCAGCCCCCAGATATTCTGGATCATTTTCCTCCTCCCGGAACCGCCGTTGCCTCGTGCTTCAAGGGCCTTATCACCCAAATACCAGGCTAACCCCGCGCTTCAGTTCTGACCCACGTTATCTTCAACTTTCCGCCTTTTTCTCGATACCCATCACAACCATGGCTGAGGCTGCCTCGCAAGTCCCGACCTTCAAGCTTGTGCTTGTCGGCGACGGTGGTACTGGAAAGGTATGCATCGAGATACCGGCTGTTGTCCGACTCTGATTGCAACGATCGGGAGCCATTGCCATTTGCTACCCAATCATGGGAAACGTTTTGCTAACTTATCACGCATCCAAGACCACCTTCGTCAAGCGCCACTTGACTGGAGAGTTCGAAAAGAAGTACATGGCCACTCTTGGCGTCGAAGTTCACCCTCTTGGCTTCACCACAGTAAGTACCGCATTTTGGAACCGGGTGGAATCCCCGAGCGACCCAATGCTAACGAAGCGCACAGAACTTCGGTCAGATCCAGTTCGACGTCTGGGACACGGCTGGTCAGGAGAAGTTCGGCGGTCTGCGTGATGGCTACTACATCAACGGCCAGTGCGGTATCATCATGTTCGATGTCACCTCCCGCATTACCTACAAGAACGTCCCCAACTGGCACCGTACGTACCATTGACGATCTCCCCAGTGCGATCAACATCAACGCTAAACCTAGATAACAGGCGATCTCGTCCGTGTCTGCGAGAACATCCCCATCGTCCTCTGCGGCAACAAGGTCGATGTCAAGGAGCGCAAGGTCAAGGCCAAGACCATCACCTTCCACCGCAAGAAGAACCTGCAGTACTACGATATCTCGGCCAAGTCCAACTACAACTTCGAGAAGCCCTTCCTCTGGCTCGCTCGCAAGCTCGTTGGCAACCCCGCTCTGGTAAGCGCCGCCACCGACACATTTGTCTTGGCCTAGATGATCCGAACTAACAAAATGATGTAGGAATTCGTCGCTGCACCTGCCCTTGCCCCGCCCACCGCCCAGGTCGACGAGGCTCTCCTCGAGCAGTACCGCAAGGAGATGGACGAGGCTGCCCAGACCGCCCTCCCCGGTGAGGACGAGGATGATGACCTGTAAACGACTTATGGCGCTCTCTTAATGGGAAGGAAGCTGGATGGATAGGACATATGACGACCCATGGACGATTACGGCATCTTTCTCGAAGGGGTACGGGCAAGCATGTCACGATGGACGATTAGCTGAGGTTATTGGGGAAAGATTGGCCCGCGAGTCTAGATGGGCAGGCTGTTGCCCTATCAAGTCGTCCAATCCGAGCTAGCATCGCCCTACGATTTTCACGATTGGAGGTAGATCTCGGCGTCTTTACTACACAAGTAGTTTTTAGGTAGACTTCATAACCGCGAAAAAAAAAAAGTTGGCTTTCCCCTTCTACTATTCCGACTAGACGTGACAGACAGACAGACAGACAGACAGACAGACAGACAGTATCACAAGAGACCAGACCAGTTGAATGCTATTTGCCGGGGCCTTGTCAACTCGGCCGAAGGGCGGTGAGCCCAGAGGGCACCCGGCAGGTTTTCGACAGCGGGGCAAAATCATTTCTCTTTTTGTCCCGCCCTCCAAACCATGATGTCAGGCTGCTTGCTTTGTCAGCTTGCAACCACAGCAACGGGCATTGACAGGGTTCGCTGTTCATTGACACAAAAGATGGACAGGTTCGACTGAATGTCTGTGCTTCACCAAACGACGGGTTGCAGCAGTATCAGATATAGAAACCTATCTACTACACTTGAGTATCAAGGACCTAGGTATTCGTGAATGTTGTTGTACAACAGACATAATGTTGAAATTTATGGTCCGGTTGAAATGAGGACCATTTATTTCTCTGCGACAATGGATATTTATTCATTTCCCTGTCGAATGCGTTTGAGCGGTCTTCTTGCTTTGGTCCTTTCCGGCAACATTGTGACCATCATCTTCCATTGGTTTACCGCATCCCGAGTCTTTTGGTGCATGGAAGTGTATGATACAGCAGTGCATGAGTTTTGGGCTACCAAGATACACCCGTCTTGACCCAGTATTTTATGTTGCCTTTTACCTTTTCAGCCTCTGCCAATAATAATGGTACAAAGGGGAAACCACCTCAGCCTCGGCGGAGCAAGCAGAAGGATGGTCATAGGGCCTACAAAACGCTCAAGATGCTTAGATTCTCCAAGGGGGCTATTGTGAGCTCGATTGAGAATGAAACCAATATGCCAAAGCCAAATGCTACCAAAGGACAGGATGACACGGCCTGCCCTCAACTGTATCGTTGGCATGAGCATAATGAGGTGAAGGTACATCGCTCTCATCATGAACAGGGCGCTATCGCGTCGGAAAAGACAAAAGTTCCTGAGGCGGGCGACTGGCCTTGTGCAATCTGCGCCGCCTGCTACGGTTGAAGAGACGATTGTCTACCATAGCGGCGACGATGAAGCAGAGGATATCTTGCTTTATGACAGAGAGTATGACTTGTTCAATATTGGACTGTAATTGCATATTATTGAACGCCTGGTTGTTAGCCACCTAAACCGTAAGTGCATACATAAAATTAGTACAGGTGGACACAACCTTGAACCGTGGTTGTGCATGCATGCATGCAAGCTCTAGGATGCTCTGATAATGAAATTCAAGTTCTCGCGAACCAGAGCGGAACCAAGAGTGCAAGAGTGCCACGAGCCATGCATTGAGCAGTGCTGAAAATACATAATGTACATAGGAGCCAGGATCTAAATTGATCAATTGCTTGACGAAGGATGAGGAGTGTTGACAAGGATCCAAATGCTGGGCTTGAGCGAGCGACGCGCTTTGGGAGACTGGAGTTCGGGTGTAGGCGGTGGCTAGCAGTGGGTTCTTTTTTTTCCAGTGGTACTCGTGGAAAAAGCGCGTATCTGCAGCATGTATGTAGCCAAATGGCTGTCTAGAGTGGTAATTAAGCACGGGCGTCGTAGTTTCCTCGCCGACAAACAAGCTCTCTATTGACCAACTTTCCCGATCGGGAAGAGTGGAGAAGGGCTACGCGTCGTGGGATTGGTCAATGGTCCTTGGTTCCCCAGAACGCGGGCACACGCTGAGGCACGACACAAGTAACGCTCCTCAAGCGGGGCCGAGACACCACCCAGCACGCCTGTATATTACACGCTGCCTCCCAGACGCCCTCGAGCTTCACGCCTCTCCTGCCCCGATCCTCACCTTTTGTCCTCGATACTCTAGAACCGCTCCAACTCTTGCCAGTCCGAGCATCACACTCGTTATCCCGGGATCCCTTCGCGTCTTCTTCCGTCTTTCCGATATATACTCACTCCCACCACCCCCGTGCCTGTTTACCATCCGAAACAGACACGCCGCCACGACCGCGAAACTCGACCCGTAACAGACACGAATCTCTCTCCCGTACAATGCATAGCTAGGGCAACACGATCCAAACCTCACCATGAACTCCCTACCTCCTTCTCCGCCCTCCCCTCCCGCAACGACCCAGGAACACACTCCTGGCGACTTCTCGACACCTCCGAGTAGTGCCAAGTCGGACAGCTCTGGTGTCTCCCACCATGCGGCCGAGCACACGACGCCCTCGCTCCCGGCACAAGCTGCCGAGACGGAGCGACACCCCAAGGGCAAGAGGAAGCGAACGACGTGTGTAGAGTCGATCTGTCATATGCCAGAGCCAGGAATGCTAATCATGCAACCGTGCTGCAGGGCCCAGGACAAACATATTCTTGAGACGGCGTACCGGCAGGACATGAAACCAGACAAGGCCAAGCGTCTAGCGATCGTGAAGCAAGTCTCTCTTAACGAGAAAGAGGTCCAGGTATGCTTCTTCCCTCTTTGCAGTACTTCGGTCGCTGCATGCGGCTGCTTCCCCAAACGCGTCCGTTCCGGCGTGGAGTAGTGATGTGACTAATACCAGCATTGCACTCTAGATCTGGTTCCAGAACCGCAGACAGAATGACAGGCGGAAACAGCGCCCGCTGACCAGCGAGGAATATATGGCCATCACGTCGGGGATCATGCAGGTCGTGTCGTCAGATCCACCCTCGCACAGCTCACCGAGAGCCGCCGAGGACATGGGCCTCTCCTCGTCTCAGTCCTTGCCCCAGCCCACGCCAGAAGAAAGAACCACCACTCCGATGTCCTCACCCGATCTTGGACCGTGGCTTCCCGGCAAGTCCTGTGGTTATCCCGCCGAGTCAAGGCCAGCTGCGGCTCAGCCTGCTGACCCAGCCATCTCCCAAACTCCTTCACCCCACGACCAGGGACCAGGCCGTGCTCTCCAACTGACCCAGTCATTTCCAAGCTCTGTCGGTTTCATCTCAAATCGCTGGAACGCTAGAAGCTCTTTCTCCACCCCTTCTTCCTTTACCCGCGAAGACAATGACGACTCCGTCAGACTGGACTCCTTCGCCCCATCCTCATGTCCGTCCACAACGGCGACTCCTCTACTACCCGGCATCCAGCACGCCTCATCGTCACAGAGCCAGTGTCGGCTCAGCCTTTCACTCGACGGCAAGGCAGAGATCCGCCTGGGCGGCTCCCCCTCGCCCCCGCGTGCTTCCTCATCCCGTCTTTCAGACTTGGCGCAACTCTTCGGTCCTGGCCCGGACCCATTTCTGCGCGGCAGCCAGCGACAAGGCCTTCGACGCACTCAGAGTGCGTATGAGAATGTCAAATTACCGCCAATTCGATCGCTCACGGACCATACCCCAATTATGACGCCCTCGGTTCCCCGTCTCAGCCGGGGCCGCTCCCGGGATGTCACCGCGTGGGAACGTGCCTGTGACAAGGAGAATCACGAAGACGAATTGTCCATCCACGCTAAACATGAGTCTCGAGGTTCGGCTGTCGCGGCTATCAGCCTGATACGATCCACGAGCAACTCTAGCTCGATCCTGCAGCCGAACAATTCGAAGCGCAACACGCCGACGTCGAAACCATCTGCGCGATCAGGCGTCAAGAAATCCAAGTTCAGCCGCGCGAACAGCAGCGTCGCGCGCATGCAGAGCGCCATCACCCGAGACTCTCCGTCCTTGAAGCCAGTGGAGCTGGAGCCGGGAAGGGAAGATGGCGACCCCAAGAAGATCAAGGTATCGACCCTGCTGGCCGCCTCTGGAAACGAGTCGGACAAGGAAAACTGGAGCCCCGACGAAGACGGCAATCCTTCCGTGGCATCGGCCATCCGTCACGCGGGCCGCCGGCCGCTGCCCTCTGCCGCGCCCCGCAACCCCAGGCGCACGATGGGCCGTGTCCTGGACGACAAGAAGGGCCCCGCCTTCCTCTCTGGCCGGGCCAGCACAGCGCCGTCGGGCCGGAAAGCCAAGGGGGCCATTGGCGGCGGCCAGCTGGAGATCTTCGAGGATGGCGGCGGTGGCGGCGGGGCCGAGTCGCGCGGCAGCACGGCGACGACGCGCGACCAGGACGTGGAGCGGTTCATGCGCGGGGAGGAGGTCAGCCCCAGCAAGAAGCCCGACATTGACTGTATCGCTGGCCTGCTGTCCCTTAGCCAGGGACGTTGGCGATGATGAGATGCTGTCCAATTGGCTGGCGTGCCGCGCATGATGGTCTGAAACGGGTAATGGTCCCTGCGGCAGAGCCCCCCCTTCGCCACCTCGTGCTCAGTTTCTCGGTGTCACAACCATCGCCTCCTTTGTGGGAGAGGTTCAAAGTGGCGACGCATAATCGTGCCTCAGCTCGAAGTTTGAGAGGTGCCGCAGGGGAGTCGGGATTTGTGCCGTTTTGAGTTCTGTCTGATGAGTCTCGAATGTGGAGATTTTGTTCTCTTTGGGCTGTCGGATCACACTATCCACCTCGTCTGCAGCTTTACAACGCGGAGCTTGACTGACGGAGCTTCACGGCACAACCCGCACCGTCTTTCTCAGATCATCATCAAAGAGGACTCGTTCCGCTCTTCCGGGTGAATGTTCGAAGAAGTCATGGGCAATCAGGTTGGGGCCTGGTTTGTTTTTTTTTTGTTAGGGGAAGGGGAGGGGGGACATTGATCTTGGGGGGGAACTGGGCAACAATAGTATGGGATGGCGGGGAGTTTATTTTGGGGGCTTTGCGGTGTTTTGTGTGTTGCTTTTTTCGCCGTCTGGTTTGGACGTTTTTTTTTGTCTGGGTGGCTGGCTACTACTGTTTGACGACAACATTGGTTGGTCATTGTCCTGTTGCACTTGTCTGGGTGTTGCGCAATGTCTCTTGTTTTATTTGTTGTTTTTTGGAAGGGCGGCCATCTACTCGAGATGCTTGTACAGTAAGGGGATGTGTTTTCTCCTCCTGGCCCTGGGCGGAGCATAAGATTGGTTGGTGATGTATCCTGGGAGGCTCTTTTCTGGCGGGCAAGGTAGCAAGCATATTGGAAGGCAAAAATCAAAAACTGGGATATCTGAAGAAGTGCGTTTTGTTGCTGCTTCTCTACATACATGTCTGCATAAAGTGACGAACCTTGGGGGGTTGTGATTACCACGACGTAGACTTCAAAGTACTGAATGTGTGTTTACCAGCCTGGCCGGAGAACTATTATTATCCTGGGTTCAAATCCGAGAGCAGCATCACTACACAGAGAGAGAGGGCATCATGTCACAATCGAGGGCACGGGTCTTCCTAGTGATGACAAAATAGGTATAAAGGAATCTAGTCTAGCCTCGGCAGGGGGGGGGAGTCTTTCGCCCCTGCTGCCGAGCGTGGTATTCTGATGATGATGGTATATGTATAATGTATATGTATGTGTATAAGGGCGGTTTAGGTAGCGGGCCAAAAAGGGGTGAAAAAAAAAGGAAAAAGAGGAAGAAGTCATCCTTCGCAGAAGAGTGGGAGCCGCCCCATCTAGGGTCGAGTCCCCCCCAGCCAACAGTGCTCAGTGATGATTTTTGAAAAGAAAAGAAAAAAAGGAGAATAATCCCATAAAATGACCGGCCCAAGAAACTCCTGTTGATGTGCGGTACGGATAGCCCGCCCCCAAGACACACATCGAATGCCATGTCTCTCTCGCGCTCTCGCTGTCTCGAGAATGTCCAAGTAGGTAAGTCAAGCAGCAAAGGAGTGACAGACAACAGCGCGGTTTGCTTTGCATGCTTTTTAATCTTCAGTGCAAGTCATGATCTCATATGATATGTATGGCGTGTGGCAACCACAGTTGCGATTCTTTGTCGTCTCGTCACATCCCCAGCATGCTCATCTGCCTCTTGAGCGGGCTAGCGCTGATGCTGCTGCCCTCCTCGCTGGCGTAGTACGCCGAGTCGGTATCGATGTCCCACTCGGCCGCCGCCTCCTCCTCGTCCTGCAGGCAGTCACCAGAAGCAGCCTTGGCGTCGAAGCCCTTCTGCGTCGCGGCGCGCGTGTTCCACCGCAGCGTGCGCGACACCGAGTCGAACCACTCGGTGTCGGTGCGCACGACGGTGGGGAAGGGGTACTGCGACGCCGTGATGGTGACGTGGTCGCCCTGCCGCAGCTCGACGCGGCCCTTGCCGTCAAAGGCGCAGTACGCGGTGGCGCGCGAGTTGCGCGGCACCGAGACGCGCAGCAGCATCGTGTCTGAGAGGACCATGGGCCGGAAGGACAGCGTGTGCGGGCAGATGGGCGTCAGGAGGATGGCCGGGATGTCCGGGTGGACGAGGGAGCCTCCCGCGGACAGCGAGTAGGCCGTGGAGCCCGTGGGCGTCGAGAAGATGCAGCCGTCGGCCTGGACGACGGTGAGCAGCTCGTTGTCGCCGTAGAGCTCCAGGTTGGAGACGTAGGGCGACGGGCCGCGGTCGATGACGAGCTCGTTGAGGACCTCAAACTGCTCGGCCTCTTCCATCTCCTGTTGGGCCTGGCCGTCTCGGTAGACGGTGCAGGTGAAGCGCATGCGGAGGTTAACGCGCATGCCCTCGTTGCCGAGAATGCGGTTCAGGTGCTCCTTATAGCGCTCAAACTCGAAGGTGGTCAGGAAGCCAAGGCTGCCCAGGCTGAATGACAGGACAGGAGGCACGATGCGCTGGAAGAGCCACGAGGTGAAGAGGACGGTGCCATCACCGCCGAGGGTAAGCACCAGGTCGAACTTTTCGGGGTGGCTCCAGCACAGGTCGGGAGTCCAGTACCGCAGCATGTTCTCAAAGCGCGGGTTGTCTTCTAGTATGCTGGCAGCGCCGAAGCGCTTCGAGTTGCGCAGCTTGGCGTCGACGTAGACGTTGACGCCGAGGTCGGATCCGTAGCGGGGGGTCCGCAGCAGCCACGACGTCAACTCGCGGGTGAGCAGGACAAGCTCGTTGTCGCGCGCCTTGGTGACAATCATGACGTTGCGCACGGCGCGCTTGATGGGCCGGCGCTGCAGCTGCTTGGAGACCTCGCGGACGCCGGTGGCGGTCTGCACGAGGCGGGAATGCGACATCCACTCATCGTTCTTGATCTCCTCGAGGACCTTGTCAATGTCGACAGCGTCGTCGAAGCGGTTGTGGTAGAAGCAGGGCGACTGCAAACTGGGGAAAGCCGTGGTCGGCGTGTGTGTGCGGGCGGCCAGGTCGTTGAGCGCATCGCAGAGCCGCTGCGACGACGAGGTGCCGGGCCGCTTGTCGGCGCCGCCTTGGGCGGAGAGCATGCTGTTGAGCGAGAGGGCTTCGGGTTTGTTGTTGCGGGCGACAGAGGCCAAAGCCTTCATAATAGTCTGCCGGGGGACAGACTCGACGGAGAGGGTGCTCTTGCGGTGGCCCAGGGTATGCGACGGCTTGTTGGATGGGGGCCACAGGGGCAGGGCGGCAGAGGAGCTCCGCTGCTGATCCACGATAGTTGTTGAAGAAATCTGGGAGGTCACTGCTCGCGGAGAGGCAGAGTCAGGGCTGGGCGCATCGGCATTGCGCAGGGTAGACTTGACGTCCTCTAGGGAGAGGTCTTGGAGAGAACCATCGAGGGACGGGTACTCGGATAGGGCGGTGGAAGATGTCTTGGGACGAGGGTTGAGGCCATGGCTGGTCTTATTATTAACTCCATCGGAATCGGAAATAGGTCTTTGGAGAGGCGGCCAGTCTTGCGGAGCACCAGATGATGTGGGACTGGGTGTCAGACTCGAGGTGCTAACACCGCCGCCGCTGGTGTTGGCGTTGCTTCCGAGAGCAGGGTGGATCGCGGTAGGAGACAGGAGTTGGCCCGACATTTTTGTTGATGCTGGGTCGCCGGCGGGTTGAGAGACTGGGCTGAGGTACCTTTTCCGCGGGGGGAGGGCGGGGAGATACAGACCGGAGGTACTTCCTCGCGTGTGTGTCGTCGTGCAAAGTTCTTCCCGCTTCTTTCGCTGTGCGGGGTCCGATTGGGCTGGCTGGACCGCTGTGGTGGGGGGGAGGTTTCTTGGCCTTGTTGCTTGTAGAGGGTGCTGTAAGCGAACAGGTTTAGCGACCTGGGGTACCTGTAACCGGCTAAATTTGGCGACAACCAGCAGCGATTGCAAAGTACCGTACCTGTGGGCTTCAGACCGGGGTCGGCTTGACTGCTCACAGATTACAATCTAATAAACCTGCCGACGAGGGACCCTCCAAGATCAGGAATGCAGGACTGATGCACGAGACCGTGAGACAGGGATCACAGGTGCAGAGAGGCAAAAGGTGTGGCGGCACCT
The DNA here is from genome assembly GCF_004353045.1 of Thyridium curvatum. NCBI lineage: Eukaryota > Fungi > Ascomycota > Sordariomycetes > Thyridiales > Thyridiaceae > Thyridium > Thyridium curvatum. Next base: position 19,972 of record NW_022156771.1, on the reverse strand, counting down.
GCAGAAACAAGCTGCGAATCCCTTTCCAAAGATCCAATGACCGGACTCGACGGAGTACCGACAGATGCACCCGGCCGGGGCTTGGTCTGCCTTCGCAGATGCTTCTAGATATTATCGGGTGAGGGGTTGTCGGGAAGACGACAGAATGCGTTCGGCTCGCACAGTAGGCTTCCGAACAAACTGTGTGTCTCTGTCGACGTCACCGGGCCTGTCGCTGCGCTGGTGGCTTTTCTGTATTAGGAATAGACAACGAGGATAGGATATGCAAAGATAATCGCAATCCTTTTTTTCGTTGCACACTGGTGGTTTGCCGGGAACAGATATACTCCTGCATCCCATCATGTTAGTGACTTAGCTCGACTTCTCGTTCCGGGTGTGCCCCAGAGCACTCGCAACTGACTGGGCGATGACGAATGGCTCCCTCATACTCCGGCCACAGTGTGCCGGCGCTCAGGACCCATCGACCATCCTACCAGCGTAGACGCCCGAGCAATCAATATCACCACAGAACTGGCTAGCTCTGTGCTGTGACATGCGCGAGGCCCCTCTTGGGGTGCATGCAGGGCTCGAAATAGACGGTGACTTACTGATCAGAGTGGGATATCCGGAGAGCGTGTTTGTGACCCAGCACCGAGCTATTGGCTGCGTCCTGGTGTGATCGGCCGTGCAGGTCTTCTGGTAATGCCTTGCCTTGTGGAGGAGCGACGGGTTCAACGAGTTCTACTGGTTGAATGCGTGTGACGGACGAGAAAAAACAAAAGAGGGTATCTCTGTAGTATGTGCGTGCGCTTGCCCAGAAAAGATCAAAAGTAGAACCGGTCTATATCGTATCTGCGTATTATCTGCCGTGTCTAAAAGAGGCCGTTGCGTGTCTATTGAGTCGCGCTCGAGTGTGATGCTGCAAGCCAGTTGTGATGGAGCTGCAGGCCAGAGTGAATGTGTGACCACCGTCGTCAAGACTGATTGGACAGAAAAAGGTGCCGTGCCGAAGAGGAACCAAACTTGGTCAAGCGAAAGTCGAGAGGAAGAAGTGATAAAGGCCGGTCAAAAAAATGATATTACCAAATACAAGATACACACGCACACAGAGCGGTGATGGAGAAAAAAAGGAACCGGGCAGATCAAGAAGAGGGACAACGGTAATTGACGAGAACTACCAGAGCTCTGCTTGGTTGGGAATGCCGCGGTGGGAGGAAGAGAAGGAGGGAAAAGAGGATTAAGAAAAGAACCTTTCGAATCGGGCCAACATTGAAGAAGACTGAAGAACCAGAGAAGGAAAGGGGAGAGGTGCTCGATGCATCACCAAACACTCGGGTTTTAATATTCAGTGCTTCTGGCAAACAGCTCCGGGATCATCGTGGAGCTCTCCCGCCTGGGATGTGTCAACAAACTTGAGGCGGCGGTTGGACCCATGCTATCGAGCAAGCCCGCACCGTACTCCGTAAGAGGGGAAAAAAGGCAGCTCTTGAGCCTGCTGCATTGCATTTCGTTTCCCTCGATCCTGGCAAGCCGGGGAACATCGAGCATGGGCCCGACTCTTGGTTGATCTGTTCCAGCACAGCAAGGGACGCCCGCCTGCAACGCCCGTACGTATCGTCCCTTCGGTCTCTCCAGTCCTTGAAGGGGCCCAGCTCGGGTCAACTGTGCCGAATTGGGGTAATGCTCAGTACCGACCCCCCGGCAGTCAACGAGAGACGGCCTCGAGAAGCATCAAAGAGGGTTGTTTGGGGACCCGCCTGTCCAACCGTGCTGTAACTCCCCGTTGCAACTTGTGTCAAAGAGCCCGGCGCGTTGGCGGGCGGCAGCGGTGCGGCCCCTGCCACGATCCACCCTAGTGGCTGGAGCGGATACCCAGCACGGGAGTGATAACCTTAAGGATCCTGTGAGGACGCTGCTTTACAGACAGGGTCTACGTCCCTTTGCCAGAGGCTAGGTGTTAGCGATGCTTCTCCAAGGAGAAGCCAAGCCGCAGGCTGGAGGCTGAGATGCTGTCTCATGGAGCGCCACGGCGGAGACGGGCTGGACACGGACAGGGGCAAGGGCTGCAGCCCCAGTGAATACTTCGCTAAGATCTTGCTCTGCTTGGAGACCAAGACCCTATTGTTCGCGTTGCTTGGTGGGCAAAACTTCCTCTTACGTCCAGGCCTGTTCCATCACGGCGGCCCCTGGCACTCTCGCTCGCTAGGGGTTCAGAAAACGAGTGCTGGTTCTCGCCTTCGTCTCCCCTGAACAGGGTCGGCATTAGTGCGGCGCTACCCTGTCTCACGTCGCAGAATTCCCATACGGAGCCTCAAGGGGCACCCCTGGGATGTCAACAGCTCTTGGGAAAGACAAAGATTCAGAAGCAAATTGATTGCCTGTTCCATGCTCCAGTCACAACGGGTGGCGATCACAGTTCCGCCGCATAATCATTTTGTGTAGGCAGTCCGGTCGGTTTGCGCAGCTACAGAGGCTCCTTTTGCAAGTCGCTTCAAACCGCTCTCCGGTTGGCTAGTCCGAATGGAATAGTTGGATTGAGTTCTCTCCTCTGCAGGCCGTGCGGATCACACAGCTCGCATGTCTCTAGCGCTAATCAAGCAGATGCTGAACTGTGATCTGCCGTGGATCGTCGATCACTGCGAGCTCAAAAGTCTCGACCCTGCGGCTTCATGCTGCAAGCAACAGCTCGGTGCTCACCCAATTCGTGAGCTCCGAGCATCTGTGTAGATCATGAAAACCCCACGTGGTTCTGGGCTGTGGCCTTGAGTTGGCCACTGCAACGCCGTCCTGGCCCGCTGCTGGGGGGGTCCCTTGACATTGGCAGAAGGGTGATGAAACAGCGCCTCAAAAGTACCTATTGCCATGGGCCGTGGACAAATTCCAGACACAACCGTGCCAGCAGACCCACCAATGCTGTTTGAGCAGAATGGACTCGACCTTGACTCTCGTGGGCACTGCGACGCGTAACAAACGACTTGTCACAGACAATAGAAATCATCACGCCATGCCAAGACTTCATAACTGCCGTCCTAGCCGTTGAAAGATCTCCGTGGCCGCGCGAGACGTGAAAATACCCTTGCTGTGCCTCTTTGTGATATCCTCTCCAACCGCCCGTTGCTCAGTCCAAGTATCGTGATCCGCCGCTCCGTGCTGGCATGCGTACCCCATGGGCCACCTGCTCCGGCGGTCTCAGGTCGCACGAGGTCATGCCTTGATGCATCGGCGCAAGGTCGACCTTGCCATCTTATCGGCGCAGCCTCGCGACGGAATCACTTCCAATGAAGGTCGGCGGCAATCTTGCCTTCCATAGTGGTCCGGAGAAACTGTCGCATATCGTTTGTAGCATGCTGCTCGTCGTCCAACACCATGTCGACGCCGGCCTTCTTTGTTGGTCGGCAGCAGACAGTCTGAGCCGCCGCGTGGACCTTCTCCCATTCCTGCATGGAGAAGTCTCCTTCGCTCTCAACTAACAACAAATCATCGTGAGAGGTGAATGCAAGCACATGAGTAGACAGGGCTTCCTCGATTTGACGAGGAGTGGGATCAACAATCATCTCCTTGGCATCGTCCCGAGCCAGAACAGCAACGATGGCAGATGTAGCCGTAGCTTTCAAGGGGACGGCTGCTGATAAGAGAGCCAAGACGGCGGTTTGTAGCAGTGCCGGGATGACAGGTAGGTTCTGGAATGCGCATCAGCAACCGCTTAAGCTTTCTGGTAGGTCTCGAAAGTCGGGCGGTAAAGAGATAGGGCGACGAATCAGCTTACCAGGTGGGCCTGAACAAGTTTCGTGTTGACATATTCATTTTCAGGCGTGGTCCTGATCTGGAGTACGACCTGGATGAGACCACGAGGGAAGCTATTCACAAGAATGAGCTGGCGAAGTGAAGATTCCAAGATGGATTCCAGGTGCCGTTCCCTAGTGCCTAAATATATAGAAAAAGAGAAAATAGTCAGTCGGCTGTTGAACGTACGATGCACCAGCACTCGAAACCTCTTACCTCCAACCCCTGCCGCTGGTCGTACGATGACATCGACGAGAGCTCTGTAAGGATCCTCATCCCGCCTCTGGGCCTCGATGGGGCCGTTGGCGGACGCCGTGATTGTGTAGCCCGCGTAGGAGTAGGTCGCGGAACCATCTGCTCGCGGCAGGTGAGAGAGCACAGCTTCTGGCGCAGCTGACACTGTCATCGTGGTGTTGTTTGCAGAGCAGTCGAGAATTCGAAGTTTGGTCGACAAGGCTGCCCGAAATTTAGGTGGGTATGGACGAGTTGATGGGCGAGTAGAATTCGACGCTAAAAAGATGAAAAGTCGGGTGCAAGACACCACACCAAAAACCGAAAACGCCCAGAGGCGCCGACCCACCACGGATATGATAGAGGGACCAGTCTCTCAATGAGCTCTCTACAGTATACGACCACTTCAATCAAGGGATGAGCGTACATGCCTAAAGCCAGATACAAGCCAAAAGCCAGTGACTTGTGGAGTATAATTTCCGATTTCCTGCTGTAGGGCAGCAAAGAATGAGGCCATTTATTGATCTGCGATGCCTACGGAGTAAAATCCTCGTGCAACTCGATTGTAGACGACGGATTTGAGCGATCCCTATGGTGTCCAGGTTGATTATCATAGAGTACATACAATAAGAATGCTTTATCTACGCTTCTGCACCACGCTTTGCTGATACCTCGTTTGTATGTTTGCTCTCTGAAGGACAAGCAAAGGGGCTTTTTATCGGTTGCACACCAGAATCACTAATTGTTCTAATCGCCCTTAGCGCCAAGTTTAGTGTCATAGGATTAAATTAGTCAGTGCTCTTCAACAACAACTCCCGATGGTGTAGTTGGATATCACGTTCGGCTGTAATTGTTACATTTCATACCGAAAGGTCGCTGGCTCGATTCCGGCTCGGGAGATCCTCTACTCTCGCCCATCTCAGATGGGCAACTATTTTTTTGCCGATTTTATCCAATCTCAAACAGTGGCAAAATGATTGTATCAATATCAGAATTTTTTTCCCTTATGTCTTTAACTCCTTGATCTTACATAGAGCACCACCATGAAATAAAAGTTGCTCTTACATGCGCTCGAACCAGAAACGTCCTTGGTTCAAACATGTGCGCAGCTTCTTCGAGTCGCTCAACGGTGCACATTGCCTAGCAAAGACCCCCGGGCTTCTCATCTGTCATTGGCTCGACTTTGTATGAACTTCAAGTCTTCTGTATTCAGATCATGAGGGGTTTGGGAGTCGTGAATGACTCTAGATAGATGCATTTGTGCATGCATGTGCATGTAGATACGGGCGCAGACCCTGGAAGTGGAAGACACTCGTTCATTCTAGGTATCTCTCAAGTCTTGTGACCGCTGGAATGATCTCGTTCTCTGGGCTTGCATGAGATTTCTGCCTTTCCTCACCCGCTGCCTTCTACGGACTGCTTAATCACTGGTCCTTTCACTTTTAGGAGAAGCAAAGACACAGGCTACTATTTGGTATCTTGAAGAAGGGTTGCTCGGCTTGTCATCGCTCATTATATCATTCTATGGGTGAGCTCAGAGCATCAAACATTTGATAGTGGCTGGCCCAAGGCGGAAGTGCTAATTAATAGTCACTGACTGCACTAATACAGGTAACTAAGGTATGTACCTAGGTAGGTACTTGACCCCAATATTTGGGCCAGGCACTCCAATATTCCCCGCCACATTTGACACATGCAAGGACCATTGACCCTACTGCGTCCAAGCTGACCAAGCTGATCCTCCGACTCTCCCTCAAACACTCCAAAACATACACGACCTGCCGCATGCTCGACGTAGCCACAACTATATTCACAACACCCCCCCTCTAGTAGATACGACTGAAGCCGGACCCTTTGCAAAACTCATGGCATCGCAGATCGCCAACGGCGGCGCTGCTGCTCCTGCCCCAGGCCCCGCCTCAGCGGCCGTCGCTGCGGGCGTGGGCATCCCGAACCTCAAGGACCGGCTGCTCCCCAAGCTCGAAGCCCGAGGCGGCAGCGGCGGTGCTGGCCGCCGCCGCCGCGACCCCCCGGCCGACCAGCTGCCCGTGCCCGAGACGCCCGCCCTGCCGCCGCCGCCCGAGGCCTCGACGCTGACCTTCACGACGCCCCGGCGCCGCATCCTCTCGACGCGCGACCACGACCTCTTCCTCGCCTCGCCCGCCTTCCGCCTCGTGCAGGCCTGGGTGTTCGGCCTCTCGGACGCCGTCGCCGACCGGCCCGTCTCGTCCGTCGGCGAGGCCGACCTGTCCGCGCCCGTGCGCACGATCCTGTCGGTCCTCGACGAGGCCGAGGAGCTCGTCCGGCAGTCCCCGCCCGACGACCAGGGCGGCTCGCGGTTCGGCAACAAGCGCTTCCGCGACTTTGTCGACAAGGTCAAGGAGCACGCGCCCGAGTGGCACGCGCGGCTGGGCGTCGCCGGGGTCGGGGACGGGGCCGCGGCCGCCGAGGCGGCGACCTACCTCGCCCACTCGTTCGGCAACCGCCTGCGCATCGACTACGGCTCGGGCCACGAGCTCAACTTTATGGTCTGGCTGCTGTGCCTGTACCAGCTGCGCGCGCTGTCGCGGCCCGACTTCGCGCCGCTCGTCCTGCGCGTCTTCACCCGCTACCTCGAGGTCATGCGCCTCGTCCAGTCGACCTACTACCTCGAGCCGGCCGGCTCCCACGGCGTCTGGGGCCTCGACGACTACCAGTTCCTGCCCTTCCTCTTCGGCGCCTCGCAGCTGCTGCACCACGCCTTCATCACCCCGCTCGCCATCCACCAGGAGCTCACCATCGAGCAGTACGGCGGCGAGTACATGTACCTGGGCCAGGTCGACTTTGTCAACCGCACCAAGACGGTCAAGGGCCTGCGCTGGCACAGCCCCATGCTCGACGACATCTCGTCGGCCAGGTCGTGGGCCAAGATCGAGGGCGGCATGCGCCGCATGTTTGTCGCCGAGGTCCTGCGCAAGCTGCCCGTCATGCAGCACTTTTTGTTCGGCTCGCTCGTCCCCGCCGCCGAGGGCATGACGGACCAGGGCCGAGGGGAGGCGGGCGATGACGACGACGAGGAGGCCGAGGGCGGCGGCGGCGAGGTCGTGTGCGAGGAGCACGGGACGAACCACCGGCACCAGGCCGTCGGCTGGGGAGACTGCTGCGGGATCAAGGTGCCGAGCAGCATCGCCGCCGCGGCCGAGATGAGGAAGAAGGGCGGGGCGGGAGAGCTGAGGAGGATACCCTTTGATTAGGTCGGCGGGAGAAGCCAGAAAAAGGAAAGAAAAAAGTCACGATGTTATGACCAAGGAGTTTGGTGTGTTTGGTGTGAACTAGTTGATTTATTTGTATTATTATTACTCACAAAGGAGAAAACGGGAACCCATAGAGGTGAGGTAGAGACTATCAAACAAAAAGAGGAAGCAGACTAGAAGCATGACATCCTCCTATCGACTGGGGGAAAAAAGATCAAGAAAAAAAGCTACCCAAGAATTCCGTCCCAAGAACGCCATCTATATGTTATGCAAAGACAGGGGGAGGGGGGGGGGTTAGTGAAGTGGTCCGCAGAGCCGCTTTCATAAGGGGGATTAGGAGATATCGGGCGGGGTTCTTCCGGATCGCACTTCTCCCCCCTTCCCACTTTCATATGTCATCAGATTAAAAAATATCCCAAATTTTGGTTTTCGCTGCTGCTGGTGCTGGTGGTGCTGCCTCTGTCATCACGCACATTTCGGGGATCACCGGCGCATGGTGTAGGTGCCGTTGCCGCCTCCGCCGTTCTGGTGGCGCCACTCCTCGCTCTCCGGGTCGCCGCAGCTCAGGTCGTACCAGATGTTGGGCTGGTAGTTGTCGATGGACCGCAGCGAGAAGGCGACGGAGCTGCTGTAGAGGTTGCAGCGCGGGGCGCCGAGGCCCGGCTCGAGGTAGAACTCGTACGAGTGGCAGCCCTCGTTCTCCTTGAAGCTCGCCTGTTTTTTGCGCGCGTTAGCAAAAAAAAAAAAAGCAAAGAAAACAAAAGAAAAAGAGATGTTCTTTTTTCTTTTTTTCTGTGCGAAGGGAAAGGGGGGGGGGGGGGGGGGGGGGGGGGGGGGGGGGGGGAAGGAGAGGCAAAAAAAAAGACTTACCTCGCAGAACTGGTAGCAGCCCTCGAGCGTGACGGGCACGTCCTTCTTGTTCTGGACGTACTGCGCCATAAAGTAGTCGCCGACGGGCTTGCCGTGGACGCCGCAGTGCGCGTCGCCGGGCACGGGCGTGCCCGAGGGCGCGTCGCTCTCGCAGACGGTGCGCGTCGGCGAGACGCTGGGCGGCGGGACCGTGGCCGTCGTCGTCGCCGTCACGACGGGCGCGATGGCCGTGTCGATGACGCAGGTCGTCGCCGTGGCGGTCGAGGTGGTGCTCGGGTCGAGCGTGGGCGTGACGGTCGTCGTGGCGGCCGACGACAGGGTCACGCGCACGGTCGTGGTCCGGCCGTCGGTCAGCGTCGAGGTCACGTCGGCCTCGCCCTCGGGGCAGGGCGGCTCCGACGAGGTGGTCGCCGCGGCGGTGGACTGCCCTTCCTCGGGGCAGTCGGTCGTCGTGGCGGTCTGGACGATCGTGGTGCCGTTGCTGTAGCCCGTCGTGGCCGGCCCGACGATGGTGCGGATCGACGTGTTGTTGGCCAAGACGGTCGAGGTGGTGCTGTTGTCGTCGCAGTCGGTCATGGTCGCCGACGCCGTCGAGTTCCAGTAGCCCGACGTGGTCGTCGTGTTCTGCACGTTGCCGTTGGGCGCCGTGAAGTTGGGCCTGTCCGTGACGGTGAAGGTGACGGTGACGTCGACCGTCTGCGTCTGCGTGACGTAGTGGAACGTGCAGTCCTGGTCGTCGGCGGTGGTGGTGGCGCTCGTGGGGCCGGAGCTCTGCGTCAGGGTCGTGTTCTGGTAGAGGCCGGTCGTGGTGGCCGTCGAGACGCCGCCGGTGCCCGTGCCCGTGGCGGTGACGGTGACGTTGCCGCTGGCGACGTACGCGCGGGGGGCCTTCTCGGCCGGCCAGAAGGCGCGGGCGACGGGGGCCTCCTGGGCACCGGCGGGCTGAGCACCCCTGAGGACGTTGTGGATGGCGTCCATGAAGCCACGGCGGGCCGGCTGCTTGTGCTCTTGGGCAGAGTGCCTCTCACGATGAGCCCTCAGGTTGTTGAAGTTCGACTGTTTCCCAGCTCACATGTCAGCGGATAGCTCGTGTGATCACGTTCTTTTGGAAGATGCGTACCTTGGGCATGGCCTCGACGCCGGAGCCGAGGAGCGCAGCAGCGCCTAGAGCCAGAGTGTACTTCATCTTTGCTTGCTCTAGGTAGTGTTGATGAGTTGGAGAGAAGGGAGTGTGTGAGGGCCGAAAGGAGCGAGGGAGAAGTGCTCAGTCGACAAGAAGATGCTAGAGAATGCAGTTGTAGAGAGTGACCGCCCAGAAGTTGAAGAGCTGGTGTGTGTGTGGTTTGTTCCGTCCATCATCATCATCCTGTCCGGCGGTCGGCCGTGTTCCTTTATACATGGTTGATGCCGTGTCAATCAATTGTCTTTGCGCGGTGCCCGGCGCGCGTTCTCAGCGCAAAAGGGATAGTAGTAAATGAGTTGAGGAATCAATAAGTTCCCCTGCTATACAGGGGCCCGACAGTTTGGACGACGACAACATTGTGAAGGGATCTCAATTGGCAATACAGCAAGGGATGCGAGAGGATCAGGGGCGGACTAGTCGCCGCATCAGCCAAGGGCGGACTCTGCGAGATCGAGGGTCGCAGCAGAGGGCAAACAAGCGCCGCCCCACAGCCAATCCCACTTCGACAGCGAAACGCTTTTTACGAGGTAGGTAGGCCGCGTCTACTAGGTACTCTCAGTCCTGGGGGGAGAGAGGGGGTCGATCCCTTCGGGCACAGGAGTCAAGGTTGAAGGTGAAGGGGCCTTAAGAAGAATGCAGGTGGAATAAATTTGTTTCCTGTATTGGCGCTTGCCACGCTAAAGATCGATAGCCACATGGGAGCCTCCTTGCTGACATGCACGACACTATCTACTGCGCAGAATCGCCCCTCCTCTCCTGTCTGCTCGTGGCCCCCTGGTACATGCAAATGCAAATGCAGAATAGGGTATCTGAGTAAGTACTAAGAAAGGAAAACAAAAGCAGGCTCGTTGAACGCCGACATTCGCGCCAGAGAGAGAGAGAGAGAGAGAGAGAGAGAGAGAGAGAGAGAGACAGACGAAGAGAGTGCGAGAACAAGAATAGAGCAAAGCCAAGCCATGAAACAACCAAGCAGTAATAGCCCGCCGCCGCCCTTGATGCATAGATGATATGAATGCCTGAAATGCCAGCGTCCCTAGTCCCAAATCCACAAACGGGAACTCAGGGATGTGCACAGAGTGTCCGGTTGTGCTTCCGTCATAAGAGAGAGAAAGAAAAAAAAAACAGAAGAGCGTGGGATCGATATCGAGATCAGTCCTCCCAGATTGTCTCCAGATCCAAGTCCTGCCGCCTCTCAGCGCCGCAGACACTCCACCGCTTGCGCTTGTCCCTCGATCCAAAGCTGAGGGTGCGTCCGCGGGTGGGCAGCTCCAAGTTGCCCTTGCCCTTTGCATCTCCGCCGTCCGCAGCGTCTGCTGCTGCCTTCAGCTGAGCAATGCGCTCTGCCTCGAGGGCCGCCTCCTCGGCGTCTGGAGAGTCGGGAATAGTCTCCAAGCTGGAGATGCTGGGACTTCTTGACCTGGTCGACGTTGGCGTGGAGGGGACGGATGAGGAAGGCATGGAGGCGGCGAGGGTGTAGGGAACCGGGTCAAGGGCACGGTAAGAGGGCGAGGACGCTATCGACGAGGGCGTCGTCGGGATACCTGCAGGAAGCGACGAGGTGCTGGAGTGTGCTAGCTGGTGGAGCGGTGAAGCTGGCCGCCGTGCCTTGACCAGCGGAGCGCTCGTGATGCCCGGCCCGGGCGATGTGTTCCGGTCCGCCAGCTTCCTGTCGGGGTCATGAACCGACATTCTGGTGGGCGAGGTCGGGAATGATTCGTCGACCGGCTTTCGCGGGATGCGGATCCGACTCGGGGATAGGGAAGGGCTCTGTGAGCGGCCTTGGGGAGAGTACAGGATGTGGCCAGCTCCATTCACCCCCGGCATAGACTGAGTTCGAGCCATAGGAGGCGCGAGGCTCGTGACAGAGCGCGATCGCGAATGCGATCCAGATAGGGGCGACCTGGTGCGCGGACGATAGGACATTCCGGCCGAAGTCATCCACGAGGGCGAGGAGGGGGAAGAAGGTATTGGGTCTGTGGATCGACGAACAGTAGGTGGCTTCCTTGGGGAGTCGATCTCGGGAGAGCTGAAGGGGAACGCGCTCTGCAGCCGGAGGGAGGGGAGTGGCGAGGACCGGAACTCCTCCATCCTCTCGGTTTCGGGCACGGGCTCCATGTCTGATGAGAGCCCCAGACACGTCTGGAAGAGGTAGGTAGGTTGTGGTCTTCCTGGAGAAGTCCCTCGTACTATGATGCCCGGGTCGGAGGCATCTGGCAGCAGCAGGAGAGGCGCCTTGCTTATATTGTGAATGGTTCTTTAGAAACAACAACGCTTCCTTCAAAGAGGGTGGCGTTTTGACTCCTTTTTTTTGTTTTGTTGTGCAATGAGCCTACAATTTCCCGTCACTTATCGGCTTGATTCGGTTGCCATATAGGCCAGGCAATTACCCGCCGTCTGGGACCGTGTCGACCGCAGGAGCAAGGACGGCAAGCGGTACGCGTGATAGGGTGCTTCTTGGCGACAACTCGTCTGCGGACTCTTGGGAAGACCGAGGATCTACCTAAGTAGGGTCGAGTCGCTGGTTCGAGTGGACGTCGCTACTGGCTGGAGATCTGGGTGCAGCGACGGTAGGGAAGGAGAAGAAGGGCGTTATGTAGGTGTTGGGGGAGGGTCGAGATCCAAATCGCCGATCATGGGGAGGTGTGTGCAGCAACGGTCCAGCCGAATAGGAGGGGGGAACGTGCAGGAGGATCTGATCACAACCAGCCGGCGGGTGTCCGGTCGCTGCACCTTTTTGTATTGGTGGGGGCCGCAGACTGGCAGCAGCGGGGGAGACGACGGCCAGGAGTGCAAGAAAGAGGAGGTAAACAGTTGCCAACGGGTTGTGATGGCTCTCTTCACCCAGTCTCTGGCTGGAATGCTGCGGGCTTGGAATGGGATGGGCGAGGCAAGATGAATGGAGGAGAGAGAGAGAGAGTGTGTGTGTGCTTGGGTAGGCCACAGTTAGTCGCATAAACTAATCCACCTCCAGAGCGGGCAGTCATTCGGCATGAGGAGCCAGTCAATTTAGCGGTCCCGGGCTTGCAGCTACCTAGGTAAAGTAGGTAGGGTCCAGCGGGTTTGTGGAGTGTTGCAGGGGTGGCGCTCGCTAGACTGGTCGCCTTGAAGGGCGAGGTGTGCTCCAACGCGGGCCAGTGTCTAGCCTGGGGGCACAGCAGTAGTTAGTTAGTTACAGCCTTTTGCCCAATGACACGGCTGCTTCCAGAATTCACCGACTCGATCGGAGACTGCAGGGGAGACGGCCAGTCAAGGGTCAAGGCAAACAGCATCGCTCACCGACAGCTCAGCGGATACATGGTGAGGGAAAAGGGTGGAAACACCCTGGCCAACACAAAGATCAGAGGTACAAGTAGAGAAGAAGGGTCCAGATCCTATCGACAACAGTCACAACTGCAGGGCCATCGTGTGTTGGCCAGCAAAGACAGGCAGACACACACACACACACACACACACCAGAGACCCCCCATGCTGGCCAGACCCCTCATCTGAGCCCATTTCGTGCTATTCCTGTTGGATTCTGTCTCATGCGTCCCTGTATACGCCCTCTGTGACAGCCGACTCCTCCGCCCACGAGCAGCAGGCTGTAAGCATTCTTCCCATTATTAGACATGGCCGCTGCGACACACCAAGTCTCTGGTTCGGATGAGAAACTCGCTCGCCTCTTGAGATAGCAGTCACAACTGGAAACAATGGCTTGGCACCGTCCCTCATCCAGCACGGAGTATTGTCCACATGGGCTGGTCTCCCCCGTGCTTGTAGTTTGTAGTTCCTCCCAAGGGTATTCGCAGGATCTGGATCATTGAGGCGCCATCTGGGGACAGAGTCCGGCCGCTCGCTCCTAGATGCTTCTCGGCACCAGCAGCTCCGCTGATAGTGGGTGCACCAATCCTGCATCCTCAACTACTACCTAGGTACCTAACTGACTTGTTAGCTGCAGCTTGAAGCTTGACCTGCAGTGTGGCTGGCACCCTTTTAGAAAGCCATTGTGGAACGACCTGCATGTGATAGCCTGCTGCGGCATACTACACCTCCCCAAGCTGCTCATGCTCCAGTCTTGAAATGGCACTTCTTGGAGCAGAAAGAGTTACAACGGAACCAGTCCGAGATCCGACGTTGTATCAACCAAGGGTCTCAGCTCCAAGAGCCGGATCCCGAAGCTGGAACAACGAATCCAAAAGGAAACAGGAGGTCCACATCAGTCAAGATTGGTCAACTTCAAGCCATATCGTATTCCACGAGCTTTGCACTCTATCTAGTCATTTGCGCCTCAACCTTCATAATCTTTCGAATCTCAGCGAGGGATATTCGGTCATGCGCATGAAAGGGGGAGATACGACACCAGATCGAAGGCCCAAACACCTTAGAGGGAAGCGGGACCGCCCCGTATACGAGATGAGCCCTCTCTGCCGCTCACTGGGGGATACATTTCAATTCAAACAACAGGGTTTGAACCGGTTCGAATTGCATTTCTGAACTATCTCAATCTCCATGTACTCCAAGAATAGGCCAGCCCAACCCCGGAACGACAAACATGCGGCTCTGAAGACGGATGAGAGCTAAAGCACTCATGGCTGTGACTTGCGAGGCACGTCTAATGAGGCAGGTCCAAACGACATAGGCAAAAGCTAAACAGCGTCAGTGAGGCTGCATGTCACGTAACCGGATATACATTACTAGATAGAGTTCAGGCACCCACCTCTCCGAGTTTCATGACGGCAAAGTCGCCGTTGGCGTCGAACATGAGGACGGGGAACGACAAGTCGCAGAACTCGCGCATGCTGTCAAATCAAAGGTAGGTACGTTAGAATCAGCAACCACAACAACGGTGAGAGCACCACGGAGACACAGCAAGGGCAACAGAGACTGACAACTGCCTGCACATGCCGCACGGGCTCGCCGGCAGCGTGCTGTTGGTGACGACGGCGATGGCCTTGAAGTCCCGGTGGCCGTCCATGTGCGCCCGGGCCAACGCCACGCGCTCGGCGCAGGTGCCGACCGGGTACGAGGCGTTCTCCATGTTGGCGCCGGCGATGTACTTGCCGAGCCTGGTGAGCAGGGCGGCGCCGACCTGGAACTTGCTGTAGGGGCAGTAGGCCAGCTCCTTGGCGGCGACGCTCTCGCGGTGCAGCACGCGGAACTCGTCCTGGGTCAGGCCGTGCAGGGCGCAGGCCGCCTCGACCTGGGCCGCGTTGGTGCTCGAGTACGTCTGGACAGCGCTGGATTCCATAGCCGTTGGATCTTCCTCCCTTGCGGTCGAGGATGCTGGTTTGCGGTTTGGCTTAGACAAGCTGGATAATCCTTCTTTTCGGACGGTGATGTCAGCTCGCTTGGTCCATACAAGGCTGTCGCTCAGACAATCCGCCCGGGCCTCGAACACAGAGCAGACCAAACACTGACGCAGAAAAATGCAAAAGCCCTTCTCTTCTTTTACTTTTGTTTCTGATAGGTACTCGGAGTGGAAAGTAGTGTCAAGGAGTAGCGTGTCCTTTGGAACGAGAAAGAGGCGTCATGTCACAGACTAGGAGCCTCGGCCAGCACAGAGATAATACGGAGTAGCTTTGATAAGTGCGTCTGTCTCCAACCTTAATTGAGGGAACCGCAAATACCCCGCAGCCGCTGTGAGACATCGAGTCACTCGGCGTACGGAGCAACAGACCTGGCATTCCAACGCCGATTTGACATGCAATGATCGCATTGCTTACGGGCAGATATATGGATACCTATGCCAAACCATACTTGGTTGGTATCAACAACCACCGCGGATGAACAATGGCTGTGCGAGACTTACCTAGGAGTACCATTTCGCGTGTTAGAGATCCAATGCGACCACTTTACCAACCACATGGGCGAGCCGGGCCAGTCGATTCACTGGAAGAGCTGGCGATCTAGCTTGAAGCTTCCTCATTCGCTCGACTTGCAGTAGTCGATCACCTGCAGTCTGCTGCCTGCATTGGTCAGACATTGAGTTACCAAGGGTCCGGAGTGACAGGAGTGTCAGGTTGGAAAGACTGCCAGCCATCGCCAACCTTTCTACAACTACTATCACCCCCATCCCTCAAACTGTTTCCAGTCGACCTGGACGGAGTATGTGTGCAATGGCTGCCAGCCAGCGCAGAAGAGTGAAACCCGGCCGGGGTCCCCACCTGCGGGGGGCGGCGCCGGCACGGATCGCATCTGACCACGCGCCAATGCACTCACTCAATCTCAATCTACCTTCGCGCTGTCACGTCCCAAAGCGGTCAAGCCCCCGCCATCCCCTGAAAAGGGCCCTACAATAGTCACCTAAGTACCAGAATTTATCTTGCCCTCTCCCAGGCAAACTCCCCCCAATGCGCCCGCTCACCGACTCTCACTTTTACTCATGAGCTCGTCTAGTCTTGAGAGACTGAACCTATAGCCTGACACGGGACTGCTCTCTGAACGAATCAACTAGACTGCTTCCCCGATCCCGCCCTCCCTGCCGAGTCCGAAGCTCGTTCCCTCCTACCCCCCGTCCGTGGCCTCCTCGCCATGGACCAGGCCGACATCCCCGCGCTGCTGTCGCGCCTCGCTAGCGACGAGGACGCCGCGCGCAAGATGGCCGTCTTCAAGCTGCAGTCCTCCATCAACGACCCTGCCTTTGCCGACGTCTTCATCTCCTCGGGCGGCCTCGTCATCCTGCGCCGCCTCATCATGACCACCGGCGGCAACACCGTCGCCTACTCCCTGCAGAGCCTCAGCCGCCTGCTCGAGGTCGACATGGGCTGGGACATCTTCGAGGGCCCGACCGCCGGCGACCTGGTCGAGCGCATCGTCGAGCTCATCGTCACCAACCCGCTCGTCAACATCCTGCGCGGCGCCATGAGCATCCTCGTCGCCCTCGTCAGCCACAGCCAGTCCACGCCGCGGACCGGCGCCGGCGCCGGCGCAGGGACCGCCCCGCGGAGCCCCGGCACCTTTGGCTTCCGCGCCCTCAAGCCCGCCGTCGCCGTCTACCCGCAGTTCTTCGAGTTCGTCATCCAGCAGCTGCAGTCGGCCGACCACGCCCTCTGCGCCAACGCCCTCATGCTGATCAACGCCCTCATCCGCGACGCCGTCTCCCAGGAGAACACGGGCGCCGCCAATGGGGCGGGGGCCAAGAGCGCCGGCGAGGACTGGTCCAAGTTCATCAAGCGCCTGCAGGACCTGGGCCTGATCAAGGCCGTCTACAACCTCATGCAGAGCTCCGTCCTGCAGGACATGGCGCAGCCGCTGCTCGAGTTCCAGTCCCTGACCAAGATCCTGCTTAGGAGGTGGAAGGACGTGCGCGTGGACCTGGAGCGGCCCGAGCACCGGAGGGCGCTCAAGGGCCTGCACCTGGCGAGCGCCCCGGACCGGCACCACGCCAACGCCGTCCCGCTGCGAGACGAGCTCGAGGGGGCCAAGAAGGGCAGCAGGCGGCACAACCCGGAGAAGTGGCGCCGGCTGGGGTTCGAGACGGAGAGCCCGGCCAACGAGTTTGAGGTCGCCGGGTTCCTGGGCATGATGGACCTGACCGACTACGTCCGCAAGAACGAGGACGGGTTCCAGAAGCTCCTGCTCGAGCAGTCTGCCAGCCCGCTGAACGAGCGCTGCCCTATAGCGCGAGCCAGTCTCGCCGTGACGCTGATCCTGCACGACCACTTTGAAGTCGACAGGACGGAGCTCGAGGACGTCAAGGGGTACCAAGGGCTGGACGGGACCAAGAATCTCGACAGGCTCTTCCGCCCGCTGCTCCTGCAGTGGTCGCGGCTGCACACGGCCGGCCTGCACGCCTTCTTCCGGCTGTGGAAGGCCACCGGCGCGGGGAGGGACGACTTTGACAAGGTCGGAGAGCTGGTGCGGATTCTCATCGGCGAGGTCGTCGGCCAGGCCGGCAGGACCAAGGACGTCCTCGAGGTGGAGGACGACCTGCAAGAGTACGACTGCGCGCGGCTGCGGGAGCTGCAGATGGAGCTCCTCGACCTCAGCTTCGAGGACCAGTGGGGCGCGCACCTGAAGCAGGTGCGCGAGGAGCTCAAGCACGAGGCCCTGCAGTTCGTCAAGGAGCAGCGCATCCGCTGCCTCCTGGACGGCTCCTGGTTCTCCAAGCCCCTGCCCCGCCGGGACCAGCACCAGCAGCACCAGCGGCAGGAGAGCCTGCCGCAGAAGCGCCGGCTCTACGAGCCCAAGGGCTGGCGCTTCGCCAGGCTCTCGCACAACCGGCGCTTCCTGCACTACGCCGACTTCGCCGACAGGGCGCAGCCGGACCCGGGGCTCGACGCCCTGACCGAGAAGGTCGACCTGGCGACCATCAGCTCCGTCGTGTCCAACGTGTCGGCACCCAGCGACGAGGAGGCGCGCAGCGAGTCGACGGCCTCGACGATGCGCAACAACAACAACAGCAGGGACCTCGCTGCCCCGCCGCCGCCGTCCAGGTCGACGACCAAGATCACCATCTTCAGCTACACCAACCCGGACGAGGCGGCGGCGGGGGCGGCCCGCGGCACCGGCACCGGCGGAGGCGCAGGCGGAGGCGGCGAGGCGTCGGAGCAGGCCATCCTGACGCTGCACCCGCTCAACCACTCGCTGGCGTCCGAGTGGCTCGACGGCCTGCTCATGCTGCTGAGCCAGGCGCCCATCACGGCCGAGACGAACAAGCTCGTGACGCTGGTCAGCGAGTACGGGCTCAAGATCCGCCTGCTCAACGTGCGCCTCGAGAGCGTCTACCACGGCCCGCCGCCGGGGGCCGGCGCCGTCCCGGACAGGGAGGGGCTGGACGAGGATTACTACTACGAGGTCTGAAACGAAACATGACTTGAGAGGTGTTTGCTTTTCTTCTCTTCGCGTTCTACGGAAGCTTCTACCGTATATGTGTACGACTAGACAGCGATGTTCTTTCTTCTCTTCCCCCTTTCGTATACCCCCTTTTGCTTTGAGTGGTCGTTTGTTTGGTGGCTTTAGGAGCTACCGATGTGGTGGTCGTCTGGTGGGAAGCGATGTATGTCCATAGATGCGGGTTCTTAAAACCTTCTGTTGTGTATATGGTGCTTAGCGCAAAGATTAGAACAATAATGGAATCTTTGACTCTTTTGCAGGCTCGTTGGTGCGTTTTGATGAACCGGTCATCGAAGTTCAACAGGCAATTGATGTGGCTTCAAGGCTGTGTCAGGAGGCTCAGGAGGGGGGACAATGAAGGCTGTGAATGGACCCCAGCCCCCTTAGATTTCAGCAACCTCTTTTAGCTCCCGCGCCAGAGGTGGACAGTGGACCCTGTAACTACATCAACCCCATCTCAGCCCGATCCTCAACTCGCTCTATCAATGACCTCAGTCCACCTCTCATCCAATCTACAAGTGCATTAGAACCAACCTCGATTCATACCCATTATCGCAACACCAGATATTTACTAGGACAGGTTTGCGCCCACTGGCGGCGCCTCCCGCATGTATCCATAGCCATGTACTCGACCCCGCGCAAGCAGCGCAAGACCAGCTACAACAGCTTCCGCAGCGGAGGCCACGGCAGAGGCACGCCCTCCCGCCAGCCGGGCCTCTTTGAGAACGGCCAATGGCTCTGTACGTGTACGAACCCTCCATCCCTCACTTCAGTCGACTGACCTCCGTTGGAAAACGGAAAAAGGCGACTGCACCCCGCGCCTGCCGGCCCTGCGCCTCCAGGTCAAGAAGCAGGGCGCCAACAAGGGCCGCTGGTTCTACACCTGCCAGCGCGAGCGCAGGGACCAGTGCGGCTTCTTCCTGTGGGAGGACGCCGCCAGGGCCCGCGAGGAGGCCGCCCTGCTGCTCGGCGGGGCCGCCGCCCGCTCCGAGCCCCGGGGCGCCGGCCGCGACGGCATCGCCACGAGCATCGGGCCCGGCGCGCCGCCGACGCCGACGCCCGCGCCGCGGCAGCAGCGTGTGATCCCCACCGCTATTGGTAGTGATGGCATAGCTACTATGTCCTCGAGGGCTGCGCAGCCCAGGCAGAGGACGTTCCGGGGGGTTCCCGGCGGGGAGGGGGAGCTGCTGAGCGACGACAGCGACGGGGAGATGTTTGTCGACAGCGGCAGCAGCAGCACTATGAGCAGAACAATGCCCATCAAGGCCGAAGCGGCACCGTCGTCGTCGTCTAGCGACTTCTTGTGGGCGGCGCCGGAGCGGCGGGCGCGGCAAGATCCAACCGCCAAGCGCAAGCGCGAGGCGGACGACGTCGGCGGCGGCGAGGACTTCTCGGACGGCCTGGACTCGGACATGGAGCGCGAGATGGCGGCCATGGCCGACGAGACGGCCGAGCGCGCCGCGCGGCAGCTCACGACGGAGCCCAAGTCGCTCAGCAACGACATGCTCGGCCTCACGCCCGTGCGCCCGGCGCCACAGACCGGCCTGCCCACGCCCTCGACGGCGAAGACGAAGCCAGAAGCAGCAACAATAACAACAACAACACCCACCAAGCCCACCACCCCTTCCTCCCACACACTCACCCCAGACACGAGCGCCCAAGCCCAAACCCCGTCCACCGCCGCCGGCACCCTCCCCCCCGGCTCTTCTTCTCCCGCCGCCGCCTCACCCGACGAAGACTACCCCATCACCGCCGCCGTCCTGCGCCTGCTGCCCCCCGCCGACGCCGACGCCGACGCCGACGCCCCGCTGACCCCCGCGGCCCGCTCGGCCGTCCGCGCCGAGCTCAACGGCCACGCCCTGCGCGTGCTCGAGCATGG